>NC_051179.1:118306496-118653995 GCF_013339695.2 Rhipicephalus sanguineus
GGTGCTGCGTCTTGAATATGATGAAATGCCGTCTCGCCTGAGCCTCGGGCCTTAATGTGTGCTTTCTTAGCACCACAAAACAGGTGCAATGGACCACACATTTTTACAACGGTATTGAAGCTAGCAGTGATAACAAATATTCGCTTGTTCTTGATTCGATTGATTTTGCCTGCAGCGCTTGACGGCGACTCAGCAGAATCGGGCTACAGGGGCCGCGAGCACCATTCTCTACATCTCATAATTTGATCTCTTAAGTAGTGGGCCTTTACATGCCATTCATTCAATCTGATTACAGGTCATGCCGTAGTTGGAGACTGTGGATTAGTTATGTTCACCGGCAGCTTCACAGTAAACCAACTCGCACACTTGAGGGCCTTTCACTGTATCGATGACTAACACCCTTACACGCTAGAAAAAAGTTTTTTACGAATGGAAACACCTATATCATAGGTGGGGGGGGGCGCCAATCGTCTAAACACCCTTATCACTAAAAAAGAAAGGCTACCGGCCAGGGAACATCCTATTACAGATGACACCAGCGCAGCAGGCATACACACGCGTCCAATCACTCTCAACATAGCACTGGAAAACAACAAATCAGCAGAGCGCTCGCGCTACAGACTTATATCACTGGACATTTAGACACACCCTCGGTATCACTGGACATTTGAACAATTTGTGTGGGTGACATAATGTCGTCCTTCGTGGAAACATTCAGTTATGCTTCATATAACTTAATCATCATCAGCCTGACTAGGCCCACTGCGGGGTAAAAGCCTCTACCATGTGTGCCAATTTACTCGGTCATGTGCTTGCTGCGGTCACATTATCCCTGGGTGTGCTCCGATAAGAACGTCCTTGCTTGTCCGGCGACCTTCTCATTTGTGCTGAAATAAATATATGCTTCTGTCCGTGTCCTCAGGACAACGACAACAATCTTAGTTTGAGCAAAAAAAATTGCCTTCGGCAAAAAAATTCTGATGACACCACTCAGCCAGAACCGCTTTTTGCGAATTGCGCGAAAATGAAAATTTGACGGGATCTCACAAAAAAAAAAAGCAACTGCACCTGTTGCTGTAAAGAGCTTTCCTGAAATACTGCTAATAGATGCAGTTTTCAGAGTACTGTCATCTTAGAGTGTTGGGGCCATGTTCGTAAGGAAAAAAAATCGCGAATATGGCACATTGTTCAATAATGCCGTAATTTCACATTTTTCTTTCTTCGCTTCTATGCCAGTGAGAATTTTCAAAATTTGCCAAAATGGTGCCACACATTCATTTAACAGCTTTGCCAAAAATAGGTGGCGAATATAATCGTCAACGCTGACCAAAAACGCTTAAGTAAGAGCATGTTTCTAAAAAATGCAATAAATTGAATACAATTTAAAAAAGGCCGCATTCGATTTTGTTTCAACGCCCTAGAATTGAAGCCAAACGCGTGTTCTAACGTAACCTATTGAAAGCGGCCGTCGCATTTCGACGGAGGCGAAGTGCTAGAGGCCTGTGTGCTCTGCGATGTCAGGGCACTTTAAAGAACACCAGATTGTCGAAATTTCCAAAGCGCTTCACTACGGCGTCTATCATAATCATATCGTGGTTTTGGGACGTAAAACTCCAGATAATATTACATGCGAGCGTATATTATTCAATAAAAAGATGCAATATTTTAGTGACATCGAAGCTACGAAGCTACTATTGTGACCAAGTTGACGTGCAACAAACTGAATGCGTGCGCATGTAGCTGTAGTTGCCATCGCAATAATTGTTACGTCTTAAGTATGTTTTCTCGAGTTCACGAAACAACATATTGACAGAGGAGCGTGCGCGAAATGTTAAATATGGGACAGGTTCTTATTTGGCTCTTCATTGCCGCGCAAGTGATCTTCAAACAGGTTTTGACAGGACGAAAATCTTGCATCGGCACAGTGATCGGTGCGCAAGAGAAATAATGGAGGCTTTTTACATGTCCCTCAGAGGTGACAAGTGCATCAGTCAACCTTCGCTAGCGTTATCACAGGCAGAAGTACCATACCTAAAGAATGGTTTACGCATTGTTCATGATTAGTCAGGCACTTGTTTGGCTTTAGCGCTTCTTTTTTTGTCTTGTACAAGCGAGATGGTTTTACGTTATCGTGCTTTGTCAGTTTTTATTTCTTCTGTTTCAATAGTATTAGACATTCAGTTGTGAGTGGGTGCCCGTCTGTGACACTTCTTCCTCGTCCTCGTTTTTCGCGCTATTTCCTTGAAGATAGAAAACCATCAACTCGCCAACCTGTTCATTGTGATGCAGCTGTGAAATCTGATGACAGCCTTGAACAATTCATTCCTAGTGAAACTGTCGCACTGCTTTATGCATTAACTCAACTTCAATAGACTTGATACAGTGTAATAGAATTCCGCACATTCTAACACTGTATTTCACTCTCGTTCACGGACGCCGAATAAATAAGAATTTACACATTCACTAAAACTGCTGAGAAAGCTGCGTATATATGCTGTTTTTGAAGAGAAGCTTCCGCATTCTATGCTGCCCAGTCTTGCAACACATTCGAGGGTAAGTCATAGGAATAAGGAAAATATTATTTCCCCAATGATACCATCAATCAAATGAACATTTCTTTCTCCTTGAGGAATATCGGGATGACCGAAGGAAGGCTTCAGTTGGAGCACGACTAAGCTCTGGTCCCCTACAAAGTTCGAAATAAGTAAGTCGCAGTGCACTTCAAATAATAGACATGGAAGAACCAGGATAAAACATGCAGAGTACATTTCACCTTCTGCAGAAACAAAATCGCACACACAAAAAACATACACAATGAACACAAGATACATGATATCGACTGGGATGCATCAGAGCAAAAATGTGTTCAGAGCACTGAAAAAATGTAAATGAAAGGAGTTAATTACACGCAATAAAGACAGTGCCGAGAAAACGAAAATTGCAAGAGATGAGGTACACCCTGAAGGCTTAATAACGAATAATAAGACCAATAAACACCATTCATAGAATATTGTCACGATGAAGAGACTAGAATGCACAAACGAAACATGATTAGAACGGAGTGTGTGCTGCAGCTAGTGCTTCGGTCACCATGATTGCATCACTTGTGCTTGCTTCAGCGTGGCAGGAATATATAAAGATACAGTCATATTTCGTAACAAACTAATTAAACAGATAACTTAATTTAAATTGTAACATGCAAAAATAATGTTACATTTAGAAGTGACAACGTCAGGAAAGAACGAGAACGAACTATAAGGCACATACTCAAAACTACACACCATTAAAAAAATGCCATCGAATTATTTCTGTACCACAAAAGTTTGGTTTAGTCTGACCCTAGTGTTCCATATCAAGAAAATAGGCCTTAGAAATTTTACATGTTACATGTCTGCATTGGTGAAACAGCTAAAATTTCAGGTAGAATTCGTGCATGTCATTACAAGTGACCTATTTGACGCATGGGTATCACACTATTTACATGTCTTCGGAATAACCGATATGTCTCCTTGGGTAGAAGCCCCTGCCTGTGCTGACTAAAGTGAAGTACCAGGTGCAACTCGGCGAATTTGAGTAGTGCGTTGAAACCTTGATTTGAGGTGTGGTATCAGTGCTTCTTTGTCAGGCTTGTCATAGTCAACAGGCACGCACCGCTGTGGCTGTTGGGTGCTCAGCTGCAAGCTCTCTTTGTGCGAGAAGGCTTGGCACCTGTTGATCACATCACCTAGCAGCTGGTGGAGATAACCTGAAAAAATAGTGCTATGTAGTTGAGCGCAATTGCAGTGTGCTGAATTATTGTTTGATTGTTTTTTTGTCTCACCGTAAAGTGAATTGTTGCGCAGTAACATACAGGCCAACTTGGCAACAAACGTAGTGTTTGAAACTACAATCTACGTTATGTCATGTTTCGAAAGAAAAAGAGATAACAGATATAAAACGGCAGGCACTGTTTTAGAACATGCTCTTGTGCACATCAGCATATTTCCGCAGCTTCTCTTTGCTTTTTTACTAATATGCACTGAGAAGACCAAGTCTAATTTGCGATACAGATAACTGTTATACGTTTGCGAGTGGGGAAGTGCTCCTTCTCTGATTTGTTCATCCTGCTTGTCTACCGTTCTTTTCCTGTTCGGTCACAGCCTTGCTTTTCGATTAATTGTCGTTAAAATGGAGAACAGCGGGTCTTGTTCTTGAATGCAGGTCAAAGGTCACGAAATGCCTTGCACAAACTTGCAGAAAATGCCTTGCGCAAATCACACCTTGCTTTCATCTCGCATGGTGAACATTCAGTTGACATTGGAGCAAAGCGGATGAGCAGCCTATTAAACACCTCCAGTTACAAAGTTCGGACATCCAGGTACAGTTGGCGCAGGTTCATTTAGCAGGCGTGGACACTCCAGAATGGCACGCGTCTTGCAAAATGCCAGCGATTCGGCCATAAGAAAATGTGGTTACATTTCAGAAAGTGACATCTTCGAATGCCAGCAGCCCATCATATCTGAATATAAGCCTCTATGAAAGTCTAATTCAATGGCGTTGGTGGTTGATGCTTCGTCACCCATTCTGTCTGAATTACCGTGGCCTGTATGCCATTAGTATGAAACTTCCATTCTTGAAGAGCTAATGTTCGTGTGGGCGAAATGCTGAGGTTCTCTTTCTGCAAAATCGTTCATGTGTCCTCTGTGAGTGTGCAAATCAGTGTTCACAAAAGGTCAGTTTTGTTTTCGCCAATCCCTCTCACAAGCTTATCTTTCCCAATATAAACAAAGATTCCCAACTGAACTTCACAGGTGCATTTCAAACAAATTGCTGAATTTGTAAAGGCGTAACAGTGACGGGAAATAGACAAATGTTGCATGAAAGTATGTGAAGAGGAGGCCTGATTTGTAATGCTTGATTTTATTGCGCTGAGTGGTGACAATAAATTGCGAAAATTATGCATACATAAGCATGCATAATGGCTGGACGATGCAAATGTAGACATTCAGATGCACCCCTTTTGTGAAAGGAACAATTCTGTAAGCCTCCCCTATTAAATTTATCTCGTTCCATCCTCTTCCTATCATCAAGTGCCCCATGCAAACAAGCAGTGAAGGGCCGCTGGTGGCCCACATGCTGGTTGCAGATATGATTCAGTTGTTTGCGCAACATGCTGGTGATGAGGACCCCATCACCATTTCCTGCTGCAGCCTCATACTATAAGGGGTTGATGATACATTTTATTCATTTTCCTATAGAGCCACAGCTCCTGGATTTGCTTACTGCTTTATGCGTCTTCATGATACCTGGGTAAACCCAGTTGTGAAAGATGAATGCTAAGCTTTGAGCTTCTGCATAATAGCAGAGCAAAATCAATTTGACTAGATGTATGCTACCATCACAGAGACTACATGTGAACGTTTCCACATTATTTTAGCAACGTGTCATGCATCGTGGAAGTGCCTGAGCTTGTCTTTTCAAAGGAATGCCCCTACTCCTGGTTTCCAATTTACAAAGCATGGCAAGACGTATACGCAATGCTATCAGAATGTAAGCTGCCCCTTCAGGACCTGATATTGGTTGCTTCATGTGTGTACCTGCCAACCATAGGTTATACTAATAACGTCGCTGATTGTACGCAGGCTACCCTGTCCTTAAATTCATCAGCAATCTTTAAAAAAAAAGCTTCATGGTTCGACATCCCAGTGTCACCAGACGCTGTCACATTTCTGGCTTAAAAAACGACCACTTGGATTAAACCTCAAACCATTATCACAAAACTATACAGTTTTGTAGAAGCCCTGTGACGTGTGCACTATTTTTAACTGTTTTCCTAACCAATACCTTAGTATGGAAATCTATGAAATGCCACCGTCATATATATCCACAATGTCAGTGTCTTTTCCTGCATTAGTTAGTCTTTAGCATTACCTGATGTAAGAGATCGGACTTTTATTCCACATTCTTCTTGATTTCTGAGGCTTTAATACATACCTTCCTTCTTCACTGCATTGTTGTTAGGCACAGAGTCCGTCTTCATAGTCATGGGAGAGTTAGGTTTGTTACACTGATTGACCCCATTGCTTTTTTCTTACCTCGCGGACTTGCACCTGCTGACAATGGAGGATGCGATACGTCTTGGTCTCAAGCACAGAATAAGTGAAGTACTTGGCACTGTGCCCGGGAGAATCTCAATGACCATCCCCTGCCAATCCAATTAGTCGGCAGCTACATCTGCCACAAGCTTGGCCTACTGTTCGTCGAAGATGCGGACAAGGATTTCGATTATGTTGCTCGAACTGGCGGAATTCAACAAGAGTTCCACATGCATCACCGGATATTCCAATCTACAGCCTATAGAAAAAATACTAAGGCTGGTTGACTGTTCGCAATGGCTGGTTGGCCTTTAGGTTTTATATTATACTCTACTAACACAACCGATATGCTGCATAGTGAGGTATTATGGAGTTTTCACAATGAATTGGCTTTGCAGGATTCTCTTACTGCGATGTATTTACTTTATTTTATAAGTCTGAAAGAATTCACAGTGCTCTCTCACCGTCTCAGAATACTGCATTATTGTCGTTGTATTGTTCATTGCAATGTTTCTAAATTATAGAGCTTTTGGTGAACATATAATAGGGGATATTCGAAATGTACAGCGACATCTGTCGATAAGCGATATAATTTCGATCCACCATGTTTTGCTGACCACGAAAACGAAACCAGTCGCATATCGCAGCGTTTTAAGTGCCAGCTGGTGTTTTGCCATCTTCATTCGGCGATGACTTCCCGGTGCTTCGTGAACTGTTCGGGCAGCGAGGGAGCCGCGATCATGCCGGGGTACTAAGTTAAATGAATATCCCTTACTTCCAGCCCACATGCACAGTGCCATGTTTATTCACTCCACAAAAATAGTGCTTAGCGGCCCCTCATGCATACACGGTAAAAGAAAGCGTTTCATTAAAAATTTTGTTTCTAGCTGCTACTATTTGCATGCCTGTACAACAGCATGGAAATCTTCCTTATTTATAGGTGGAGGCAGGTACAGCTTCTAATATAGGAAAAAGCGCTGGTAACAGATATCCTGCGCATTAATATCCTCTAGGCATGCCAGCGCTGTGTCCACTGGACACCCGGAAAATGGCGGACCTGCTACCAATAGCATGTTGACTGCCGGGTTTTCTCCAGTGAGAGACTGGCTGCTCCACGTTGCCGTGTTCTTGCAGTTGCTGCAGCTGCTCTCACTTGCTACCTTTGAGTGAACCACAGAGAGCTCCTTACGCCAAGGCATTTGTGATAGCGCAGGTAGGTGAGAAAAGCCGCTGCAAGCAGTTTTCAAAAACAATGAACTCGCGTTCAATGCACGGCTGTGCAGCAGGCTTCACATGGCTCTGGCTAATAGATCTCGAGGCTGTGGTTGGCTACGGGGGTATCACAGGTTGTAGTGCGCAGTGATGTGTCAAAGTAATGTGTCAACCAGATCACTGCAGTTGAGGCATACTGAGAGTAACCACTGTTGACATATAGAAAGACATGTTGTTTTGAAACCAGAGGTCACTGAAATTTGTGCTTAGCTTTTTTTGAGTAAAGGCTGTGTAATAGTGCCATGTTATATCAAATGTGTAGCCTGTGACAAGCATCCTTATAGCGACACATAGTGAATATTTATTTGATTAAAAGTTCGTGCTCGTTTTTTAAACGTCTGGTGATGCAGCAGGGTACACCGACATAGAAGCGCGCATGGCAAAAGCAACTCTATGTCACTTTTGTAACGTTGTGCCTCTTACTGCTGGACAATAACATGAACTACACTATAAGCAAAAACGCACGAGAGAACTAACCAAGTGTCATTAAATCCTAACAGCATATCCTATCAGTCTTAGCAGAATAAATTGGCTCCAAAAACAGAAATTAAAAAAAGTCAGAAGACAGGCTCATTACATCATTTGTTTAGGCATGTTAAACTAAGAACATTTGTATGCTTTGAGCAGTGGAGCTGTTTAGGCTCGAGGTCAGTCCGGTGGCGTCCGCGAAAACTGGTACGTGCCAAGCATATCCTTGCATACCATAGTCATGCCTGGTATAGTTGCGCTTCGTGTTTCCGGATAAATTCGAAAAAAAATGTCATAAGCACTCTCCGTTAAAATTTTCCACAATTCGGATTCATCTTATAAACTCCGAGGGTAGCGATGGGGGCTTGTTGGTCTGTCATGCTTCTTGGAAGCACCAGTGTGTGTGTACTTTCTTCCCTTTGTCTTTGTATTTTCGCGCCCACAACCAAGAAATTAAACTCCAATTTTAACAGTCAATATGACCCTGTTCTTTTTTTAAAGGAAAAGGTATGTTCTAAGCGGTCATCGATACACCCGCTAGTTTCGCCGATATAACCTTTACCTCACGCACCAGTTTTGCCGTGCTCTGTATCAGGCTGGGATTCCACTGCACCAGACTGATGGATTTCTTTGCAGCATCTTTCGAAGCAAGTGCCCAGCGGCACGCACGATGCGAGGTATTATTGAACTATATCGGAAATGCCTAGATGATGTCAGTGCGATAGACATCTCGGCGATAAGCTCTTCGATGAAAGAACACCCCACTTCTACCACCACTGACGTGTTGCCGAAACTCCGCGGACGTCTGGTGGTGTCGGTGCTTCCAACCTTCTACAACAACGAGCTTCCTGGACGTAGGGTGCTCTTGGTAGACATGAAATAGTTTAGCAGCTTAACGCAGTATGGAGAGGCATGTTGATACAAACCGCTCTTCAGAAGGTTGGAAATGCTTTAGCCGATGCAAGCCGACGTAGTTTTGCTGTGCTCCGATTCAAAGCTCAGAATTATCAATGGAAAGGAGCGCGCTCCCAGCAGTGACAGCAACCTGGTAAAGTGTCCTAGCAGAACTTTTTGTTGGGCTATTTGGTGCTACACAGGGCTGGGCAAAAATACTTTGAAATCGTATCGCGATAGGATACAAGATACTCAGGCAAGAAGTATTTGACATACAGATACAAGATACTACAACACTGATTGTATCCGATACGATACATTCCAATGGTATCTTAAGATACTTAGATACATTCGCAAATTTGTTACTATTAATCCATATAAAGTAGCACTAAAGGCTTATACATAACAATTTTCGCTCGAAAAGTTATTAACTGCGAGCAATTTTGTTTCATTTGAATGAAATGTCTGTTGGTATCTCATAAGGTTTGTACTTCTAGCTCAAGCTATGTCAGTTGCACTCCGAAACAACTTATGGTGTTTCTATAGCTGCTTAACGCTAATAGCTCTTTATACACTTCTCTGATGGCGGTTTTTGCTTGTCGCTTTTGTAATTGATGGAAATCACTGCTCTGCTTGCCGACCAGCTAGCGGGTTGCCATCTACTTACAAGAACGTCAACAAGAAGCCTCTGCACGATGGTGCAAATACTGGTGTGGAGTTCTACCTTGCCCGTAAACTTATTGCGGTTTTCAGCATAGCGGATCACCGGACAGCTGTACGCCACCAAAAACATGTGCAGCCCAGAAACCTTTCAGACCTATTGTACAGTTGTACAAAACGCCGCAGGACGCCGCCGCTTTACACACTATTGGTACTTATAGCTACGATTAACTGGTGATTAGTAGCAATATACGGAAGAATTTAGGGAAGCTTAAACCAGGAAAACAAATATATCTAAATGAAATAGAAAAGCGGTTCCGCATCAAACACAGTGAATAAGTATAGAAACACAATACAGACGGCCACCCTAAGAACTGGTGATATATTTAAGAGCTACTAATAAGATTAAGAATAATTGTTACGTTTTGCGTCGCAAAACCACGATATGATTGTGGGAGATGCTGTAATGGAGCGCTCCGGAAATTTCGATCACCTAGGATTCTAAAACCTCAAGATAAGCGCACGGGCCTCGAGTATTTTCCCTCGATCGAAATGCGGCTGTCGCGACTTTCGGGACAGCAGTAAAGCGCCATAATCACTAGACCACCGCAGCCAGTGACACCTAATAGCTATGACAATTAGGCATTTAAGGTAAGACCATAAAAAATTCAGTGTCTACGGAAAATAACGTAAGACGGCTCGTCGGGACGCTTATGAGAAAAACGGAGCATTTTGGTTTCTCGAATCCCTTTGCTAACAACTTAAAGGTAGTTATTATAATAAAAACTCAATTTGGATAATTTACATAGCAGTAAGCAGAATTTGTTACTGTGTACTCTAGGCACGCCCGGATAATTATATATTTGTTCTCAACATCGCATTTACATGACAGTAAATTCAAGTGGAATATACGTTTGTAAACATTAGCACAAATGACGCAGACATCTCAAAGGTAAGAATAAAACAATGAGCTTACCTTGGCTATTGGTGGGCTATTTGGTGCTACACAGGGCTGGGCAAAAATACCTTGAAATCGTATCGCGATACGATTCATTCCAATTGTATCTTAAGATACTTCGATACATTCGCAAATTTGTTACTGTCAATCCATATAAAGTGGCACTAAAGGCTTATACATAACAATTTTCGCTCTGAAAGTTATTAACTGCGAGCAATTTAGTTTCATTTGAATGAAATGTCTGTGGTATCTCATAAGTTTTGTACTTCTAGCTCAAGCTATGTCAGTTGCACTCCGAAACAACTTATGGTGTTTCTATAGCTACTTAACATACTAGCTCTTTATACACTTCGCTGATGGCGGTTTTTGCTTGTCGCTGTTGTAATTGATGGAAATCGCTGCTCTGCTTGCCAACCAGGTAGCGGGTTACCATCTGCTTACAAGAACGTCAACAAGAAGCCTCTGCACGATGGTGCAAATACTGGTGTGGAGTTCTACCTTGCCCGTAAACTTATTGCGGTTTTCAGCATAGCGGATCACCGGACAGCTGTACGCCACCAAAAACATGTGCAGCCCAGAAACCTTTCAGACCTATTGTACAGTTGTACAAAACGCCGCAGGACGCCGCCGCTTTACACACTATTGGTACTTATAGCTACCAATAACTGGTGATTAGTAGCAATATACGGAAGAATTTAGGGAAGCTTAAACCAGGAAAACAAATATATCTAAATAAAATAGAAAAGCGGTTCCGCATCAAACACAGTGAATAAGTATAGAAACACAACACAGACGGCCACCCCAAGAACTGGTGATATATTTAAGAGCTACTAATAAGATTAAGAATAACTGTTACGTTTTGCGTCGCAAAACCACGATATGAATATGGGAGATGCTGTAATGCAGCGCTCCGGAAATTTCGATCACCTACGATTCTAAAACCTCAAGATAAGCGCACGGGCCTCGAGTATTTTCCCTCGATCGAAATGCGGCTGTCGCGACTTTCGGGACAGCAGTAAAGCGCCATAATCACTAGACCACCGCAGCCGGTGACACCTAATAGCTGTGACAATTAGGCATTTAAGGTAAGACCATAAAAAATTCAGTGTCTACGGAAAATAACATAAAACGGCTCGTCGGGACGCTCATGAGAAAAACGGAGCATTTTGGTTTCCGAATCCCTTTGCTAACAACTTAAAGGTGGTTATTATAATAAAAACTCAATTTCGATCATTTACATAGCAGTAAGCAGAATTTGTTACTGTATACTCTAGGCACGCCCGGATAATTATATATTTGTTCTCAACATCGCATTTACATGAGAGTAAATTCAAGTGGAATATACGTTTGTAAACATTAGCACAAATGACGCAGACATCTCAAAGGTAAGAATAAAACAATGAGCTTACCTTGGCACCACGTTAAAGACATATTGCAGTAAGCAGACCAAAAAAAAAAAAAACGACATAAAGACATAGGTAATGTATGGGGTGGAAAAGAAGGAAAAGAAGGACAGCTAAGAAAGAACTTGAGCTTGTGATTTTAGGCACATCATTATGATTTTTTGTGCTTATGATTTCGTGCTTATGATTTTTTTATGATTTTGGGCTCATGATTTTAATTGTTATTTTAAAAACTCTTTGAATAAAAGAAGAGACGTACGCCATGATAGCTTCGGTTAGGTGGATGCCTGTTTTGTTAGATCCAGCATCTGTACTGGTGCGCGGTGCTATAGCTGTTAGAATGTTGTTTGCATACAAGTCAATCTCATTGCATGTAAGCCAAACTTACATCCGCGTACTCCTTCAAATCGCCGATGTGCGAAAGCCACAATACGCAAAGCAACCCCCCATTCTTGCATCATTTAGACTTCGCAACGAAGCACCATGCAAGAGAAATTTTGACGACACTACAGCGGCATCAGGATGTGTGCGAAAGACGCTGCACGCATTTAAGTGCGCGGCACAGGAAGGGCTAAGTGCCAAGCGTAATGGCACTGAGACAAATAAAGAGAAAGGAAAAAGCAAGGAAAGAAAATGTCGGCTAGGCATAGACGTTCGCGTGCTTGTCTGTCGAGACGATGCGAGCGCCACCACGTGACTGTGCTCCACCAATAGGGACGCTGAGAGCTCTTCGCCTATCCTCGCTGGAAAACTCTGGCGTAAAGGTAAAATAATATGTCACTGCCTTTAGTTTTATTCTGGTGACAGTGGCAGCAGTACCAGCTTGAGAAGCCGAGTTCAGCAAACGTTTATTGTTTCGTCCGGTGGTGGTGCGATCGCAGTATTTTGTATCTTAAGTTACACGATACATTCTTCAATGTATCGGAAATACTGACACACGTCTTGCGAGACGTATCGCGATAAAGATACAAGATACCGGAAGAGTATCTAAGATATTATCTAAAATACATGTATCTTCGATACTGCCCAGCACTGGTGCTACATAACCAGGAGAAAGAAACACATGAAAAGAGCGTGGTGCTTAGGCGTCTTCGTTTTTCCCGAGGCTACTAGAGTATGTTTGCATCTATTGCAACAATCTTTAAGGTTGTAATACGAACAAACGTAGGTGTACTGTATTCAAGTATTTGTGTTTGTGTGTGTATGAGTTTGTGTGGTTAGATCTTCCAGACAACTAGTACAAGCTTTGTGTGTTCGGATGTTTTCGTGTTCAGCTATCATTTCATATTGGACTACTCAGAATAATGTAAAATTAGACGCCGAGTTTCGGAGAAGTGGGGATTTAAGAGAAGTTAATTGCGATAAACGTGGAATTTCCGCGAAAAATGAGCTCCGGGAAACACCCTCAGTATTTCAAGAAAGATAAACTACGAAAACACGGAGCCCTAAGTACACTACAGCAAGCGTGTGGGAAAGGGAAGCGAGGATGAGGAAGGAAAGGAGGAGTGAAGAGGGCAAAGCATGGCATGGCTTTGTATAGCATAGTTTAGTATGTGCCAATAACCTCCTAGCACAGCATAGTCATGCATAGTGCAGTATAGCAAGGGGTGAGAAAGGTAAGTTTTTCAGCTGACAAAGTATCAGCTGAAAAATGAAACAAGGCCTTTCCGATATCACATACATGGGTCGTTGCTGAAAGGAATTTGACGTAAGGATTAGAGCAATATATCGATACCTACCTCCACGATGACTAAAATCTGGACAGAAGGGTAGAGTTCTCGTTCCGCGGTTATGTTTCAACACAAGGTGGACCGCATAGGGTGCTTCACAAAAAAAAAAAAAAATTCAGCGACGATTACGGTACTGCCTAATGCGAGTTCTGAGCACCGCTTCGTATTGGTGCAACACCAACTGCGTTTCAAGTTTTGGCTGTCCGCAGTTGTAGAAATGTGACATTGGTTACATATTGCCTCAGGAGCTGCAAGCGGACGGATGCTACGCACACCACTCTGTGCATTGCAGGCGTCGTGAACCAAGCGAAACGCCGGAAGCCCCGTTACGACAAGCGAAGCCAGCCGCAGTTCACGTGCCAGCCCTGCGTGCGCACGAGGTCTGATCGAGGGTCCAAGGTGCGTGATGGAGGAAGCGACGTTAGAGGCCAGTGGCTCGTTATATCGACAGCCTCTGCGTTCGCTCTCTTTCGTCCTCGTTCGCTATACCGGTCACGCCGACGCCGCTCAACGCAGGAACGGGCGCCTAAAAGGTGCGTTTTAAGAAAATGCTTAAGCCCCGTGACATCTGTGTAGCTCACCCGCACAAGGAACTATTATTCACGCTAGGAAAGATAACAACGCGAGCGCCATTTAGCAATGTCCTAAACAGCCGCAAAGTCATAAAAAATGTGGGACGTAGACTGTCATGTGCAGGCCGCGGGCCCTTTGCGAAAGCTGCGGGTCGCATGCGGCCCGCGTGTTTGAGATCCCTGCCACAGCATAATTATTTACAGCAAGCATAGCAAGTGTGGCGAAAGAGATGTATGTGCCAAGCAGCTGCTAACATAATATAGCCTTGCACATTATAATAAATTAAGGGAGTGAGAAACCGAAATGAAGGTGAGGAGGAGGGAAAGGAGGAGGGGGAGCTTGGAGCATGGTCATGTACAGTATATTATAGCAAGGGGTGGGAAAGGAAATTAAGGGTGAGGAGGAAAGAAAGGCGTAGGGGAGAGGGTAAAGCATAGCATAGTCCCTTATTGTGTAGCGTAGCCAGGTGGTGGAAAAGGGAAGTGAAGGTGAGAAGTGATGCACAAGTGAGGAGAGAAAGGAGGAGGGGATAGTGTAAGCATATGATAGCCATGTATATTATGGGTTAGCAAGGTGGTGTCGGAAAGAAACGTGAGGGTGAGGACGATGGAAAGGAGGGGAGAGGGTAAAGCATAACAGCCATATATAGTATAGAAAAGCAAGGTGGTGGGAAAGGGGAGTTAGTGTGAAGAGGAGGGACAGGAGGAGGGGAGAGGGTAAAGCATAGCATAGACATGTATACTATGGTTAGAAAGGGGTCGGAAAACGAACTGAGGGTGATGAGAAAAAGGAGGAGGGGAAGGCCACCAGCGCCGCTGTCACCTCAGTTTTCGCACCACTATTAGCCCAAATTTCTTTTAATCTGTGTAGTAAAACAAAAGACGGTCACAATAATCTTCATGGTATGATCATGACCCATTCTTTTTTGCCATGTGGCTTTTCCACGTGACCAGGTGCCATGCTTGCGCGTTGCGCGGTGCCGTCCTTGAGCACAACCGCTGGAAACACTTGCGGTCACCATCGATGCACAGCAGTTGCATCGATTGTAGCCGCAAAGATGACGCAGGATCAGATATGGCCGGGAAGCAGTAACAACCTTTCGCTTCGTATTGCTAAGATCGCACAGTGTCGCATTGTTCACATTTTATACAAACGACGCCACGTTTATCCAGCCGACTCCTTGCAAAGCTGCCGCGTTCCCTCGCGGTATACCGGAAAAGCAAAAGAATAACGTAGCCTCTGCGATTAGCACCGGCAGCGCGCCGTAAGTACAAAAGCGTGCTGCCTGATCTAATCGCGAATTATTTTTAAAACTATTTAGTGCACGTATAAACGCTTGAAAAATAAATTTGCACGGCCTGTACCCCTAAAACATTTCATTAATAAAAATTTGTGACACTGTCCCTGCGTCTGTACACTTCTGCAATGAGCGGGATGACAAACGAATGAAAGAAGATGCGGCTACGTAGAGGAGGCCAATATAACTTTCTCAACCGCCCTTGTCGTGACGCCTCGTTCAACCAAAGTCAATGGAACGCAGCGCTGAGGGCTGCATTTGACTTTTTCATGCTATTAGTTAGTTCAAAAGGGAGTGTCGCGAGAGCTCGGATGGCTCATTTTCGCCTAAGTCGGGCAATCCCGCAGAGCACCCTAGACGTCCTTTCTCTCACAGCACTGTTGAGGTGTCGACCGAGAAGGTCAGCTGGGCAGGCAATTGAGGAGCCGGTGCGAAAGGGGCCAGATTGCGCTACCCTCGTCTGTTCTTACAGACGAAGCTGAATCGTCCATCAGTTTTTAACAACGAAGGCGTTTTTTTGCGGATGTCCACAAAAACGTGAAGCACGTTATTTCGTTCACGTATATTACATAAAAAAGGACACCTGGGGTGCTATGCAGGATGGCCGAGCTTCTCGGGAACATGAGTTTGCTCTGAGCTCACACTACGGCGGTCATGATAGGAAGACAGTGCGAAGCGCGCGATAGCGGCGTTGATAAAAACGGCTAGAAGAACTAGCACGGCATGAAAAACGAATGTGCGGCATTTGCGGCGGTTATCAAAGGAACACCGCGCGCGAACGTGTCAGCGCCGCCACACTGTCAGCATTTCAATAGCGCAGCGACGTCAGCGTGATTGTCGCTCTATCTTTTTGCCAACTGAACATCACGCTTCGCACAGGCGTGTTCGTCGGTGTTTGTCCTCTTTCGAGCAAGTTCTTTCGTACCACCTGCAGCAGGGAAATTTCCGCTCTCGAAGGCAACAAGCGCGCACACGCAGCATACTCGTGCACCTCGTTTCGCTTCTCTCGAATATTATAGATAAATAAATGCGCAGTTTACTGCTACTTACATTACACGCCCGAAGATTTTCCTGCAGTAACGAATAGTTAGAAACAATGTCTCCACAAACAAGTAGATAGCAAGATTTCTCGCCGCAAATGCCACCAGGGGCGCTTACTTCACGGCTGTGAGTGGTACGTAGTGATGCAGAACTATCGGTGGTACTATCGATATTATCGATAGCTGAGTCACTATCGAACTATCGATGGTAAAAATACTAGCTATGGCGCTATCGATAGTATATAATCAACAGCACAAACTCATTGCAGAATAAACTTGGTTACCCGCGCGCGTGGAACATAGTGGGGCCGGAGGAGCAGGCTGAAGGGCAGGAAAGTTAACATGCTTGTGTTCTTCACCTGAGTGCTTTGCTGACACATGATGATAAAGTCGAACTGTTCAGCTGTAGCGGAAAGGAAGGCGTTACATGTGGTGGAACTGCGCGGCGTCAAATTTATAATGCCTTTTATGATTTCAAAATAAAAAAAAAAAAAGTTTTCATGAACTAGGTTGGTTAATTGCAAGGTGTACTGGTTGGTTTTGGATGTGACTTTATTGGTGGACATATGCCGGCATTTTCACGGCGGAAATAATTTATTTCTTTAGCCAAGAACGGCTCATAAATTAAGCGAAGCTGACAGTAAGCTATCGCAAATATTTGGGAATTTGGCCGGCCAGCAACAGCATCATTATTCACACCACTATCGATAGAAGTGTCACGAGGTTGTGAAGGTGAAAAATTCTGCAGCAAGACTGGGAAATACGGAGCTCTCTATTTGGGAGAACTTGTGCCCAGAAAATCAAAACTCAATACACAAGCGATACACGCTGCGCACTGATAGCGGCGAGAACAATCGTCGGCCGCCGAGTAAACTGATCATCGGTGGAACGCGTCGTCTTTACTACATCAGTCATCGAAACTTCCAGCGTTATTGCTGGTGCTCGCGTAAGCTCTCGAATAAACTTGACTAGTCGCGTCCGGCGCATAATCTTAACCGAATGGTCTCAAACAATCGTGAAGCTTCTCCAACATTACGGCGCGGTCTTCGTCACACGTAGCTAAGAGTCTTTGTGGGTGAAACCCGAATACATCAAAACAAAGCAATAAACACGCGTATCCCGGCCGCGGCGGCTGCCTTTTCGATGGCGGCGAAAATGTTTGAGGCCCGTGTACTTACATTTAGGTGCACGGTAAAGAACTCCATGTGGTCGAAATTTCCGGAGCCCTCCATTACGGCGTCTCTCATAATCAAATCGTGGTTTTGGGACGTTAAACCCCACATATTATTATTATTATTATTAAACAAGCGTGGCAGTAATATCGCTAGTAATATTAACCATGGTACTACCTATTGCACTATCGATAGTTTGTCGAAAGGAGCACCATCGATAGTTTGTCTACACTATCGATAGTTTCAAAAAAACTATAGATGCTATCGATAATCAATTTACCTATAGTTCTGCATCACTAGTGGTACGTCGTGAGCCCGGTAAAGTTGAATGCGAGACATCGTAGCCACGTGATATAACATTTTGTTCTTCGTGGGTGTGTGTGTGTGTAGTCAGTGCGATTAAGCTCATAGATGAATCGGGCCACTCGCTGTCGCTGTGGCAAGGTAAATATAACTGGTAGAGAAGCTTCCATAGAAGCCTATACGTTCAGGAAATGGCGGCTCATCAGCTGCTCATGGGGCGTAGCGTCATCTGTGTGAGAAGGACACACTTTCAGCAAAACAGAAAATAAAGCGGATGTGGCGCAATATCCCGTAAAAATGTCACTTCGTTTTGGCGGCCCCAGCGCGAAATTTGACCTCAAAATAGTTTTCTTAGGCCCCTGATCGCTATGGACTCGCGAGCCGGCAAGTCCTTAAGGAGTGCGCTTGAAGCCAACGCTAGCGAAACTGACATCGATTCATGTCTAAACAGCGGTGTTTAAATGTACCGCCGTTGAATTCGCGTTGGCTTTACCAGAAAACTTACTTATGGAGCTCTTATTCTGCGTTCGTGTCATATTCCGTAGCGGGATTAATGTAAGCAGGAAGGTACCTCTCATATTTACAGCGTTGCTTATTTTCTTAGTAAATGCGCAGGTGCCTAAAAGAGCGCATTGCCTTTGTGCTTCAGTTCGAACGCTAAGAAATGACGCCTGGTCACGCCAAAATGATGACATTTCAGTTTTACTGAATCGTCACAATAACGCAATTTTATCACGCTCTACGCACGCCCTACGCAAGTGCCGTAATAAGTACAAAAAGTTCGTATACTACGTGCACTATGTTTCGCCTCATGTTCCGATAAATTAACCTTACGTGTAACGTATACAGGCATGCGAATTGTAGCGCGACAGATAACCTAGCGATCTGCTCACCGATAACAGGAAATATATTACGCTCTGCGTATTCACGAAGAAAACCGGGCAGCAGAAATACTGATTCATGAAAATCCAGCAAGCACACTACTCCGAACCGTTGCCCCGGTGTCTTATCTAGAAGAGATGGGTCGCCAGGCACCTACGCGTGTTGCTATTGCATCCTTGAACACCACATCGTTTCCGCGCGTACCGAGGAAAGCGTTAGGACGTTAAATGTTAGCCGTGTCGTCCCGTTGCCCGTTGAAACGCACCTAGCATCTCCGCGCGCAGCGAAAATCAAGTTCTCACCACAATAATTCAGAGACGGCGCAAGGTCGAATCAAATAGGTCGCGAAGCTTCGGGCGAAAAAAGGTTCAGAACCTATTGCCAACGACAACAGCAAGGGGAGTTATGGGTGCTGCGATTGAAGCGCGACTATGTTTGGACGCAACAAACACTAATAGCGAAAAACCAAGTTTTATTCAATGGTAAAGCAGTCTTTACGTTTTACGAATTACATTTATTTCCCGAACAAAATTATGTAGGTGCAATGTGCCAAGAATGTACGACAGTTTAATTCTTAAGAAAAACCTTTTTCTTAGCGCCCCCTGAAGAGAGGCGCACGTCATTGCCATTCAGTGCAGCCCTTGCGGTGCATGGAAAGGCGCGCTCGCAAGTTCGTCTGCGGCGACACGCCCTCTCTGGTGTTCTGGTGTTTCGCACTTGCATGCGTTCTGTGAATTATTGTGGTGAGAATTTGATTTTGGTGTGCGCGAAGTTGCGAGGTGCGTTTCATCGTTGGTGAGCGTGTTGGCTACGGTGTTCAACGGCTCGGGGCTAACATTTCACGCCGAACGCTTTCCTCGGTACTCGCGGAATGGATGCAACAGCAATACGCGTACGCCTGGCGAGCCATCTCTTCTAGATAAGACACCGGGGCAACGGTTAGGAGTAGTGTGCTTGCTGGATTTTCATGGATCAGTATTCCTGCTGCCCGGTTTTCTTCGTGAATACGCAGTGCCTACTCTATTTCCTGTTATCGGTGAGCAGATCGCTAAGTTATCTGTCGCGCTACAATCACTACAATTCGGATTTCTTGATACGTTACACGTAGGCTTGATTTATCGGAACAAAAGGCAAAACATAGTGCACGTAGTGTACGCACTTTTTGTACTTATTATGACATTTGTTACGCATTGTGTAGGGTGTGTCAAATTGCGTTATTGTGACCATTGAATAAAACTGAAATATCATTTCGGCGTGACCAGGCGTCATTTCTTCTCGTTAGAACTGAAGCACACATGCAATGCGCTCTTTTATCCCTTGCGCATGTGCGAAGCAAATAAGCAACGCTGCAAACATGGGAGGTACGCTGTTGCTTTATTCACGCAGTGGAAGATGACACGAACGCAGAATAAAAGCTCAAAGAATGAAGTTTCCTGGTAAAACTAAGGCGAACTGCACGACGGTACACTTAAACACCGCTGTTTAGTCACGGGTCGATATTAGTTTAGCTAGCGTTGGCTTCAAGCACATTCGCCAAGGGCTTGCCGGCTCGCCGTAGCGCGAGTCCTTAGCGATCAGGGGCCTAAGAAAAATATTTTGAGGTCAAATTTCGCGCTAGTGCCAACAAAATGACGTCATTTTTTTACCGAATATTGCGTCACATCCGCTTTATTGTTTGTTCCGCCGGAAGTGTTCCCTCCTCACACAGATGGCGCTAAGCCCCATGAGCAGCTGATGAGCAGCCATTTTCTGAACGTATGGGCTTCTATGGAAGCTTCGCTACTATTTACATTTACCTTGGACGGCGTGCAAGTGCGAAACACCAGCACAGGTGAGGGGGGCGTGTCGTCGCAGACCAACTTCACGAGCGTGCCTTTCTATGCAGCTAAAATGGTTGCTTGGGCGAGTTGGTTTGTATGGACTGCAAGGGCTGCACTGAATAAAAATGACGTGCGCCTCTCTTCAGGAGGCGCTAAGAAAACGTTTTTATTTTGTAATAATTAAACATCGTCATACATTCTTGGCACATTGCACCTACACAATATTGTTGGGGAAATGAATGTCATTAGTAAAACATAAAGATTCTTTCGCCTTTGAATAAAACTTGGTTTTTCGCTATTAGTGTTTCTTCCCTCCAAACATAGTCGCGCTTCAAACGCAGCATCCATTGGCGGCGAGAACGACCTATAGGTGGCAGCGTCGACCCTCAGATTGTGTGGATCGTCGGCCGTGCGCTGTGTGTAAGTGTACGGTGCTGCTGTTTCTTTGTCGTCATTCTGCGCTCCGTAAGTTTCAAAACCGTTTCAGTTTCCAAACGGAAGCATTGGTCGGTTCCGCAATGCCACACATAATGCACAGAGCCAGAGATAAGCTCTCATTTCTACCCCGGCGACGCGCAACAACACCGAGAGTGGCTTGTCAGGCGTAGGAACGGCAAGGCGCTTTGTGATGGTGCGTAGACAACACTTCGATCCCTGTGGGTTGAAGCGTTCGCTGACGAAAAGTGTTGATGCTCAGTAAAATACGATAACGCGTTGCTCACTATCAGTCCGTAATATGTGCATTCATGCTCGTTGTATACGTAATTTCTGCGCGCTACCTGCGTGAACGCTGTTGCAGTCGGCAAAAGATCGTGGCGGCTTGGCCAGGGCAGGCAGTCAAGATTTACTTGCGCTTTTGAGTACTTCCGCAAGTAAACGAATTGATTCTCGAAGTATGCAATGCGGCCTACAGCCTCCGTGCGCCACCTTTAGGGTGAATGCAAGGTCAGAGCCTACTCTATTTTTCTGTGCTTCGCCGAAGGACAGGAGCGCAATGGGAACCGGCCGTCGGCGTTAGTTCGGCTTTTAGCCGCTGGGCGCCACCACCGTAGTATACCCGCCGTCGCGCCGTCGCTCGCGGAAACGAATGCCGTGGCTGCATTCGAAGCTGTGATATGGTTGTGTTTTCGGCCGTGTTCGCGCTATTTAAAGTATAATGAAAACTTGTAAACGGGAATCATGAAGCGCTTGTCGTTCTGGGCATCCAGTCCGTTTCAAAGGCATGTGTCGTTCGCTGCTATTTGATTGAGGCGCTCGCGCTTCGTCTGCTAGGCTCATACCAGAGAGCGCATGCCGGTGAAGCGCGGAAGATTCTTTTGTCACCGTTACGTTCGCTTGAATTAGAGTCGGTTTTTGACTTTCTGAAAGTGAATTTTTGAAAGCAGCATTTCCCAGGAGCCAATACTGAAAGCTTGGGCGCTTAATGTTCTGCGATGCGTGCTACCACCTGCTGGTGTAGCACACTATACGCAAGTCTGGAGTTCATGCGGTAAATAGCACGAAATGTCACTAGACTGCTTCCAGGGATAAACGTGATCACCCGTTCCCTTCTCAAAGCGTTTGAGAATTACATTTGTTGCCACCGAGAGAAAGCGATAGCTGGTGCTAGAAAATGAGGAACTACGCCAAGTGATTCCAGCATTTCAGAGCTTAAATCGGTTAAATCGTGGTGGTACGAAAAACAAACAAAATTCTGAGAACTTGCATTCTTGAAACGTGGACATGAAGGTGCCAACATGTAGCAGATATGCGTGCCTATTTCATGGTATTGTAACGCATAGCTCACAAACACATTTAAATGAACTGAAGTAGGTTAGGCAAGCTTGTGCCCGAGAAAGAAACAGCTAAAACGGAAGTTTTGTTTGGTTGTCGCCTAGGGGAAATTGGCTCATACCCACAAGGGAGATTGGCAACACTGTGGATTATACAGGGAAATGACTGAAGATCGTTAAATAAAGAAATATCAAACGCTATGCAACAATAAAAAAAAAATTGGCCGCGTATCTGCGTGCTTCGCTGCAAATGTCGTCTAAAGACGATAGAAGAGGCGCTGCGTGAGATATGGACGCCATCTGGCAATACGTCGGGAAACATGAGTGCTGTGTTGCGGGCTGGTAGTCCCGGCGCAGCAGCAGGCGAAGACCGGCGGTGACCAACGCTACCGGCGGGGACGCCAGCCAGCCCGAACACGCGGTTTGGCGCGAAGCGCCGAAGCAGAAGAAACGTCCGCACTCAACGAGTACTCTCCACACACTCTTTTATTTGCACGTCGCCTGGGTAAAAAAGGAATGCCAAAGCGGCGCCCCATGGCATTCATACAGTGCAATACGGAACCGAAACCGAAACACAACAATGAGCTCGTGCAGAGGGCACGGAGGAAGACAAGTTTCAGCGCAGCTTAAGAAACTAGGGTCTCTAGAATTACGTATCTATGTATTTTCAATTAAAGGAACACAACACCTAATACTTACCTAGTGATGTTGCGCCTCAGATATGCGTAATGTTTGCTTTTTGATCAACAATGTACACAAGTATGAAGCTAGTCATCCGTTCAAGGTGTCTGGCCCTTGGGCGAGTGGTTCAACTTTGGCCGGGTGGCTGAATCGAGTGACGTGCCGACAAACAGAAAGATAGACAGACAGAAATACAGACCAAAATTTCTGCGTTTAAGTTAAGAAAGACTATCGTGTTTAAAAGAAGGGAAGGACGTCACACTTTTACTTTGTTCTACACGTATGCCGCTAAAATTGGGAGGGCGTAGAAATCGGCCGGCGCTTAAGGTCACTGGAAAAATTTCAGATTATCGCATCTGTTTTCCGCGCGCCGCCGCCGACGCGATTGGCTTACTCGCATCACGTGACCTTTCGCCGCCATATCCCTTCCAAGCGCTTTGGGTGCAGGCGCGTTCAATGCAGGGCGTGGCCGGACATTTAGCAGTACCACGGTCCCCCGAAGTACTTCGTCGCTTTTTTAAACGCGTCATGCAGACAGGGGCGTAAGCAGACATTTTTGCCAGGGGGGGGGGGGACACCTCCTCGATCTGAAGTGGGGGCCTGGCGGGCAGATATGGTCGATTGTCATTTCGTGCTATGTATGCCACGGGTACGGGCCCGGTGTGCCACCCCCTGGCTACGCCACTGCATGCAGATGCCAAAAGAGAGTAGCTCACCATCAATCGAACGTTACTGATGAGCTACTCTGGGAATCTCGTTTGCCGCGTGGGAAAAATTAATGTCAAAGAGCGCCGTTCTACGTGGCTACATAGTTGGCCTGAACGAATTCGCCCCCCTCGAATAACACTCCTTCCTGCAGTGAACTACACTAAGTTTGCTGGAAAAAATCTTATGCGATAGGATACTTCACCTTTTCGGTTCGCTATGGTCAGGGATATTGAAAACTACATACCTTTCTATTTGCTCGGCTGTTTATATCTCGATCTGTTGAACCGATTAGGCATGCTATCCGATTTATAAGCGTGTCACGCACTAGAGCGGAATCGAAGATTTATTAAAATAATAACTGTTTACTGGTATACCTTGAGGGCAATTGTGGCATGATTATTTAGCATTGCACAAAACAGAAGCGTGGAACTCTGTTGATAAACTTGGTATAAGGCAACGTTATCAAGCGTATTTTTAAATTTGTTGCAAAAAAATGCTGCTAATGCTGCATTGCGCCGAGCGTACCCTTAAAGTACTGTATAGTTGTTGAGAAATAGCCACAGCAGAAAAAGAAAGCAGATCCCACGCATTGAGGGAGTAGATTTTATGTGAGCCCTAGGTCTATATACATACTGGGTTGCAGTGTCATGCGCTTTAAAAATTCCGGGATGCGCTATTTCTGATCAAAAGAACATAAAGCACCGTGCCGAGGAAGTTTTAATAAGAGCGCATTATGAAAAAAAAAAGTGCAGCCGTGCAGAAACCGAACCCCAGCTGTTTACGCGCTGGCAACGCCAAAAAAAGAACTGTTTGTCGGAACAGAGAAAAATATTTGCAAATTCATTGCAACGTTGAGAATATTAAGGAGACAAGAAATAGGAAATGAAACAAGCAATGATGCCAACAATTTTTGATGGCCTATTTTCTACGTATCGCAAGATGCAACTTACCTACCGCACGCCGATTTGCCCGTGCGTTCGGCTGCTGGCGTTCCGAATCAAGACGTCGCGCACAACTTCCAATTACCGTACACACACAACTTCTATTACACATATCAACCAGTTGAACAGCAAGCACGGTGCGCAAGCAAGCTATGCGCCCGCGATCAGTCGAAGGACGCAATGTTGAATGTTCTCGATGTTCGATAACGTTCTCGAGTGCAGTGAACCTGAACACCGACTGCAAAGCTAGCTTAAAGAGTCAAGATTCACCAAATGTCGAAGTAAATAGCATCTCGCACGATCTCACTGCGCTAATGCAACTATGTTTACAGCCCCGAACCTAGCGAACACGCCCGAGCGTGACACGAAAAGAGACCGATGAAGACATGAAGGGAGTTCGCGAGCATATGGCAACATTCGCCGTACGTTTCATTAGTTACAACGCCAACCGCGCAGTCGATCCATACCTGTCGATGACTCGAAATCACTTCTAATATCCTCTTGAAGAAACACACGTTCTGCCGAGCGTAACACGGCACTGAGGCTAAAAGATCGGCCACTTCTCAACACACGCTAGCAACGCGCCGGACGGTCTGGAAGGGACATGGCCGCCGCCACCCAATCTTGCCCGCGTGCAGCCTACCTTTGCGGTACTCTGATTTTCCAGTGACTCTACCGGCGCTCGTAGTTTGGCGCCACCTTGTGTCAATGTCAAAATGGTAAGTTGGGCGAGTTGCTTGAAGTTAATTTCGTTGAAACAGCGCGTTGCCAGAACGGAGACAAGAGTGCACCCCCGTTTTGTGTGTCGTCTAGTAACGCGCTGTTTCAACGAAATCTAGTTGGTATCTGCTCTTGCATGATTATGTGTTGTGGCAGAGGGTCGGCGGGCATTGGCGGAACTGGTCTGCATGTACTTAACATTCTTCACGATTAAATGTAATTTGTTGGAAGTTGCAAGTACAGGGGAAGGTTGCAGCTTGAATAGATAAAAATTGTTGAACATAGAGTGTCGCTGAAGCTCCAGCGACACATCATGTTCAAGAATGTTTATCTCTTGTTGGAAGTTGGTGTTTATCGTTCATTTTTATATCTTCTGTCTGTTTAAGTAGTGTGCCGATTTTTCAATAGTGGATCCTTAACCCCCCCCCCCCCCACTCTCTTATATCTTAAGATGCGGAAAAAGCCGTGGGTGCGCCTGTTCTTTTGTGAGGAGAAAGTGATACTGTTGAGTGTTCGGCCCTGATGGAAGAAATGTACCCGTCTGGTGGACAGGATCCTCTCCGCGCACGATGCAGTACACTGTTCACTAACGGCGAGCTTATTCAAAGACATAAATATTCGCAAATGGGGGATATTCGTAATGCTTGGTGCTACGACAACACTGGGCGCGTCTGCCATTCTTTTGGTGGCCGCAGTTGCGAAATAAATCGCCTGCTAGTGGGTCCATAAGAACAGGCCTCAGAGAAGCTCAGCAGCAGTCGTTGGTGGAGCTGTCAGAGCAAGAAAATGCGGCCGTTTGTTTTTTTAGAAATCCTGCGCCGAATGGTCAGAGGACCTCACTGTGCTGCCACGACTCGACGATAACAATATCCGAGTTCTCCGCGCTTAAAAACACATCCGGACGGCAGCTGCAAGAGGCTACAGCTTCACACACCCAGGCAGCACGCCGCCATTGGACCGATCTCGGCCCAACGTCGGCAAATGACGGCAGCTATATTGGCCCCACGTCGGCAAATCACGCTCGCGCTACTTTCACCCGCATCGGCCCGACGTCGGCTAGCCGCCTTTGGGCCGATGCGGGCTTGCCGGCTTCGGGCCGACGTGGGCTAGCCATCGTCGGTCCGAGACGGGCCTGCCGTTATTCAGCCGATGATGGCAAGCCGTCATTGGGCCTATGTATGCTAGCCGATGCTGGCGCGGTGTCGGCCCCGCCGACGTCGGGTAGCCGCCGGCGTGACCTTTTACACCCGTTATTATGTTTTAGCAGTGGTGGCTTACCGTGCGTTAAGTACGGTAGTACTGTACCGTCGTGGTCGGCACGTAGCTAGTTTATATGGAGACACCGGCGGTAGTTGCTCGATGCGTAAAGTAACCTGATCAGGCAGGCTGATACACGTGTTATAAAGTAAAATGGCTGCGTGCCGACCACGGCAGTTCGGTATTAGTGTGGTTACTGTACTGTAAGTCAGAAGCGCTAAAATAGACTATTCGCGGCCCAACGACATTCATCGACTGCCATTGGTGCCATATTCGAAAAATGCTTCCTAATTAGAACGACTGCTCCACTGATGTCTTAGTGTGCGATTAAGACCCACAATTCTGTCGAACCGTGCAAGGCCGAGAACGAAAGTCAATATTGTCTCTAACACAACTAAATTGATGAAAGGCCTGCTGCACCAACTACGCATGCGCCTGAGAAATTAAGCAGCAACACATTTGCAAGGTGATTTATGCATATTCACAATGTATTCACAGATATGAACACACGCCAGCAGTTCCGGAATAATTATGCCATAAAGGAATATCTAAACATCTATAGATACCGTAGCCAACATCTAAAACAACCCCACAGCCACCGTATTCCTAAAAAAAAGCAGGACAATCCAAATAGAGAATGGGATCAGGCGCAAAATCATAGGCGTGAGCAGGGTTCCCCTTCAGAGGGGGTGGACGGGGGGCGAAGGTTCATCGCGGCGCCCCCCCCCCCTATTAAGTCAATGTGTTTGGCAGACCTTGCGCCCACCTCTTCTTAGGTGACTAAGGGGGCCGGCCGCCCCCCTGCCCCACTGTGCGCACGCCTATGCGAAGAGTTACAATCTCTTCAACGTTATGCGCGGCACATTCACTATAAATATTGAAAGAACAAGAACGGGCAAAAATAGGAATAAGGATTAACGAAGAATATCATAGCTACTTGCGTTTTGCGGACGATATCGCGCTTTTCAGTAACGACGGTGCCGAATCACGAAAAAAATTTTGGAGGTGTAAACGAAGGCAGCATTAAAGTAGGATTAAAGACGGACCCGAAGAAAAGAAAGATAATGTTAGGCGGCTTGCCGAAAAAGCGAGATTAAGAGTGGCAACTAGACTAGAAGATTGTGTATACGCTGAGCTAATTACGAGCAGAGGAGCACCCCCCCCCCCACGTTTATTAAGTTCACCAAGGAATGGTAGGCATTCGCAACACATGACTGGCAATTAAATTAGCGTTATCCTTTAAGCGGGAATTGCAATTTTTTCAGTGATATCTTAAGGGCCAAAAAGATGGATAAGCTGCTGCACGCGACGCGAGAAACATTGCGAGCGGTACCACAAGATCCCATGAACTCTACATCTAAACAAGATAGACACGCACGCATTCCTAATCTAAAGGTAAGATTGTAACAGAAAGGAATCGTGCATAAAAACCACTCACGTGTGCCCGTTGGATCGCTAAAAACACGAGCGAATAAAAAATGCAAGCGCACCATATCAGAATACACAGAACACGATGGTCAATAGAGAATACGCGATAAGAAGAGAACAAAAATCTGATGACACGTAACAGTAGTGAACACGCGGCCTTATATGAGGTGAGTGAGTTCAACATGGAAGCAGGGGGCCACTGGTTTCTCGCTGCGGTGATCTCTGCCGAAAACAATGCCGGAATCCTGCCGCGTATCCGTCTCGTGCACGATTTTGACTTTCCACCACACATGTCCACACACCGCACTTCTTGAAGAATTCTGCTGGTCGGAGTGAAAAAAACCTGCTCCCGCAGCTACGATTGTCCCTCCGTCTGGACGGCTACACTACCCTGCCTGGTCAAGCGAGTTTCGCAACAATGACGCTGAACGAGGGGAAGGGAGGGAGGGGGGGCGGGGTAGAGGTTGAAGAAGACGAAAAAAAAATCGAAATCTTCCTTCTCGAAAGCACGGCTCAGCCTACCACAATGGTGTGCGATCCCCCCAGCATGTCTATGGGCATGCCGTTTGAGAAAGGCGTTCGTCGAATTTTCAATGCATCACTTGTTGCCACATGTCGCTACATGAAAACTTTGCGTACACCACGTTGGAGCCGCATTTTTCATCGTATTTCACGTGCCGTAATAATAATTTTATGCGACTGTTAAATGTGAAATGACAAACACGTGGCAAACACGTGTTTGTCAGTTCGTTAAAGATGGTCAGCGGGCTAGTTGATTTGTAAACATTCAAACGGCAAAACGTGTCTTCACTTCGCCCGGTCTTTTTTGCACCATACCTATTTTTCTCAAGTAATGAACCAACTAGCTCAGCAACACGCCTTGCTGAGCTTTTTACTATTTTCATCAAGTAAAATTATGACATCACTGAAGCAAATGCGCTTGTTACGCTTCACCCAAACACGCGCGTGAGTAAATATGTGTAAACACAGAGATCGGAAACTGTCCGTGTAGTATATGAGCGCTAGCGCCACACATTCAGCGGCGGAAAGGATATAGCGCTATAAATATGATGACAGGCTCGATTTATGCACAGAATTAGTATTCACATAAAACTTCTTCCGCTAAAAGCATTCGTGTGGGAATGTTTGGGTGAATTTTGATGCTGGATACATTAGTGAAGTCAGCCGACCAGTGGCAAAAACATTTACGAAATAGAAGTACTTCGAATTTGGCCCATGAAGTTAATCGTATGTGTTATAACGTTTCAACATTTTTGATAGCGTTGAACAACTGGTTAACGAAGTGGCCATCTAATTTCAGTCAGTTATTCTTCTAAAGACCATCTTTTTTTGGTAGAAAAGTGACTGTGCTAGTGATAGTTGTTAGTCATTGTCATAGCAGAAACTAATAGGAGAATGCAAGCTATTCAGTCGGCGATACTTCGCGCCCCGAGTCGTACGTCTGGCATTAGCACGGTACAATATTTGAACTTTGTTATTTGTGCTAGTACAGCAATCCATGTAGCGGTATTCTACAGCTTAAGCTACAAATATTCAAGCGCCTAATGCTCTATTGCATTACGATTGTATTCTAGGCGGGCGAGCTGCCGGGCTTCTTCGGCGGGCTAAAAGGTAGAGCGCAACGTCGAGGTTATTCTTGTCACTGACGGCCGGCAACACGGCGTCCAGCGTCGTTGAGGGGCTTCCGTCAACTACTTTGAACGGCGTCATATGTGCGCCGTTTCTTACACTGCCGTGTTAACTTCAGGTTATATGCGGAAGATATTATGGCGTCCCATGTCATGTGTTCGACGTACAGTACATTGCCAGCATGTCGGCGAGGGTTTCATTTAGCCGCTCGGTGAGGCCATTCGCCTGCGGGTGATGTCCGTCGGTGACTTGTGTGGCTCTATTTCAAGATGGTTTGCGTTAGCTCTGCCGTAAAAGCCGTACCTCTGTCGGTGACGAGGACTTTTGGAGCGCCGCGACGCAGGAGGACGTTCTCTACAGGGCATGTATAACTGGCTGAAGGGAGACAAGAAAGTTCCAACATCGTCGATAAGCCATCGGCTCCGCCGATGCCAGCTGAAGCACGGCAGAATGACGGCATGCTCGGGCCAATGTTGCCGGTGAAAACCATCGGCTCGGCCGATGTCGGCGAAAGTATGGCATAACGCCGGCAAACTCGGCCCAGTGTTGCCGGTGAAAGAAATCGGCTAAGCCGATATCGGCGGGAGGACGGCAGAAGGCCGGCTAACTCGGACCAATGATGCCGGTTTCAGCCGACCAATATCGGCTGAAAGGCGGCAAAATCGGCCCAATCTTGCCGGCGAACGTCAACGGCTCCGCCGATATCGGCGCCAGGCTGGCAGTGTTGGCCCGAGGTGGGGCCGCGCACAGCCGCCGTAAAACCAATATCGGCCCGACGTTGTGTGCTGCCTGGGCAGCCGAACCGCTCTGTAGGGACGTGCGCTTCTGGTCTGAGGTAGGCTATCAAGAAAAGTGTTCGTTGCTGTCAAACTGTGTCTGTCAAACTTTTTAATGTGACTGTCAAACTTCGTCGATAACCTTGCACTGCAATACATCTCCATTCTGTTTCCCACTGCGATTACAGACAGGCGTCAGATATCGAAACAACGTTTTTCGCGCTACCTTTGCAACCCTGTGTTGCTTTCCGCGGCTAATTCATTTAGTCATAGGAGTCTCTACACCCTTCGCAATGGCATATTTCATAGTTTTTGGAAAGAAGCAAGACATGGTTGTGTGAGTGAGCGGTGCACTGCAAAACAAACCACAAGAGTGATCGCGCGTTACAAAGAGAGCGGCCCGCGCAATGCTCTTTTACTACACACCATGCTTGTTTATATTGCGTTGGCGATGTAATTTAGCGCGCGGGTTCAGTATTGTCGTCCTGGTCTTCCTGAAAGATATACGTGTACGTTCCTTGATATGTCTTCTTACAATATTGCGCTCTTTGCTTTCGCGTCTCACAGCGGCGTTGCATTACCGTGCACTACTGCGAACAGCCAGTCGAGTCTGACGTGGCGCCACTGATTCTCTTCTTCGCGCACACGCGCAGCAGCGTCTGTGGCACTGTTTCTTAACACATGTGCTTCTCAGCCTAAGTCATCGCTTACACACGTTTATATACGTAAATCATCGCTTTGGTCGATCTGCAACCCCGACAACCAAATGTTGATCAATCGTGTTCTCTCGCCCGTGTACGACATCCGCGTGTTTAAAAACGCGTATATCGAAATTCTCCTCTGCAAATCTAGCTTATGTTGTAGGCGAGCAACTGAATCGCGCGGGGGGGGGGGGGGGGTGTAAGAACAGAGCTTGAAGACGCTTTTGCGCGCGCCCGCCATTTCCGAACCAAAGCGCAGAGCCGACCTTGTTGACGATGTAAGTTCGAGTCGGTACTTTTTTTACATTTTCTTCGTTAGGGTAACCAATATATTGGAGTAAAATCAGTGTTACCTTGTTCCCAGCATTGTCACGGTTCCTTCGTTGCCTGAAGAGCGCACGAAGCATTGGGAAGTCATCTCAGAACGAAGATGAAAAAAAAAACAGCAGCTAGCTCGTGAACGGCTGCGATATGCGATGGTTTCGCACAAATCTGGAAGGCACACTTTCGCACAAATCTGGAAGACATATGAATAAGTGGCTGGGCAGACACGACGGCAAATTTAGAGAGCTACAGATTGGTTTCCCCAGCAGACGGCGCCTCGAGGGCAATGTATTTGTGCTCACATATGCTATCGAGATAGCACGCAAGGAGAGTAGAGGGCTACCCAGGCAGCACACAACGTCGGGCCGATATTGGTTTTACGGCGGCTACGCGCGGCCCCACCTCGGGCCAGCATTGCCAGTCTGGCGCCGATATCAGCGGAGCCGCTGACTTACCTCGGCAATAACAGGGCCGATTTTGCCGCCTTTCAGCCGATGTTGGGCTTTCACCGGCAACATTGGGCCGAGTTTTCCGGCGTTCTGCCCTGTTTCCGCCGATATCGGCTTAGCCGATTTCTTTCACCGGCAACATTGGGCCGAGTTTGCCGGCGCTTTGCTGCTCTTCCACCGATATCGGCTTAGCCGATAGCTTTCACCGGCAACATTGGGCCGAGTTAGCCGCCGTTCTGCCGTACTTTCGCCGACATCGGCCGAGCCGATGGTTTTCACCGGCAACATTGGGCCGAGCATGCCGTCATTCTGCCGTGCTTCAGCTGACATCGGCGGAGCCGATGGCTTATCGACGATGTTGGAACTTTCTTGTCTCCCTTCAGACAGTTATACATGCCCTGTTGAGAACGTCCTCCTGCGTCGCGGCGATGCAAAAGTCCTCGTCACCGACAGAGGTACGGCTTTTACGGCAGAGCTAACGCAAACCATCTTGAAATAGAGCCACACAAGTCACCGACGGACATCACCCGCAGTCGAATGGCCTCACCGAGAGGCTAAATCAAACAGTCGCCGACATGCTGGCAATGTACTGTACGTCGAACACATGACATGAGACGCCATAATATCTTCCGCACATAACATGAAGTTAACACGGCAGTGTAAGAAACGGCGCACATATGACGCCGTTCAAACTAGTTCACGGAAGCCCCTCAACGACGCTGGACGCCCTGTTGCCGGCCGTCACTGACGAGACTAACCTCGACGTTGCGCTCTACCTTCAGCCCACCGAAGAAGCCCGGCAGCTCGCCCGCCTAGGATACAATCGTAATGCAATGGAGCATTAGGCGCTTGAATATTTGTAGCTTAAGCTGCAGAATGCCGCTACATGGATTGCTGTACTAGCACAAATAACAAAGTTCAAATATTGTACCGTGCTCATGCCGCACGTACGACTCGGGGCGCGAAGTATCGCCGACTGAATAGCTTGCATTCTCTTATTAGTTTCTGCTATGACAATGACTAACACCTATCACTAGCACAATCACTTTTCTACCAAAAAAAGGTGGTCTTTAGAAGAATAACTGACTCAAAATAGATGGCCACTTTGTTGACCAGTTGTTCAACGCTATCAAAAATGTTGAAACGTTATAACACATACCATTATCTTCATGGGCCGAATTCGAAGTACTGTTTTATAAATGTTTTTGCCACTGGTCGGCCGAATTCACTAATGTGTCCAGCATCAAAATTCACCCAAACATTCCCGCACGAATGCTTTTAGCGGAAGAAGCTTTATGTGAATACTAATTCTGCGCATAAATCGAGCTTGTCATTATATTTATAGCGCTATATCCTTTCAGCCGCTGAATGTGTGGCGCGAGCGCTCATATACCACACGGAAAGTTTCCGATCTCTGTGTTTACACATATTTACTCACGCGCGTGTTTGGGTCAAGCGTAACAAGCGCATTTGTTTCAGTAATGTCACATAATTTTACTTTATGAAAATTGTAAAAAGCTCAGCAAGGCGTGTTGCGTAGCTAGTTGGTTCATTACTTGAGAAAAATAGGTATGGTGCAAGAAAGACCAGCCGAAGTGAAGACACGTTTTGTCGTTTGAATGTTTCCAAATCAACTAGCCCGCTGACCATCTTTAACGAACTGACAAACACGTGTTTGCCACGTGTTTGTCTGTTCGCATTTGCACTTCGTTGCCGTCCATTTTTTTTTCTATCTATTTCTTTTTCAAGTAAAAATATCTTTTTCAAGTAAAAGTCTCGCTCAACGATTGCTTCGCACGTGCTTTCAGAAACAGTCGCATAAAATTATTATTATGGCACGTGAAATACGATGAAAAATGCGGCTCCAACGTGGTGTACGCAAAGTTTTCATGTAGCGACATGTGGCAACAAGTGATGCATTGAAAATTCGACGAACGCCTTTCTCAAACTGCATGCCCATAGACATGCTGGGGGGATCGCACACCATTGTGGTAGGCTGAGCCGTGCTTTCGAGAAGGGAGAATTCGAATTTTTTTTTCGTCTTCTTCAACCTCTAACCCTCCCCCCCCTCCCTTCCCCTCGTTCAGCGTCATTGTCGCGAAACTCGCTTGACCAGGCGGGGGGTGGCCGTCCCGACGGAGGGACAATCGTAGCTGCGGGAGCAGGTTTTTTTCACTCCGACCAGCAGAATTCTTCAAGAAGTGTGGTGTGTGGACATGTGTGGTGGAAAGTCAAAATCACGAGACGGATACGCGGCAGGATTCCGGCATTGTTTTCGGCAGTGATCACCGCAGCGACAAACCAGTGGCCCCCTGCTTCCATGTTGAGCTCGCTCACCTCATATAAGGCCTCGTGTTCACTACTGTTACGTGTCATCAGATTTTTGTTCTCTTCTTATCGCGTATTTTCTATTGGCCATCGTGTTTTGTGTATTCTGATATGGTGCGCTTGCATTTTTTATTCGCTCGTGTTTTTAGTGATCCAACGGGCACACGTGAGTGGTTTTTATGCACGATTCCTTTCTGTTACAATCTTACTTTTAGATTAGGAATGTGTGCGTGTCTATCTTGTTTAGATGTAGAGTTCATGGGATCTTGTGGTACCGCTCGCAATGCTTTTCGCGTCGCGTGCAGCAGTCTATCCATCTTTTTGTCCCTTAAGTTATCACTGAAAAAATTGCAATTTTCGCTTAGAGGATAACGCTAATTTAATTGTCAGTCATGTGTTGCGAATGCCTACCGTTCCTTGGTGAATTTAATAAACGTGGGGGGTGGGGAAGTGCTCCTCTGATCGTAATTAGCTCACGCGTATACACAATCTTCTAGTCTAGTTGCCACTCTTAATCTTGCTTTTTCGGCAAGCCGCCTAACATTATCCTTCTTTTCTTTGGGTCCGTTTTTAATCCTACTTTAATGCTGCCTTCGTTTACATCTCCAGAATTTTTTTCGTGATTCGGCACCGTCATTACTGAAAAGCGCGATATCGTCCGCAAAACGCAAGTAGCTAAGATATTCTTCGTTAAGCCTTATTCCTATTTTTGCCCGTTCTAGTTCTTTCAATATTTATAGTGAATGTGCCGCGCATAACGTTGAAGAGATTGTAACTCTTCGCATAGGCGTGCGCACAGTGGGGCAGGGGGGTGGCCGGCTCGCGTAGTCACCTAAGAGGTGGGCGCAAGGTCTGCCAAACACATTGACTTAATAGGGAAGGCGGGGGGGGGGGCGCCGCGATGAACCTTCGCCGCTCCTCCCCCCCTCTGAAGGGGAACCCTGCTCACGCCTATGATTTTGCGCCTCACCCCATTCTCGATTAGGACTGTCCTGCTTTCTTTTGAGGAATACGGTGGCTGTGGGGTTGTTTCAGATGTTGGCTACGGTATCTGTAGATGTTTAGATATTTCTTTATGGCATAATTATTCCGGAACTGCTGGCGTGTGTTCATATCTGTGAATAAATTTGTGTTTATCACCTTGCAAATGCGTCGCTCCTTAATTTCTCAGACGCATGCGTAGTTGGTGCAGCAGGCCTTTCATCAATTTAGTTGTGTTAGAGACAATATTGACTTTCGTTCTCGGACTTTCACGGTTCGACAGAATTGTGCGGCTTAATCGCACACTAAGACATCAGTGGAGCAGTCGTTCTAATTAGGAAGCATTTTTCGAATATGGCCCCAATCGTAGTCGATGAATGCCGTTGGGCCGCGAATAGTCTATTTTAGCGCTGCTGACTTACGGTACAGTAACCACAGTAATACCGAACTGCCGTGGTCGGCACGCAGTCATTTTACTTTATAACACATGTGTCAGCCTGTCTGATCAAGTTACTTTACGCACCGAGCAACTACCGCTGGTGTCCCCATATAAACTAGCTACGTGCAGACCACGACGGTACACTACTACCGTACTTAACGCACGGTAAGCCACCACTGCTAAAACATAATAACGGGTGTAAACGGTCACGCCGGCGGCTACCCGACGTCGGCGGGGCCGACACCACGCCAGCATCGGCTAGCATACATAGGCCCAATGACGGCTTGCCATCATCGGCTGAATAACGGCAGGCCCGTCTCGGACCGACGCTGGCTAGCCCACGTCGGCCCGCAGCCGGCAAGCCCGCATCGGCCCGAAGCCGGCAAGCCCACATCGGCCCAACGGCGGCTAGCCGACGTCGGGCCGATGCGGGTGAAAGTAGCGCGAGCGTGATTTGCCGACGTGGGGCCAATATTGCAGCCGTCATTTGCCGACGATGGGCCAAGATCGGTCCAATGGCGGCGTGCTGCCTGGGTAAACACTTGTTTTTTCGACATCGCCAAGGCCTATGATAGCATACCGCGCATGGCCCTTCGTTTCACTGTATGACGCAAATTGGAACGCCGAAGACATGGGTCAGCCTGGTGCGGCGACTGTAAATGGACAATACAGTGGTTACTTGCTTTGCCGAAGCCCAAGCCGAACCAGTGATGGTGAAGCGAGGTCTCAAAGAGGGATGCCCGCTGTTGCCGCTGCTGTATATATGCTATACAGCCCGCCTCGAGAGGATGCTGCTGGCAGATGGAGGCGGATTTTTACTTAGTCATATGGCGGAACACCAGTGCCCTGGAGGGTTTCGGACTTGGCATAAGCAGATGATATTGATCTGATGGCTGACAATCTGGGTGACCTGCAATATACCTCGTTTCAATATCGGCAAATCACCTGAGCAAACTTGGACTCAGCTTCAATGCGAAGAAATCAGCGGTGCTGGTGTTCGCGGGCCCACTTTCAGGCATCGGAATCTGCCCACTCTAATGCAACGACACCAACACATCTGCAGTGGTGCCACTGCCTGATAGTGGGTAGATTCCATGGAAGCAAGATTAGAGGTACGTCGGTGTACAAATGAGCACATGGAGCCATATTTTGGACATAAACGAAGAAAACATCCGGCAAACATCACGCAAAGCGCCGAACGTGATGCGCAAACGAACTCTCTGGGGCTGCAACCGCTTCCTGCTGGTTCGAGAAATGTGGAAGTGCGTACTACATATCCCATGCCTCTCGTTTGTCAATGCTGTACTCTCTCCTAACCAGGAACCAGCCAATAACTGGAACGAGGGCAGCGAGAGGCTGGTCAACTGGCCCTGGGCTGCCGCGGACGAGTTGCCATCGAGGCCATTTAATTCAAGAAGACGTTGGGTGGTCGTCGTATGAGGCTCGAGAAGTCAGGAGCAAGCTAACGTACGAGGGCCGCTTACGTCTAACGAACGACAGCAGGTGGGCAAGGCGCTTGTTCGGGTACATTAGCCTGACTGGAATGAGGACCCAGTGGGCTGCGCTGGTGCACATTCTGCGCCGAAAGTTCGGTTTCTTCGCGAAACCCGTGAACGCAAGCAAGCAGTGCGAATGGGCCCGTGCCGTTCAAGAACAGGTGCGCGAGGAAGAGAACGAGCAGTGGCGGAAGGCAATGTGTTCCAAATAAACCCTGACGGTGTACCGCAACCACAAGAACATAATAGAAAGGGAGCGGATGTACTACAACAATGGGGGGAGTGGCCTGCTGTTCGAAACGCGAGCTGGGGCACTACGAACACTCGTGTACCGCTGCCAAGATGTCGACACTACCGACGGCACGAGGGCTTTGTGCCGGGTGGGCGAGCAGGAAGAAGAGACTATCCCCCAGCTTGTGCTCCACTATACGTGTTTGTGCCCATGCCAACGAGAGGGCACCACTCTTCCCAAGGCACTGGGGTTTGCGTGCACAGGTGACACTGGAAACAAGTGTTGAAGATTGGGCTAGTTGGTTCGTCGCACTTGAACTGGTATAGCGCATTACGGGGAAGACGAAACGGCCGAGCACGCCGACAGAAGAGGACAGAGCGCTAACTTCCAGCTGAGCTTTATTGTCAAAATGCATCAAATATGTAGACTTCCGGAAGCATACAAAAACACCCTAACGCAACGCCAAGATTGGACACACCGTCGCACCGTCACACACCACGGATTCGTGGACGGTTTCGCTGATTAAGGAAGGCCACTTCATGTTCAGATAGAGCCAACGAATGGGCGCTGATACATGTGATGCCAGCTCTTGCTATGCAGTGCGCTTCTCTTATTTCTCGAGTGATTTGTAACGGGTTCTTTTTTACCACTTCACATTGATCAAACATGGGGGAACATCCACAATCGCGGCAGTGAATTCCAATCTGGCCCTGGATTGATTTGTGAACATTGTAATGGTGCTCTTTTAGCCTTTCATTAAGGCAGCGCCCCATTTGGCCGATATACCTCTTACCACATGAGAGTGGTATCGAGTAAACAACCACCGCTTCACATGGCACAAACCGAGTTTTGTGCTTGGTTGAGCAAGCAGTGGCGCGTGATTTGAGGGGATTGGCTGCTTTGCAAGCCGCTGTAACTTATCCGGCGCCAAAAACACCACTTTCACGCTAACTTTCTCCCCTATCTTTTTATTCGGTGGGAAATTTCAGGCACGTAGGGTAAAACTACGGGCCTTTTCGGGTCGTTATATTCACCGACTAAAAAAGATAGGGGAGAAAGTTAGCGTGAAAGTGGTCTTTTCGGCGCCGGATAAGTTACAGCGGCTTTGCAAAACAGTCAGTCCCCTCAAATCACGCGCCACTGCTTGCTCAACCAAGCACGAAATTCGGTTTGTGCCGTGTGAAGTGGGCGTTGTTTACTCGATACCACTCTCATGTGGTAAGAGGTATATCGGCCAAACGGGGCGCTGCCTTAATGAAAGGCTAAAAGAGCACCATTATAATGATCACAAATCAATCCAGGGCCACATTGGAATTCCCTGCCGCGATTGTGGATGTTCCCCTACGTTTGATCAATGTGAAGTGGTAAAAAAGCCCCCGTCACAAATCACTCGAGATATAATAGAAGCGAATTGCATAGCGGGAACTGGCATCACATGTATCAGCGCCCCTTCGTTGGCTTTATCTGTACATGAAGTGGCCTTCCCTAATCAGGGAAACCGTCTATGAATCCGTGGTGTGTGACAGTGCGATGGTGAGTCAAATCTTGGCGTTGCGTTAGGGTGTCTTTGTATGCTTGCGTAAGTCTACATATTTGATGCATTTTGACAATAAAGCTCAGTTGGAAGTTAGCGCTCTGTCGTCTTGTGTCGGTCTGCTCCGCCGCTTCTTCTCCGTAATGCGCTATACCAGTTCAAGTATGACACTGGGCCACATGCAGGCGATGGAGCAGCTGGTGCAGCGAACTATGCGGCAGTCCGCACCGCCAAACCAAGGCTCGTGCAGTGGTGGCGCGCGACGCAGCAGAAGAGAATCACGTGGTCGAAAATCCAAGGCGTGCAGACTAGCTATGAACTGTTACGGTCGATTGTTGGTGTGCGCTTGTGGAGTGTTGCATTTTTTTAATTTTTAAAAACATTTACATTCTCTGGCTAGGGCAAATTAGTCTTGCCCGCCCGATACAAAGGGCTCAGCCTCCAATTATCATCGTCATCATCATCATCCTCTTTTGGAGTCATGAACAAGCCTCAAAATCTTCTTATTTTGAGCCAAGAGCGAGCAGAGGTAAGCAAAGTGAATTATTTATCCATAGACGACACAGTAAAGTTTATTTGAAATTGTAGAGATCGTTGATCAGGAGCGACTTTTGACGCATATACTCAGTTATTTTTGAAAGTGTCAATGAACTGGCTCAAATATTAGTAATGGTGTCCTTAGGTCACTGGAAAACTAAAAGTGAAAATAAGAAAAAAAAAAGACTACGAAAACGGGAAACACGGGTGAGGCACGAGCGAGAAACTGCCATTCTCGAAGTTGGTATCAGTACCGAAGGTGGTCCAACGGTAATTGTAGAGGGAAACGTGTGGTCTTTAAAACACTTTGGGTTAGCCAAGTCGGGATAAGAACGCCAGTGATGAAATCAGGGCGCTAATTGTCCATAGGAACTTGCCATTAACGTGAGAGCTGAATGTCTCAGAACCACATAACTGTGGCAGCAGGTAAGATGAATGCGCATGCCAAGCAATCAAACTTCTTTTGGAAGTGTTGCGATCTCTGGAGCTTTTGCAGCGGTGTTCAGTACCGAGGGTCAGTGCTAATACTTTCGGATTCTCGTGTGTACTGTGACGTTAAGAACGCAGTATGAATGCTTGAATAAAGCGAAACGGAACAGCTAAGGGGTACAGTAAACATCGCCTAAGACTGCCATCTACCCGAGCCTTATGTAAGCAGCAAAATGATAGCGTTCTTATCGCTTCCGTGCCGGGTTGTTCACCTCGGAGCGTTGTTGTTCACGGTCATTGTGGCGGAAGTGGCAAATGCAGTAGGACGCCGAATTCGCCAGCTGTTCTGCACTTTGCAGGTGGGTACGATATTTATGTATTTCGTTATAAAACACGCATTTCGTCATGCCGGCTTAGCTTCTTCTGAAAGCATCAATGACTGCTGAGCAAACGGAGTGCCTCTCTCTGTTTTTTGCTTCATAGAGCAGGTAGCGCAAAAAATACGTTGACACAAGCCAGGAACATAAAAACGAGACGAGCGTTGTAGCGCTCGTCTCGTGTTTAAATTCCTGGCTTGTGTCAGCGTGTTTTTTTGCGCTACCTGCTCTATGATGCATTCTTACAAACTCGCCCAGATTTACGTTCACGTAAGCATGTTTTTTGCTTACACGTTGTACTTTGGCTATGCGGTTCTAACCTCCATGATCGCGATGCATAAGACAGGTTCGAGTGAAACAGCCAAAAAGTGTTAATTAACAGCATTGCAATTCATTTAACTGCAATGGGATGCCCCTGGCAGCATGCGTTTGAAGCTTTGTTAATTTCACATCAGTGTGATCATCATAACTGCTAATACAGTCGAAGGCCTGGGTACAGCCTGGAGCTATATTTATTGCCAGGGGCTTTCTTATAAAATTTGGTAGCATATGACCTTTCTGGAATAAATGCGTTGTCTGGATCTTTCTTCAACTAACTACGAAAATTTCATGTTAATATGGTGTTTTGCACGGAAAGAACGTGATTGAGTGAGTATTACTTGTCGTAGAAAAAGTTTAACATTTGACTGTGTCTTGGATCCCTTAGCCTGCCTCACGCAACAGAGGCGTGCGATGCATCTTCTGTTTACATATTTAGACAGTATCGGTCAGATGGACAAACTTTAGTTGCACCTTGAACGTACACAATCAGAGAGACTGTCAGCGCACGTCCACGCCCAAGAGCCAAAAAATCAGTCTGTTTTTTTAATTTATTCACTGCAGGATATGTCTCTCTCGCTAATCGCCAGCCCACCCTGTCCTGCGTGAGCTGATATTATCTTATGTCTCGAAATTTCTTAATTTTGTCGTTCCACCCAACCCGTTCCTGTTCATGGCCGCACTTCCCACCTGTTCATATCTATTCCGAGGTTCTAATAAGACCGTATGTTGTCTATCACTTTACGACGTGACCTGTCCAGGTCCATTTTTTTCTTATTATTATCTACTATAATATGGGCTACCACACTTCGTTCTCTGAGGCACCCTGCTGTTATCCTATCTCCTACAGTTACGCCAACTAATTTTAGTACCACCGCACGCTGGGCGGTCCAGGGCTTCTCGAGTTGAATGCTGGGCAGCATCGAAGATACATGTATCTTAGATACTATCTTAGATGTTCTTAGTGTACCTAGCATCTATATCGCGATACGTATCGCAAGGTGTGCATCAGTATCTGTATTTCCGATACACCAAAGAATGTGTCGTGTATCTCAAGATACAAGTTACATCGATCGCAACACCACCGTGTGAAACAACATACATTGGCTGAACTGCGCTTCTCAAGCAGATACTGCTTCACCAAGCTACCCGAATAAAACTGAAAGCAGTGAAATTCTTTTATCTTTCCGCCAGAGCCATTCAGGGAGGCAAGCGATGAGGTCTGCACGTCCCTATCAGGCGAGGCGAGTCACGTGGTGGCACTCGCTTCATCTCGAAAAATGCAAGCGCGCGAACGCCTACGCCCAGTTGACCTTTTTTTTCTCATTTTTCTGTCTTTTAAGCTGTGTCAGTGCCATGACAGTCGCTTTTAACTACTGTGTATACTTCAGATAGCGCGGCGTCTATTGAACAAACTCTGATGCCGCTGTAGTATGGATATTAAAGTTTCTCTTGCGTGGTGCTTCTTTACGATGTCTGAAGAAACTAAGAATGGGCTTTGTTTGTGCTTCGTAGCTTTCACACACCAATGATTTAAAGGATCTCGTGGATTGAAGTTGGACTTACACGCTATGAGACTGACTTATACGCAAATAAGATTCTAAATGTATAGCACCACCGGTAGCGAGGCTAGATCTAATAGAACAGGCATTTACCTAACAGAATATATCTTGGCGTACCTTATGTTTTGATTCATGCTATCTTTATTCAAAGGGTTCTTAATAGCCTAAATTGATTGTGAGCAAAATACGTGCTTCCTTAGCTGTTCGTATCTTGTGCATCCCATGCATCACCTAGGTCTCTGTATTTTTTTTTTCTGGCTGCTATGTGTAGTTTGCAACGTGCTACCAAAATAAGCTCCCGGCTTTATTCTTACCTTTAGCTAGCTGTCTGCGTCACTTCAACTACTGTTTACATATTTACATTTCACTTCAGTTTGCTGCTATGCCGAGGCGTTGTTGAGGATGAATACATTATAATCGGGACGTTCCTGAAGTGTAACAAAAAGTCTGCTTACTACTTAGTGAAAGAGCAAAATTTAGTTTGCATTATTGTAATAAGAGAAATTATTAGGAGCCATCCTATATATGCAACGAAAGGTTTTCGAGAAACATTGCTCTACCAAATCCTCCGTTTTTCCCATGAGCATCCCAACGAGTCGTTTTAGGCTATTTTGCATAGTCACTGAATTTTCTTACTAAACCTTAACAGATGAGTTGACGATACTTCATGCTTAATCGTTATGTCTGTTAAGGGTGCGGCCTGTATGGTATTTCTATACTTATTCACTGCGGTTGTTCGATAAGGAACGCCCTTCCTATTTTACTTATATACATTTCCCTTTTGCAGGCTTCCCTAATTATATTTACACTTAGTAATCACTAGGTAATTGGAGCTATAAGTGTCAACTGTGTGAATAGAGGCAATTGCCTGCGACGCTTTGTGCAACTATGCAATACGTCTGAGAATTTTCTGGGCTGCACATGTTCTCTCGTAGGAGAAAATTTGTAAAAAGATTGCACGTTGCTGAATATGTCGCTAACGAACGCTTTACGCTAGCAGGCCAGAAATAACGGAAGTCATTGCAGTTTTACGTCATCTACATATACACATGATGTGTCACAGAAGATGCCGCTACCAGCTTTGGTGCCGCTCTACAGCTGCCCGGTGATCCAGTATTGCTAAAACTCTAGAACGCTTACGGAAAAGGTAAAACTCCGTACCTGTATTCGGGCAGTTGTTTGGAGGGTTCTCATTGAAGCTCTTGTAGTTAGATCGCTACCCGCTAAAACGCGACCGCTTACTAAAGCGACGAGCAAAAACCCGTGACAGCGCTTCGTATAAAGAACTCTCATGTTAAGCTGTCAAAGCAGCCTCAATAATAATCTTTGTGTCACTAACAAACATTTCCTTCAAATGAAACTAAAATGATTGCAGTTAATAAATCTTAAAGCAAATATTTCTCTTCATACGCGTTTGCTGCTACATTATATAGATCTATATTAACAAATATGAGAATGTATCGAATGTATCTTAAGACACATTTTGATGGTATCAAATCGGATTTAATAATTGAGGTAGTATCTTGTATCTGCATCACGAATACTTGTTGCCCGAGTATCTTGTATTGTATCGCGATAAAATTTCAACATATCTTTGGCCAGCCCTGCTCGAATTTCATTGTTAGTGTGCAGGTTTCTGCGTCGTGTGTTAAAACTGGCAGGATAAAATGATAATACTCTTTTAGACTTAGAGGTTGGTGTACGTTAGCGGTCATCATTACATTTCCCGTGGTGGTGGGCATCTTATTATGTGTAGAAAGATTAATTACATCATTGATTACCAAAAATAGACTACAATTCCCAGTTTGACGGGAGGAGACAAGTACTCCGGACAAATGGGAGAATCGAAGTGCTTCATACAAAGACCTAATTGCCGCATTGAGATTTCCTAAGAGCGGCCTCTGGTAATATTTGCGGACTAATGAAATTCGATCAATTCGCCGGTGCATCCAACACCGAAGCACCTCTGATCGCAAACGCCATGGTCTAGCAGACGACAAGAATGTCGACAATATTTGTGACTGCGGCGGCTTCGGCTTCCGTGTCTCCATTGTAGCTCAATATTTCACCGCATGAGAGCGCACACGGCACCACGCGCACCACTGCTCGTGTTTCATTTGGCGCCGATAGTACGTGTAACAAGTTTTATCGCCAAATCCACGCTAATTGGCTGCGATAAACCACTTGTCGGTGAGCTTATCAATTTTACTTTGTCCACAAAAGTTTTGCATGCGCAGGTCCGTATGTCTACATTTAGGAGCGAAGTGCGAATTTTCGTTCAACACAAGTGCTGCTTGTGCAACGCTAAGCTTTGCGAATAGCACCTAAGATTGGCCGCACTTCGTTTCCGAAGCCGCGTAGACTCTCGTTAACTCGCTTGGCGGGACGTTCGCTCTTGCACGTAAGATATTTGAACACCACCTAGCCGCCTTGCACACTTACTCGAGGGTATGATCCTGACAACGATGGCTGCGGGTATGTACAAGATACAATAAACGTAAACGTTTTTTAACATCCTGTAATGCTGGCAGCCATCTATAGAACTAACACAAGAAAATACAGCTAGTAATCGGGGACCGCCATGCTACGGGAGAAAAGTCTAATGCAATTGCAGCTGTTCTAGCCCGAACCTAGCAGACGACAAAAGTTGAATCCCCGTACTTGCGTCACCGGAGCGCCCTTTGCGGCGCCGCCGTCGGTGGTACACGAGGCGGAGAGAGCTGCAGTTCGAAGCATATTTTGCTGTCGATGCATATACACTCGAAGGAACCCCGAGTTATAAATCCCACTGTAAATATTTCGAAGGGCGTTTACGCCCTTTGCCAAAATGCTTTGCACAGTTCCAGCCCCTGCTGTTTCCGGAGCGGTTCCTTTTGCATGGATATCTCGATGGAGCCAGCCAGGGCAGGCCAAGCGATAGTCGTTGTTGCACTAGTTTGACTGGTTCGGGTTGCAGGATAAGATATTCCCAACGAAGCACTGTTGTTTCTAAGTAGCCTTATCTCTATCAAGATAGCCCCCTTAGTTGGAACCACACCGTGGTTGGAACGGATGGGTGTGTTGGATACTCGGCGCCGGCCGCTCAACACCGGCCGCTGGACACCAGACTATACATCAAATTTGATAAACTGCCCGTGCGGTGAAGAGAACTCGCTGTTGCCCCTATTAAAATAAGCAGTTGCTGGCGGATGTCACACAAAACAAGTGTCTGTCTGGAGCGAGTATGTTAGTATACTTGACGTGGTAATGGTAGGCTTATTGTGAGTGCAATGGCATCGTCCACTTCCTGATTACATGTCCTTCTCTTACAGCTTTACTCTGTTGTAGCCGAGCCACCATACAAAGTACTGCCACAAAGCGACAGGCGAAAGATACCTAGGAAGCAGCATGCAAGGCGGCCTCTGCGAATGCACTATCGCAGGCTTGGTAGTGGCAGCTGTGTCACTCCTTGTGCAGTACCTTTGGGTCGTGCTGAGGAGATGTCTGCGAAGAGGCCTCCCGCCAGGTCCTTTCGGCGTGCCAGTGGTTGGCTACTTGCCATTTATGCCGAAAAATCATCACTGCATTGAAGCTCTGAAGAACAAGTACGGGGGTGTCTTTGGGTACGTTTACAATATTACTCCGCACTGCCCTTTACATTGAGTGCGATGACTGTCAGTGGTCTCATGATTGGTAAATTAGAAATGGTGGAATCTATAGAGTGTGACACGATGATGCGCGTGACATCGAGGTCGTAGTTAGGGTCTCACCTGACTCAAAGAAAACGAGTGGGCGGCTTGGGGTGGCAACCCACGTGGGCTGCTTGCCTTTGGCAGAATAGTTCACTCGCTGTTAATCAGAAAATGGGCACAACTGGGAATTAATCACAATTTAATAGAATGGATCCAAGGTTATCCCTCCGGTCGAACGCTATATGGGGAAGTTCATGGCATGAAAACGAAAATATGAAGACTACGTTTTTGTGACGGAGTAGTGAGAGGCCGGCATGTGAGCATCTATTTCGGTTCACCAGGCAAAAGGGGAGGCTTTAAATTTGGTGTATTCAGGGACATTATTTGATGAACGATGTACAGCTGGTCACTAGTCTACAGTAGTATTCAAGGTGCGTTGCCGCGGAATGTTCAATGCAACGCGTAATTTTCCGGAAAGTGTTCTCACCTTGTCTTTTCAGAGGCTTATCAGCAATTAATTCACTCGAGTAGGCTGAGGTAACGTGATTCTCCACAATAATGGGCCAAGCCATGCGCCTGCACCGACTTATAGAATTTCTCCAATTGCCAGTGTCATTCTAGCGTTAATGTTCTTTCGCATCGTTATATTGTAGCTCCAAATATAAACGTACACATTTTTTCACAAAATCCTTGTCCTGTCAACCTGTTTGGTCTGCGGCCAGATAAGCAGAAAAATTAGTTGCAGAAAAACCAGGAACATTGGGTACTCATGCATGAAAAGTCTCGCTGCAAAGTTGAGATAGGTCGATAGCAAGGAAAAATCAAGTTCTATAGCCGCCCAACAGGGCCGTCTCTGCGTCACCCAGCATCCTATTGTCAGTGCACGTAAAATAAAGATGCTTTATAAAAAAATTATGGGTGCTTCGCATTAGTGGTGGCAAGTCTGAAGGAAGAGCGTAGCTCCTTCCTTGTTTCTCTTTATTTTGCAATTTCTTTCGTTCTCCTACTCTCTGTGTCTTGTGCCTCTTTTTAGTGTCTGTTTCTTTCTATTTCTTTATTTTTCTCTCTACCGATTTCATTATCATTCTAGAAAAATAAAGAGGCTCTTTATTTATCTTTCTCTCTTACTCTCTATTTTTAGCTATGTCTTCCTATCTGTTTCTCTCTCTCTCTCTGTGTGTTTTCCTATCTCTTTATGTCTCTAATTCCTTTATTTCTCTGTGTTTCTCTTCCTTTCTGTCGCTTTCTCTCTCTCTTTTCTCTCTCTCTTTCTTTTTTCTCTTTGTCTTTTTTCTATGCGTTTTCCCTGTCTGTTTCTCTTTATCTCTTGCTATTTCTTTTTCTGTCTTTCTCTCTCCCTCTATCGTTATTCTCTTTATTTCTCTTATTTCTCTCTATTTTTCTGTTTCTCTTTATCTCTATTGCTTCCTCTCTCTTTCTATCTTCTCTTTTTCTTTATTTCTATCTCTTTCTTTATCTCTCTCCGTTTCACGTGTTTTGACGTGCTACACTTCACCGAGCAGTGTTTTCGATTAATGCTCGCACCTGCTGTACTAGGTGGTGCGGCTTGTCCAATTCCTGTGGCGGCTACCCACCTGAGGAGTTTTGCACGACGGCGCACCAGTTACCGATAGCTAAAACAGCTTCACTGCGAAGAGGACGAAGAAAGTGTGTGCCGGTTCATGATGATGGTAGTTTTTTACGACCGAGCACAAGTTACTGACAGCTTAAATAACTTAGCTGTTAAAACGCCTGGACGGTGCGGAACACGCAGCACAGTCACAGCGAAAGCTGGAAGAGCGGCATTTCTATCGTTAAAGAACGTCGTAAACTCTCTTTGGGTGACCACTACAAGTGCAGTTGCAGGCCACCCAATACGCTTAAATCGTCATAATCTTGAGAGGTACGAAAGTACCCACTATGCCAGTATTCATCATTCATTTTCCTCTACTTGTTATATCTTCGTTAAAGTCTGTCGGTATCTGTTTTCACTTGTTTGCCTTTTACATGAACGTGGAAGTTGCGCACGCGAGTCGTTAATGCAATACACGTGCTAGCTTTCCGTGACGATGTAGTACATTGCTTTTTTGATGCTTTTTGACGCAGCACTTTTGACTGGAAAAGAAGGGGGGTGTTGTACGCTGTGAAAAGCAGAGATTGTCGGTAAAATTACAGTTGTAAGTACAGCGCCCGTCCAGTGTACTGCGTTCTTTCGTCCTCACCTGCTTTGCGCTGTTTTCTCAGCATAGCACAGACGTTGTGTTTCCTGTGCGCCGGGCACGGTAAGTTTCGACATCGCGCTTAAATTTCGTAGAAAAAATATCATAAATTACGGAAACTCTCGCGATTGATAAAAAAAGGCTGCGCCACAAATTGTCACGAATTGCAGCTTTGCAACGACCGCGATAATGAGAATAGTAAGAAAGTTAATTAACTAGTTATTGTGAATCAGTGGCATCAATGCAATTGTAGTTGCGGCCAAGTATTTACGCCTCGACACAGAGTTCGAATGCGAGAACGACAGGAGCGTGACTGTCCAAGAATTTTAACAGAAAGTTTCTAATGTATAAAAAAAATGGCCGAAGCTTGCACTAAATCACGCACCGCCCGAAACAGCTGAACTGGACGATTCTGAAGACTAATCTGGTTTCTTCTAAATTTGTTTCTAGGCCTTAGCAGGTGATGCAGGTTGTTTCTAGGATTGCATCTAGGTCGTTGATGCTAAGGTAAGATACCGAGGTCGAGGTATTTGTTTCACCTTAAGTTGAGTTATAGGCTATGCAGTAATGTTTCTTGCAGTGCTGTACATTTCTTGTGGCGCGCATGACAATCCCTTTGCGCAGGTTCCACGTTGGAAGCAAATACGTGGTGTTCTTATGCGACTTCGGTTCAGCGAAGGAGGCTCTCTCACAGGAGGCCCTACTCAACCGCCCACCAGAGTTCCCTTTTAATGTTAATGAGCATTCGCAAGGTATGTCTATGCGTGAGGTGTCCGTGAACGGGGGCTCATGTAGCTATCGCGATTAAGACATATGACATAAGGTTAGGAAGATGTTGAAGCTTACCACAAGTAACGGAACCAGGCAGACACGTCATTTTTTTAGCAGTGGGGAAACGTGGACGAGTTGGCACGAGTCTGTTCTAAATATGCTTATGGCGTTTATGACGTCTCGTTGTCGTTTGGCTAACATCATTACCTTTAAAACTATAAAAACTTCACTGCGGTATAAAGCCGGGCGTATAGCGCTAAGAACTGCGTTAAAAACATCGCGCGTAGTAATTATGCGCACCTGGTCTGCATATAAATATCCGACGCGAGCATTTGACATCCTAGGCCAGCGCAATTTATTTATTGCCATTTTCTGGTCGTCCAATGAAGGTTTAATATGCTTCCCGTGCAAATAAACCTCCGCAAACCAGACAATCCTATTTCTCCTGAACGATTCCGTTCAACCCTTTAAACAATAGCGTGCTGTCCAGGCCAGAATAAAACAAGTTGCTTTCGCACTTAACCGTCCTAAAATTTCCACTAAAATTTCACGAGGCGTGGGAGGGTTATAATGACAGAGCACAAGACGCTGCGGTCTTTAGCTTCCCGTTACCAATGCCTGCGCTTCTTCAACATACGGGGATTCCGAGAAATTTCTTACTGTGTTTCTCCGTCTGGAAAAGACAGAATCCACTTCTTCGTGGCCCTGTGGAGTAACAGGGGTCGATTAATATGGAATTATACAATCAGCCCAATCACCCAAATGTAAGAGAAACAGTTGTGGTCATTGGCTCGCTGATGATGTCTGCGCTTTCTGCCTGACAAGGGTCTTCACACGGACTGCACATTTGTAACGGTACTGCGGAAATCTGATGTATGCATAGCAAACTCGTTAAAGCACAAAATAACGTTCTCGACACGCCAACGACCGCTTTCCGTTATCGCTCGTTCTAAAACTAAGTCGTTTACTTACTACACTTAGTGTTTTAGAAGTTAACCTGTCTTTTTGTACAGTTGAACTTTAGGTTAAAAACAAGAATGAATAAATCTCGTCAAATTTTCGTGGTTTTTATATAATTCTGAAATTAAAGACATATTTATGTCTGCTGTAGGGTAAGCATTAACTTTTAGCATGGTGATGTGCGCCGGTATCGGGAAAGCGGTGGCATTCGTGCATATATCTCCCAGATGCCACAATAGGAAATTTCATTACGTGATGCGCAGTATGTAGTGATGAACGCGAAAGTGCTTGTTTCATTCATTGCGTTTTTGTTGTTTCCATCCATGCATTGCATAATTATTAGCGTGCCTAATTACTAACAGACTTTAACTTTGCGAATAAATTACTGTAGTGAAGTGCACCTGCGCATTAGAAACATCTAAAGCGTTAGAATGTCTCGGCTGTATAATGCGAGATCAACTGCATATTTTGATGCGTACAACTTCGAATGATCCCTGCACGGCCATTGCCATTGGTCTCTTGTATACTACTACAATGCCACATTCAGTGCCACGTTGAGCTACATCTCAAGCGTGAATTGTTTTCGCAGGCCTTCTTGTGGTAAATGGACCACTGTGGAAGATCCAGCGCCGCTTTTCCTTAAAGCTCTTCAACAAGCTTGGAATTGCCACGCCTACTATGGAGAGATATATTCGCGTGAGTACCTTTTCGAAGGTAATAGGCAGAGCGACAACAGCGCCTAGATTCTGTAATTTTATGTGAATTTGCACAGGGCCATATGAACCTCAAGGAGTTGTTGCAAAGCATTGTTATACACTGTAAAAGGGATGACTGCCGCACCAGACAATGCTTCCAAAGTGCAAGAAATACAATGTTATAGCAGCATATATTCAAGCAAGTAATGGAGAAATTAATGGCGGGGAAATGTATAGTTAACGAAATATGTTCCGCAGATAATTATAAGAATATTCACGGATATATGTGAGGGAAGGTAAACTTGTTTAGAAAGAATCCAAGGTATATTTTAGAGTTTTCAACTTAGTACGGGAGTGAGGCACAGAGCAGTACTCGCATTGTCGTGTAGGGTCGTAGTGAATACTGGTCGTGATGCCATTGAGTGGAGATAATATTAGTATGCAGTGTTCACTCCGTGACTTGAATGGTTGTACAGTAAGATTATGGTGCATGTTGTCATAGCGCATGATCTGATAGTCTGTAGAGAGTGGTTGAAAATGCTTTCTGTAAGGCACGTCAGCAATCGCTGTTAGTGCATTCCTCTGCATAACGAACACTTTACTGACGTTTTCCGCAGTTATACTGCCTCATGCCAAAACAGTATTTAAATTGCGATTCAAACAGCCGTTCTTTGCCGTTCGAAGAATAGGTCCGAGACCCATTTTCGCGCCGTTCTCCGGCTGCCGGAGAGCGCCGTAGCCAATCAGCGACGGAGGGGTGGTTGCCATGCCGCGTCGTCTGCTTTCGGCTTTCCGCGTTGTGTGCGTCTGCCGCGGGACGCTTCGAGCTGCTTGCTTTCTGCTCCGCGTTTTTCACGCTTGAACTGCGGATGTCGTTCGTGTCGTTGCCAGGCATGGTTCCAGCAGTCCATAGAGCGTTTTAGTCTGCCCGGCATTAAAGAAAGCGTCGTGTAAAGCCAAATAAAGTGTCCCCAAGCTGGAGCCAGGTCCAGCTGGCGCCAGTTATGGAGGATGAGAAACAACTAACAAACGCGTTATCTATGTCCTCCGAGCATTCGGAAGCGCCCATCTCGACTCGCTAAGCCTACAGCATCGATTATTTGACTACGGCTCTCAAAAACAGCGCCGAATGGGCATGAATACTTTGCTGCCGATGCTTAAGGACATGAACCTAAAGCAACTGGAAGTATCAGTTCGGAGCTTACAAGCTACAGAGCACACAGCGGCCACTTGATAGATTCGAGGTATAAACGACAACCACTTTTGGAAGTGCGGCCATGTTTTTCGCAGGCTCGCCGGCGAAGCTTGCCGTGCAAGCTGGACAGATCTCGCGCGGGCTGCGACGGCGGACGTTCTGCGGCACCGCGCCGTTGCGGTAGGCTTGCCGCTAGAGTGAGCGGGCCCTAGCATGCGGCGGCATGGCGACATTAGCCGAAGTTCTGCGTCAAATTGGCGACGCTCTTGCTGTCACACCGCTTTCTGCGATTACGCCCTCACCATTAACTGCCACAGCTACCACAAAGGCTCGTTTATTCATTGATCATGGCCGTTACTCTTCGGGATGATGTGCCACCAAGCGTCAACGTGGATGCATCCAACGTTAAACGGTGCTATAGCTTCCAAACACCAACAGACATTGTGGAAGCTTTCTTATATCAAGGTACAGTAAACATTCAGTTACATCTGTAAAGACACGTTTTACTCTCGTCATATGCCGATTCCTACGACGGAGGGATCAACTGCGTTTTTTTAACATGTGGTCCTTCAGTTGTTATATAATAAGTGGTCCTTCAGTTGTTATATAATAAGTGTTTCTTCAGTACGCTTTCGTTTGTCAGTAAGCGCTCATGCTGTCGTCTTCTTGCTTTTTGCTGCTAGTTTTTAAGGCACTGTTCTCCGTATATGTAAGAGCGCTTGTCCACTCGCTTTAGCCCTGCTTTATGCCAGTTCATTCCTTCCACAAGCCATACATTTTCATGGTGTTCAGAGCGACTAAAGTCATGCACGGCGGTTAAGCTGTATGCCCTGAAGCAGGTCGTGAAATATATGCTCTGAGATACCCGACAACTTTGGACAGTTTTCGCTGACTCCAATGCATAATTGAAAAGCGTTTATACGAACAATACATCGACAGTTACCTTCTGGTCAACAACATGGCGTAGCTACACCAGCTGGCATCTAACGCTTGTCACCTGGTAGAACGGCAGTGGCTTCCAGAGCAATGCTGCATAATGAGCAATCAGAGGGCGTACGGCGCACTTCGTAGAGGCCGTGGCGACTGCACAGTATTTTTTTAAAGTATTTTTCTACTAAATCGGTGCGTCAGCGGTATGTAAGAACTACGAGCTCCCGGAGCGGAATAGACGCTGGTTTTTACTGTCAGACCACCTTGGTCGATTTCACGAAAGATCAAAAAACGGTGTATACTTGATGTTTCCGATTTTCCTGTATTTTGTATGCTGTTCACATATGACTGCACAGCACGAAATCGCAGATTGTTTTCAAACAAAGAATTTTTCAACACAGGGAAATTCTGCAAGCGTCGCCGGGTGACGACGACCATTTTACGGAAAGTGCGTTTTGGTAAATTCGGAACGATGCTGGCAGCTACTGAACTTATATATTGCAAATATCTTGCTTTGTAGCTGAAGCAGAAGTAATGGGGAAACAGCTCTTATCATTTCATGAAATTATGAACAAATTATGTGTTTTTAAAAATTCACGAAAAACGCTTTCTTTTTGAAAATCAGTCAAATTTGGGACGCTATGGCTACTTCTGTGAACATCTTAGCTTGTTCATATTTGCAGTATCATAGGCCTTTATGTGAATACTGAACCTCCGCATTTGTATTCCTATAATAATTTTCAAAGTAGTAAATTTTCATGCTCAAAACACCAAAAAGACAAAATTACTCCTCGATTCAAAAGTCTATAATAAAAAAAAAGCCAGTCTCAATTTTGTTCAAAGTCGCCCAAAATGTTCTCAAAGGACTGCAGGATGATATTATTAAAAAACATGTTGCATCATTTTTATTAGAACAAAAGCAGAAAATGTCAAGCATTGTGTTTCCAGAGCGTGGTGGCTACTGCGTAAAGGACATCTCTAATAACAGGAAAATACAGTAACACGTCTTTTTCCTTCTTTGAGCTTCGCTAAACAACAGTAATGATCTATTGCCGGAAAGTGGGAACTGTTTTGTAAAGAAAAAGATCGTTCCAATTAAATGCATTTGCGACACCGCTTATTTCCTCGTCGACGGGCAGCACGGACATTATCATTCCTCTGGATAATTCTTTTTAGTAAATGCGCTAATATAAAAGCAACGAAGCTAAACGCGAAATTTGTGTAGCTGAGTCGATCATGCATTGTAAGAATGTGAGAAATCGCAAATGGCGAGAGTGGTGAACGACGAGTACCGCAGTGAAACCTAAGCACAGCAGCCACATATGGTTTGTCAGGCTTTGTCGCTTTGCACGAGAAAATGCTGGGGTGTCGATTGCGTTGGTTACACGATACATTTTTTCACCGCTCGTCGCTTTCCCGCCCGGTCTCTGGGTGCGCACCATGCGGATCGTGTGGCGGATCGAGTGTCCCGCGCTACACGCCTTCGTGTAAACGGAGTAGCATGCTTTACGCTGGCAGGTGCAAAGGCGGCGCGAGAGACGCCCGCCTGAGCAGACGACAGCAACGAGCACGGCTGTGCCAGTCAACCAAACACCACCTGAGATAGAAGTTAAGCATCCAAATTGTGGTTCACTTTGGTGCGATCACTGTCCTTCGCTCTGAAGGTGGCTATGGGTAGGCGTTATAGCCATGACTGAGGTTTTGTACGGACTACCTCATGGTGCACAAGAAGAAAATTCCGCTGCAGCGCAATTTTCGTTCTGTGGAAGATATCGGAGTCTCCCTTTTGCGGAGGGTCTTGAAGCAGGATGCGCGCTCAATTCAAGAGGGGAACCACATCTGCCAACACTGCTTCAAGAGATACAAGGATATGCACAGCAAAGCAGATGCAATGCAAACAAGACATGTTTTCTCCGTGATCAAAACGGCTGCCACCAATCTTCACGTAATCGATTTTCTTTAAACTCTGCATTGATCACATAAGGTTTGACAACGTACACATTTGGGCCAACAAAAACCAAACCCCTTGGCGACCGCTCTCCAGAAATTCATTGCCATTCATGAAGAGCCCTTGCCTTCTATACCAATATCTCAATTCTGGCACAGCACAACATAATAAGAGACGCATGGAGGGAATGCGTTCTTTAGCATGCAAGATATGAATTATACTCAACTGAAATAGATGAAAGAAAAGGAGGCTACAACTGAAAGTGTGTACTGTGGACTGAGAGATGCTAACACTGGCGTGAAGTCGCAAACCACGCAAATGCATTTAATTGGAACGATCTTTCTCTTCACAAAACAGTTGCCACTTTCCGACAATAGCTCACTACTGTTGTTTAGCGAAGCTCAGAGAAGGAAAAAGACGTGCTACTGTGGTTTCTTGTTACTAGAGATGTCCTTTACGCAGTAGCCACCATGCTCTGGAAACACAATGTTTGACATTTTCTGCTTTTGTTCTAATAAAAATGATGCAACACGTTTTTTTTTCAGAATATCATTCTGCAGGCCTTTGAGAACATTTTGGGGGACTTTGAACAAAATTGAGATTAGGATATTTTTATTATAGATTTTTGAATCGAGGAGCACTTTTGTCTTTTTGGTGTTTCGAGCATGAAAATTTACTACTTTGAAAATTATTAAAGAAATACAAATGCAGAGGTTCATTATTCACATAGATGCCTATTCATACTGCAAATATGAACAAGCTAAGATGTTCACAGAAGTAGCCATAGCGTCCCAAATATGACTCATTTTCAACAACGCGGCGTTTTTTGTGAATTTTTAAAAATAGATAACTTGCTCAAAATTCCATGAAATTAAAAGAGCCATTTCCCATTTACTTCTACTTCCGCTAAAAAGAAAGATATTTGTAATATATAGCTTCAGTAGCTGCCAGCATTGTTCCGAATTTACGAAAACGCACTCTTCGTAAAATGGTCGTCGTCAACCGGCGACGCTTGCGGAATTTTCCTGTGTTGAAAAAAAATTTTTATTTGAAAACGAACTGCGATTTTGTGCTGTGCAGTCATATGTGCACTACATACAAAATTATCAGGAAAATCGGAAACATCAAGTATACACCGTTTTTTGATCTTTCGTGGAATCGACCCCGTGTATGCTCAGGCAACGTTGACCCAGAAGTCAAATAAAGGCAACACAACACCTAACACGAAATCTGGAAACATGGTATCACCAGCGTTCAATAAATACAAAGAGATTAAGGCATCTAAACACGGATGCAAGGAAAGACAGAAAGACAGCACCAACATCGACTATCAACTGAAAGAGCGCACTGCGGCGGAGATCTTCACCGCTACTGTACATTGACTACACGAATAATGATGTTCCTACTACGGCCAGACTACAAGAACATGTTCCTGCAACTGCGGTGCCGTGGAATGAATTCAGCACATTTTGCTCGAGCGCCCACCATATAGGACGACCGACAACGATATAAAGGGGCCCCTCACAAGCCTCTAAAATACAAAAACAAGTAACGAGCACAATATATTCTCCTGGTGTTTCTCGTCTTTCGGGCGCACTTAGTGATGCAGAGCAGCGATTCCCTTGACGTCTATATAGTGCATACTTTCGATTAGTCCATACACGCGAAATATGAGATGTGAATTGTCTCTTGCACTGCTTCGCTATGCAGCCGCCCATCCGTTTTTGCTTGACTCGCATGACTATCATGCGCGATCAACTGATTTCACTTCATTTTCTGTGTTTGCGACTGCGCAAACAGAGGTAACAGCGTGTAGCCGACAAGCGCGAAAACACGAGAGGGTCAACGCTTAGTGTTGACATGGTATAAATGCTTTTAAGAAACAAGTGACGAGGGGAAGATATGGCCTGTAGGAAGGGTAGCGAAGGCGAGGAGGAAACCGTTTTAGAGAGCCTTTAGAACTCAAGGTCCGTATTCGGAAACAACCTTATCCTTATCTTATGTTTTCCTTAAGTTTCTGTACATCCACGTGCGTTTATTCGCAAACAACCTTATCCTTATCTTATGCTTTCCTTTACTTTCTGTACATCCACGTGCGTTATAGGGACATAGGAATGCTAACAGTACAAAAGATAAGTACAAGGTTTATCTGTAGATACTGACCCACTTCGTTTATCAAACGCACTAAAGGCACAGAATGTATAAGAAAAACGCGAGATAGTGATAAGTTTGGTTTGCGAATAGGCTCTTTAGCACGTGTGCTGCATCCCTGGTCATGCGCACAGAAAGAGCACCAAGCGCTTAACTTCTTGTTTACATACCTCGAACGACTGTCTTTTGAGCAATCTTTGATGCATCGCTATGAAGAAAGTGTGTGTGGCACGCGCGAGCATTTCCTAATTATTCTGCATAAAGAGTCCAGACTGGCTGCCGTCATGGCCTAAGACACCAATCCTGTACTTTATATTAATTTTTATATATTTCCCGCCCACATTTTCTTATAGGACCATCTTATTCTCCTTTTTAAATGCTACAGAACAGCTATTACGCCAGTATACACAGGCTAATTATGCTGGTTTTTTTTTGTAAAAGCTTACTCTCTTTCTCTTTATGTAGCCATGTTTATGAGCCCTGAGCGGGAGTGTTTTCATGTAACAGGCTTACCTTCATTATATTTTGCCACATTTGCGTTTCTTTTGGAAGTGTAGATATGCGTAGCCCCTCTCATAGAGATCAGCTGTTTGTGATTAGTAACTTATTTCTTCTGATTCGTCCTAGTTCCTCCTATTCAATATGGTCGTTATTGAAGTCCTCCAAATCGCCAGTCTTTGGCGCCCCTGAAACGATGCAGATTCAAAGTACGAGATGCAGTCTTGCCGATTTCAGTACCCACAGCAGAGGATATTGGATGGACACCGTGCTTGCAGGAGGAGTTGATGCACCTTGTCGGGAAGTTGCTGTCACTCCAGGGTCAGCCAGTGGTGCCGATGGCGGTGCTGACGCCGAGCGCGTCAAATATAATCTCGATGCTGGTGTTCGGTCGGCGGTTCGAGTACGACGACCCAGAACGCGTCTACCTGGACAAGCTGATTGACGTCATCCCGGCGCTGGCGGCACAGACATCGGCTGTCAACTTCTTCCCAAGGATACGAAAACTGCTTCTGTTTTTTTGCGCGGGAACTTGCGAGAGGTTAAGGGAAGCACTCGTGCTCAGGGAAGATTTCGCTGGGTAAGTGTACCATGCGAAAGCGGATACCGCACGACGGCGCCGCTTAGAGGATTGGCAAATAGGCTTTAGTTATAGAGCTGCATAGGGCACATTGGTGATAAGGTAAAAAACTATGTCCTGAATTATGTATCGTCGACGCTAAATATGAAGCAGCTGCTTTTACTGGCAACGTGCACGGTTTAATTTTGTTGGTCATTTAGAGATTTGCAATAAACATTTACGCTAATTATTCTGCTAGGGCGCAACTGCAATTGCGATGATTGCCGAGGAGACAAAAAGTTTGTACCGACGCGCGTTACTTGGAGGCCCCGTTCAGGGTAATGTGCTGTAACTGTCCTAAACATCTGCAATATTTATGGACATTACAGCAAGAATAACAGAAACACTTCAGGGTTTCATATCCTGTTGTGGAAATTTTAGGGAGATATATGACGAGCCAGTTATGTGCCATACGTGTTCGTGCATTTTCAAAGGCTGCGACCTAATTTGTGAAGTATAAAGTATTAATTGCTATTGCTCTTCAGAAACGGTATTGCTGTAAATTTTTCATCGATTCCACGAGGTCACACAGGTATGTGGTGACTTGCTTCATTTTTGTGAGGTTTGAAGCAGTACAGCATGCGGTGGGCCGTTCCTGGATCAACATCGAAACTAACTGCATTTGGAAAAGCCATACCAATGCGGACTCACTTGAAGGGGCACGTTAACTGTACTCATCGAAACTCTTTTACACAAGTACCCATGCATTCGCATATGACAGCGGGTATTTTTGCAAAATTACAACACACGACGCGGTGATCATTCCTGCATCACCAATATGATTACACGCCACGACAAAGCAGTCAGTCAGTCAGTCAGTCAGTCAGTCAGTCAGTCCAGTCAGTCAGTCCAGTCAGTCAGTCCCACGTCAGTCAGTCAGTCAGTCAGTCAGTCTCAGTCCAGTCAGTCCAGTCAGTCAGTACAGTCAGTCCAGTCCGTCAGTCAGTCAGTCAGTCAGTCCAGTCAGTCAGTCAGTCCAGTCAGTCAGTCAAGTCAGTCAGTCAGTCAGTCAGTCAGTCAGTCAGTCAGTCCAGTCAGTCCAGTCCAGTCAGCTCAGTCAGTCAGTCAGTCAGTCAGATTCAGTCCAGTCCAGTCATCAGTCAGTCAGTCAGTCGTCAGTCAGTCAGTATCAGTCAGTCAGTCAGTCATCAGTCAGTTCAGGCAGTCAGTCAGTAGTCAGTCAGTCAGTCAAGTCATCCGTCAGTCAGTCAGTCAGTCAGTCAGTCAGTCAGTCGTAGTCGTCAGTCAGTCAGTCAGTCAGTCAGTCAGTCAGGTCAGTTCAGTCCGTCAGTCATCAGTCAGTCAGTCAGTCCATAGTCAGTCAGATCAGTCAGTCAGTCAGTCAGTCAGTCTCAGTCAGTCAGTGCAGTCAGTCAGTCAGTCAGTCAGTCAGTCAGTCATCAGTCAGTCAGTCCTCAGTCAGTCATCAGTCTCAGTCATCAGTCAGTCCTCCTCAGTCACGTCAGTCAGTCAGTCAGTCAGTCAGTCAGTCAGTTTCAGTCAGTCAGTCAGTCAGTCAGTCAGTCAGTCATTCAGTCAGTCAGTCAGTCAGTCAGTCAGTCTCAGTCAGTCAGTCAGGTCCAGTCAGTCAGTCAGTCAGTCAGATCAGTGCAGTCAGTCAGTCACGTTCATTCAGGCTCATGTCAGATCAGTCAGTCAGTCAGGTCAGTCAGTCAGTCAGTCAGGTCAGTCAGTTCAGTCATGTCAGTCAGGTCAGTCAGTCAGTCAGTCAGTCAGTCAGTCAGTCAGTCAGTCATTCAGTCAGTCAGTCAGTCCAGTCAGTCAGCGAGGTCAGTCAGTCAGTCAGTCAGTCCGGTCAGTCAGTCAGTCAGTCAGTCAGTCAGTCAGTCAGTCAGTCAGTATCAGTCAGTCAGTCAGCTTCAGTCAGTCAGTCAGTCGTCAGCAGCTCAGTCAGTCATGTCAGTCAGTCAGTCAGTCAGTCAGCAGTCAGTCAGTCAGTCAGTCAGTCAGTCAGTCAGTCAGTCAGTCAGTCAGTCCAGTCAGTCAGTCAGTCAGTCAGTCAGTCAGTCAGTCAGCAGTCAGTCAGTCAGTCAGTCAGTCAGTTCGTCAGTCAGTCAGTCAGTCAGTCAGCTCAGTCAGTCAGTCAGTCAGTCAGTCAGTCAGTCAGTCAGTCAGCAGTCAGTCAGCAGTCAGTCAGTCAGTCAGTCAGTCAGTCAGTCAGTCAGTCGTCAGTCAGTCAGTCCCTCAGTCAGTCAGTCAGTCAGTCAGTCAGTCAGGCGTCAGTCAGTCAGTCAGTCAGTCAGGCAGTCAGTCCAGTCAGGTCAGTTCAGTCAGTCAGTTCCAGTCAGTCAGTCAGTCAGTCAGTCAGCGTCCAGGTCAGTCAAGTCAGTCAGTCAGTCAGTCAGTCAGTCCGTCAGTCAGTCAGTCAGTCAGTCCAGTCAGTCAGTCAGTCAGTCAGTCAGTCAGTCAGTCAGCAGTCAGTCAGTCAGTCAGTCAGTCAGTCAGTCAGTCAGTCAGTCAGTCAGTCGTCAGTCAGTCAGTCAGTCAGTCAGTCAGTCAGTCAGTCAGTCAGTCAGTCAGTCAGTCAGTCAGTCAGTCAGTCAGTCAGTCAGTCAGTCAGTCAGTCGTCAGTCAGTCAGTCAGTCAGTCAGTCAGCATCAGTCAGTCAGTCAGTCAGTCAGTCAGTCTCAGTCAGTCAGTCAGTCAGTCAGTCAGCAGTCAGTCAGCAGTCAGCATCAGTAGTCAGTCAGTCAGTCAGTCAGTCAGTCAGTCAGTCAGTCAGTCAGTCAGTCAGGCAGGTCAGTCAGTCCAGTCGTCAGTCAGTCAGTCAGTTCAGTCAGTCAGTCAGTCAGTCAGTCAGTCGGTCAGTCAGTCAGTCAGTCAGTCATCAGTCAGTCAGTCAGTCAGTCAGTCAGTCAGTCAAGTCAGTCAGTCAGTCAGTCAGCGTCAGTCAGTCAGTCAGTCAGTCAGTCAGTCAGTCAGTCAGTCAGTCAGTCAGTCAGTCAGTCAGTCAGTCAGTCAGTCGCAGTCAGGTCAGTCAGTCAGTCAGTCAGTCAGTCAGTCAGTCAGTCAGTCAGTCATCAGTCAGCGTCAGTCAGTCAGTCAGTCCGTCAGTCAGGTCAGTCAGTCAGTCAGTCAGCAGTCAGTCAGTCCAGTCAGCATTCCAGTCAGTCAGTCAGTCAGTACAGTCAGTCAGTCAGTCAGTCAGTCAGTCAGCAGTCAGTCAGTCAGTCAAAGATTTATTTTCAGCTTCAAAAACACTCAATGAAGCTTGGTGGGTACAGACAAAAAAGCCGTAGATCAGGCTTGACAGGGTCCGTACCCCCGGGCTTGGCAAGCATGGCATACAGAGTGTACAGAGAGGCAAAACGGGCACATGGCAGTTCTCTTCACTGGTCCTTCATAAGTAAACTAGTAACTGACAAAAAGGCAATGTCCTAGGTCTGTACACAGCAGCGAATGAAAGAAAATATGTACACAATAAAATAAAAGAAAAAGGCAGTGGTACAGAAGATTGACATGCACTCGATACACATGCATTTATAATTACACAGATGCGAATTAAGTACGCGAAACTGTTACGTATGATACTCAGAATTATTAAGTAGTGAGGGTAACTGGTATTTTAACATCTGAGTTCCGTAACTTGTTCGCGTTCTGGGCAACCTCCAGACTTCACGGACCCTTAAAGTGCGCACATGTTCAGCGCGACTTAGCCCAGACAATTCTGTGAAAAATATGTCGTTGTTTTTCGTAGCCGACGTGTAGCGTTTGTTTAAGATTGTGCGATAGAGTTCATTCACTGGAAGTAAGTTCAGAGCCTTGAAAATTTGCTCCGTGTGTGCGTCATATGCGGCACTAACGATGTTTCGAATGGCTTTCTTTTGAAGTTTGTGTAGTTTCTGGATGTTGGTTTTGGTGGTAGTGCCCCAGACTAAGTAACAATAAGATAAGTTAGACAAAAACAATGACTTGTAAATTAACAACTTTATGTTCTGTGGCAGGACGTAACGAAATTTGCATAATATTCCTACAATTTTTGAAAGTTTATTTAAAGTGGCATTCACTTGATCTGTCCCTGTCATATGTTCTTCAAAAATGACTCCCAGTCTCCTAGCAACGCGTGATAATTCTATAGTTGACGTACCTAACTTTAGACTGTTTGTGATATTCAGTGCTTTGTTCTATGGCCGAAATAAAACAGCTTTCGTTTTTGCAGCGTTTAAGTTCAAGGAGTTGGCGATACTCCAAGTGTGAATTTTACTTAGGACTACGTTGCCTTTTTCTATGAGGTTTGAAGGGTCACGTCCTGTAATAAAAATACTTGTATCATCTGCGTAAATGATAAATTTAGTGTTAGCACAAATATTTACTATATCATTCACATATATATTAAACAGCAGTGGACCCAAAATGCTACCCTGAGGCATACCAGCATTAACTGGTTTGAATTCGGAAACAAAACCATTAATAGTGACTTGATGGCGGCGATGGTTGAAATAAGAAATTAGAAGTTTTAGGAAAGTACCTCTAAAGCCATAATGCTGCAGTTTCTCGAACAAGGAATAGTGGTTAATTGAATCAAATGCTTTTGAGTAGTCAATGAATATGCCTAATGTACAAAGATGATGTTCGAAAGACTGCAAGATAAGCTCCTTTTGGCGCAGAAGAGCCGTCTCAGTTGAACATCCCTTTCGGAAACCAAACTGGCTAGGCGTAATAATGTTGTACTTTGTTGAAAAACTGGACATGCGTTTATATATAAATTTTTCGATGCATTTAGAAAAGACGGGAATAATTGAAATTGGCCTGTAATTGGAGAAGTTAGTGATGTCACCACCTTTGAATATAACAGTTACCTTTGACATCTGGAGTTGTTTGGGAAATGTGCCAACAGAAAACATAAGGTTAATAATATGTTCTAGAGTTGGTGCGATAGTATCGATTACATATTTTATAGGTCCGATCTGCAAGTCATGAACATCCGTACACCTACTGTTTCTTAGTGACAAAACAGACGTTACAATTTCATGCGCAGTAGTTGGACACAAGAATGCGCTTTTCTGTATTGGTGCTGTTAAATACTGAATGCAGTTTGGATCGTGCTTACTATTTACTAATGATGTGAAAAACTCGTTGAAGGAATTCGCCAAGCGTGCATCCGTTAATGTATCGCCGTTAATAATAATTGATAAAGTGAATTGCTCTTGAGGGTCACCGCGCAGCACATTGTTCAAACGTTTCCACATAAGGTGTGGCTTTTTAAGTACTTCGGGGGAGAAAAGATTGCTTAAGTAGATTCGTTTCGCTTCTCGGTTGACGTGAACAGCGGGTGTAATACACGAGGACGAAGAAACGACGAGGACTAGCGCTGTTATTACACGCGCTGTTCACGTCAATATGGAATACCAACTAGCCCGGTCACACACCTTGCGTCGCTTCTCGGAGCTGTTTGTTCAGTTGGTTCCTGAAGCGCTTAAAAGCATGTCAATCTGTCAGAGCTCTTGTTTTCATAAAGATATGATACAGTTTGTCTTTTTCCTTCATGCTCTTCAAGTGTTCCCCCGTGATCCATGGCTTAAGCAGGTCAGATCCAAATTTCACCGCGTATCGGTCTTGTCGCGAAAAAGCTTGAAGTGCGAAACAGACGGTACAATTTTTCATGCGATGCGACGTCCGACGCAGTGGTGCGGAAGCTGGAATGGTGGCGGTCCGACGCGATGAAAGGCCACCGTTGCGGCTGCCGCACCGCCGCGTCGGACGTTCCATCGGATAGAAAATCGTACCGTCTGTCACGGCCTTTACCCTGTGAATATTACTCAGAACGTCTTGCTTTAGGACAAAGGTTGATGAGCACCATGAGACCTACAAGGACGGCGTTGTCCGAGACTACATAGACGGCTTCCTCAGCGAGATGAAACAACAAGAAAACGGACGGAACAAGAGCTTTACTCGTGAGTGCGAGCAGGAGCTGTTTTTTCATACCTACAGTGTACAGTGAAAATGACGTCGCGTGAGTTCACAAAAGTTTGTAGTAGAAATTAGTCGGTTTTATACATGCCATTTAGTGTGTTAGGTAATTTACTCGACATCATATCTCTCAACGGTCCTGTAAAGAGAGAAAGAGAGAGCTTGCATTTCATTGAGTCAGTGATGGATAATACATGCTCACATAAGCAAAAATGCGAGGCAGCACGGCCGCCATGGTGCCAAACAGAAAGGTTCTCGAAATGTGTTGCTGAATCTTTAGTGGAGCTCTCACCAAACATGCTTTGTGCCCTATATATCGGCCGCGATGTAGCCAGTAATACAGGTTTCTAGTGGGGAAAGCTTAACGACTAATAATCAAGCATGCTGTTCAGTATTAGACAGATCAGTCCGTCAGCTATCGCGGTGAAGAGTATTTCGACGCGAATTTAGCCTTTCTTTCATTACTGTCAGCTAAAGAATTCCGGGCTGGAAAATGCATACGGCTGTAGCTAAGTACGAACGTTCCATTTGATGGTAGAGACACGATAGCGCCCTTGATTACACATTCCGTGTAACTTCGTGTTTTTCGCATATTCCTGTTGCTGAATGGAGGAACCGTGGGATGGTACGCAAGAAAAGTTATTTCCCTGAACAATAGGCGTGCGCAGAGTTCCCCTTCGGGGGAGGGTGGGGGCGATGGTTTCTCGCAGCGCCCCCCCCCTCCCAATTATGTCAATGTACGGCGCTGACATTGCGCCCCCCTCCCTAATATGGTAATGTTTGGGGCTGACTTTTCGCCCACCCTCTTAGGTGAATAGGGGGGGGGGCGCCCCCCTGCTCCCCCCATGCGCACGCCTATGACCTTAACTGAAGAGACAGGGCTAGCTGCCGCTACGGTTGAGTAGATATATGCACACGGTAGGTACCTTTATTTTTGGCCGACGTCTCAGAATACCGTGAAACCTGGTGTTACATTCATTTGTGACCACTGCACACGCGATATATTTTTTCAGGCATTTATAAAATTTCCTTAATGCGCGTAGCAGTAAAGAAAAGAAGGCGACAGGAGAGACTGGACACTGAAACACCCAGCTCGCATAATGACGAAATAGGATGCAGGTGGTGAAGGACGGGTAGACAAAAAGCAGTTGATAGGCGGTTTAGCAGATCAAATAATGGCGCATGCGCGCGTCGGAGCACGGGCATGAGCAGGAAAAATGATCCTACGTTCTCGTCCGAAAATACAGAAAACGGTAAAACTGCACTCACCTTGGCCATTTTGAGTGGCGACGTGTGTCTGTCAACGTAGGTGCCGCCATAGTTATTGGATGCCAAAGCCGAGAGAACGAATGATGAGGGAAATCTTCATATAGACTATCAAAACAGGGTTGTCAGTGGCCAGGGCCCTTGGTCCTGTGAAAACACTGGACAGAACGACAATATAAATGTTCATGGGTCAATGAAACGGACTATAATTGCGCAGAATAACCGCCGGCCTAATATACAAAGCGGGAGCCTACTGACAATATTTTACCGATAATATGCGCGGCAAAAATCCCTCGATCGGCGACAGGTGCTACGACAACCACCTGCACACATCCTCACACCACCCGGTCACATGCAGGCTCTTTTTTCCGCTTGCCACATCTAGGAAAAAAACGATGAAGTCTTCATCACACTACTGCAGCGTCGTCACCTTTTTCAACATGTACCTCTCTTGAACATCAAACACCAGCCCGCGCTAAAGGCTGCACTGGAGTATAGCGTAGCTAGAGGAACAATGCTCTTCGTGGTAGCTCCTGCTGACATTGTGATTGAATGGCGGGCAATGGCTGAAATGCTCTCAGGAGCTTGGGTTTCCTCAAGCGAATTGTATCGCTTTTCGCCCAAGCTTGCGCAAGTCTTCTGGATGTAAATAAAACTTTGATTTGAAAAAAAATGTTGTAATGGCAAGCTCTTACATACTAGGCCTTGCAATGGAAACTGCCCAGGAAACTAGGAATACGAAACACACCAGTCGCACTCGCGTTCCGCATGTCTCCGTGCTCGTTTCTCGTGCTGTTCTTACTAAAATATACAATACGATAATGCCCATTCGCATCATTTCGTTTGGCCAAATTATGACGTTACTGCTCATTAGGAACAGCGCTTGTCAAAGCTGCTAGGTGCGACAAGTGTGCTTTTAAATCAAGCAGAATATTTTAACAAGACTTAGTAGTATCGTGCTTTTGGCTAGTTGGCTCTGTACGGTGAAAAGGAAACAGCGCTATTTTCAGACTGGGACAATAATAAAGGGAACAACACAAAAAAACGCTGATTTCCGAGCGAAATTATTCAACACGAAAGGCACATATGCTGCGGGAAAAAATGCAGGAAGTTGTGTCACGGTTTCATGTTTCCTTTGATAAATTTCCAGCAACACGTATGCTTTTCCTGCACAATAAAATTTCAGTTCAAAGTCAGGGCTTTTCCGTGGCCTTCCTTTTGGCATTGCCCTGTGTGATAAAGTGGCGTTGTTTCCTTTTAACGAGACATTCCACTGCTGAAAGCAAAGAACGGATGTTTCCGACGCAAACTACCTGTATATGCACGTTGACGTCGCCATAACATCAGCGCTAAAGCAAATGAGAACGACTATTTTAGGCTCTTGAAGGAAACCAATGGAGCCATTGGGTGCGATTCTGAGTATTTAAGTATGTTTTGTTGTCTAGTGATGAGCGTGATAACAGACATTGCGTGCCGCGCCCTTGCTGCCAATCCGCAGGCAACATCCTCAAGGGTAACGTAGCCACGTTCTTCGGCGCTGGCAGTGAAACAGTGCGTTCGACCATGGAGTGGCTGCTGCTAATGTGTGCAGCGAGGCCCGAGCTTCAACGCCGGATACAGACCGAAATTGACGCCGCGCTTGAGGAAAGCCAGAGTGCGCACGTCCACTGGGGAGACCGTGGAGAGTTGGCGTACACGCAGGCATTCATCTGGGAAATGATGCGATTCAAGCCACCCACGCCGCTCAACCCGATGCGACAGTGAGTATTCATGGACGTACTTTCCTTAGATGCCCAAGAAAGGAAAAAGTTCAGAGGAAAATGGAAGCTTCAGGAGACGAAAAAATTTGTGAGCACGGGGTGTCACAGGCGACGTTTCGACATGCGAACTTGTCTTCTTCAAGGCTGCAACGCCTTTAAGAAGACAAGTCCACCTGTGGAAACGTCAGCTGCAGCGACACCCCGTGCTCGCGAATTTTTCATCTCTTCCTAAAAGTTTGTGTTAAATGCCGACGAAAATGTTTGCATTTCTATGCCGACTCGGCGAGAAAAGTGCCCGTCATTTACGTAATATGATCATACCCATAAAGCAATAAATGAAAAAAAGATATTAATATTCACTGCAGTGATGGCGTTTGAAACCAGGCCCCCTTGCTCAGATTACGTTAGTCTTAACCATTGCGCGACACACCCATGCTTGCACAACATGAACATATATGAAGCATATGAAATGCTTTGTACCTGCGATGCCAAACAAATGTAGGAAGGCAACACTTTCTGTGAACATTTCGTTGAACTTTGTGGTAGTAGAACAAAACGTGTTTGCAGGATCATATATTAAGCCAACGTGGAAGACTGTACACTTGAGAAAAATTGAAATTTACGCAAATTATGATGTCAGACAATCGTATTTCGGGACGTACAGGCGCGACCACTGTTAGAGGTAGCACAGCGCGCGTGGGCGCGCTCCTCGGGCCACCAAGCGGGCGCCGCGCGAAGTATTGCGGCGAAAGCGCAATCAGCGCCAAAGACCGAGTTAGCTGCGCACCGTCTGATACGGTTCCTCCCACTTCGCCGCACGCGCTATAGTAAAGCGCGCGCGCGCCATCTCCCACTTCGCCACTCGCGGCGAAGTGGGAGGAACCGTAGCGGACGACGAGCAGCTAACTCTGGCACTGATTGCGCTTGCGCCGCAGTACCTCGCTCGGCGCCCGTCGTGGCGCAGCGCGGCCACCCGCTCCGCGTTATCTCTAACAGTGGCCGCGCCTGTACGTACCATGGAACTGTTCCGGACGCAGACGAGCGCTAGAGAGATGACGCACACCATGCCGATGCCGCCCGAAAAGAAATTGCCAGGGAAGGACAACGTGTGCAATATAGCTCTTCGCTTGCGCATCACTTAGAAAACACCTCAATGACATTCCAAGTGGCTTTTCTTTTACGACTGTGTTACTTGTACAGAGATTAAGATTGATACAGAAATTTCGTTTGAATGTTATTTTCTTGAACAGAATGCTATGGTCAATGCTCTATCTCGCAAGCTAGTTGGCGCAGAATGGAAGCTACGAGGTGTTACCAAACCCCATACTTAGGCAACAAGCCATACTTCTGTTTGCAAGTGCATTACAATTGGAGAAGGTTAAGACAAGTGCGTTTGTTTTTCACTGGCTACATCACAGCAATACGCGATAAGGTAATCTCGATTCGCATGTACGTCATCAGCATTTAATTATTGTGTCAGTAACTGCCAATAATTGTGACGCCAAACCAACTAGGCAGCGCCATGCAGACGTGATCGCCCGCTTCGATTCGAAGTCGTGCTTGCTACTTGTTCACTTTCCTCACAGCCATAAATAAACGGTGGCACCGGCAATTGCTTTGTGTCATGTCACGCTGAGGACAATGTATTAGGTACGTTTTGTCCTTATTGTTGAAATCGGATGTTTGTTCTACCACGCCCGCCAAACCTTGTCCCCGATAATTTGAAAATTATTCTTGGAAGCTGTGCAAAATAGACACGACTACATTTCTGTCGAAGGGTCAGGACGCAAGTATAACGCAAACGCAAACATTGGTTTCGAACTTACGGGTCACGCAGCTAATTACGGCGACTACACAATTTCGAGGCGCAAGGAACCAGCTTCGACGGTGCTACCATGCTGTTTTTTCCCGGCGTTACTGTTGCTGGCCAAAGCTAAGAGCGTTGGTTGTTGCCGTGTGCTCGGTCTACTTGCCAAATGCGTGAGCGCCGACGGTATGGGGAAGCTGAGCAGACGACAGGCGCGGATGAAACATCGCGACGGGTGTTCGCTTTTCCTATTGGCTAAGCAGCCTCGTAGCTTTGACAGTGCTGTAACCAGCTTGTGGGGTGGACTGTAACGTTACTACATTTATTTCTTGCTAGTATCTGACGCTGCTTGACGTAGGCTAGTTAATTATGCGCATTTCCCACAGAATTAGCTGTGAGAATACCGCAGACAACTTCAAATTAATGGGCATACAAGAGAGGCGGAACTATTTGCTACGCAGATGTTTAAAAGAGCGGTGACGTGACTTCGGATGCATTTATATTCTGAGAACATGTTTGTACGGCCGCTGAGTAGAACGTTCCTGGCGGCATGATTCAGTAATACTGATAGAAGAAGATAGGCATCAGCTTGGGATATGTGGCCAGAAAATGACAGAAGCTCTTTCAGTGTGGCCTAACAGGGGGTAGACGAAGCTACTATCCTCCCATTGCCTGCGTAAGTGGTAGAAAAAGGGAAGAAATGTCGACACGCAAAAGTTTTGATTGGGGCCGCTGCAGCAACAGCGCTTATGTCTCGTTGGTTGTGTACTGCCGAGCTACCCGGGAAAGGCGTTCTCCTAGCTCCTAGGTAGTGTGCTCAACTCACAAAATGGCGCCAGCCACAAAATAGCTTTCGCTATTAGCCCGCACAAGAAACGCTGCCACTCTCTCGTACGCTGTGTGGTGTGTAGTACTTCTTGTGTCCACGTTTTCGCGCTGCCTGTTTCAAAATGCTTAATAAATTTCAACTATAAAGTTCATTGTCTGTCTGTGCCCGCATGCGCATTCTTCTCTCGTCCGATTTGTCTGTTCCGCGAGTAACACAGACAGCCCTTCAGGGCATAGCTACTAGCCCCTTTTGTTTACAGCCTCTCGCTGACTAGTAACAGCGCAGCTCTTTAGGCTCTCTTCGTCCTCTCCTTCATCTTCGCTCCTCGAAAGCGTGTGCCCGGCGCATGCTCTCCCGCCGCACCGATTTGTCTGGCATGGGATGCAATAACTCGGATAAGCGGGTGAACGCGTGTATATATATATAGAGTGAAAGAAGGACAGTAAGACAAATAAAGCCAAAGAGAGACATAGAGAGAGAGAAATAGAAGAAAGAGAATACAGATAGAAATACAGGGAATGATATAGACTGAGAGAGGAAGAGATGGAAAGAAACAGATACCAGAAAGAGACAGAAAAAACAAATATCAAGAGAGAAAGGGAAAGAAAGCGGCAAAATAAGCAGAAACAAGGTACGCCACCCAGCTTCACAGTTCGCTACGGCCTTGCATAGAGTTGCCTACAATATTCACTAGAGCGAACTCTGGCGCTACGATCGTTCAGTCACCGTGGGAATGATGGGTAGTGCATGGATCTGCCTACTCTTGGTGCTTGCGGCTTCGAACGCGCTTGTGGGTTTGCAGTGCTTTGGTGTGGGCACGTTGGACCGACATTTGCGAAGTTAACCAGCCTGAAAGACACACGTGCAACACGACCACCGCTGAACTACCAACCGGGCTTTTATTCAATGAAGGTGCTTTTTAGGGTTTGACTCGTCACACACAAGAAGCCACACGCACAAAAGTAGCCAGTAATAACAAACATAACTGCTTTCTCTTAACAAAAGACAGGGTGACAACATAGTTGAATATACAGAAGCGCATGGCAATTCTCGAATCACTCTGAAATCACAAATTATCACTGTGTAACATGTTGGTGCGCACATTCAACACCTAGTTAAAACGCAGCAATGCGCGTGCTGCCCCCAAACCAGCACAGAAAAGCAAGAACTAGGGTGACTAAAACAACGGAGGCTAATGATGATAATGTACCCAATTCGAAAACTGAAAGAAAAACGGACGATCAAGGATGTTCTGTCATACAGAAATCTGGTCATCATACGAAAAGCTAACCTTGTCTAATTAAAAAACCTAAAAACTTAGAAGATTACTCATAGATGGCCTTCCAAGAACGCCATCTCGTCTTTTGAGAGAAAGATGGATGCTTCGCTAACTCAACTGTCACCAGCTTTGTTGATGAGAAACGCCTCCGTTATTTCTCTTTCCAATTTGTTGCTCGTTCTTTTTAGGAAACTGCTCTTTTGAAACACTGGCTCACACCCACACCTGCGGCAGTGGTCGGCCAGGTGCCCTCCTGAATTGTTATGCACATTCAACCTGTGCTCCCGTGCATTATCACTGAAACATCGGCCCGTTTCCCCCGATGTATTTCTGTCCGCAGCTGAGCGGAATTTCATAAGCGACCTGAGAACAACAGTCAGTGAACGTGTTCCGGTGCTTCTTGTCGCACAATTGGGGCACCTTGTTTACTAGGGAACAAACCTTAGAGAGCTTCTGAGGGGCGGGAACGACGGCATTGACGCCGTATCTTGATGCTACTTTTATTATGTTGTGTGATACCCTGTGTAAGCAAGGAATCACCTCTACTCTTCTTTTCCTTCTTGTAGCTCGAGCAGCAACTGCGAACTTTGATCGTGAGGCCTGGCGCGGTCGCCAGCGCTTGGCGCGGGAGCTATCTCCATAGACATCTCTAGACGGCTCGTATACGTGGTGTGCTCTTACCGCTTAATTTGTGTTGAGACGACAGAGAGCGAAAAAAAAAGAACGCATCGCTCCCGGGAGCGGCCGCATTCTCTTTACCAGCGTTTTGTGGAGTTATGCGAGATCGGATCCGAAAGAGTTAGCTGCTAGCCTTACTTCGTTTAACATTAAAATTTGTTGCTATCGCATTCATTGCTTCTGCCTTGCGGCGAAACTGTGACTTCTTTTGCCGAACACTCAGATACCTCCATTTATGTAACAATAAGTATTCAAAAATCTACATAAGAAAAGTATATTTATATGAGACATCAAGCGAAAACATTGAAAACCCTTCCGTGCATGCAATACCTCAGTAAGCAATAAGATTGACACTAGACACGTGACAAACTGCCAGCCTCATCCTGGGGTCGTTTATTGGAACCCGCCTTCGGGTGTTCACTGTTTTACAGCGTAGACTCCCTGCCATGAATATTTCTTCAGTCCCTGTTTTGTTTCCTTCACGCAGCACTGATGCAGACATCAAGGTCGGAGGTTACATCATTCCACGCGGAAGCATTGTGATCGTGTCGTTCTGGTCCATCTTCCACGACAAGTCTGTCTGGGGAGACCCAGATGTGTTCAGGCCAGAACGTTTCCTCATCGATGGCGGGACCCGTGCCGTGAAGCCAGAACAATTCATACCCTTCTCATACGGTACGAAATCATCCATACTTGCGCCGCAATCATATAGCAGGAGAAGCAGAAGAACAGTGCCAAAATAAAAAAAACTAGAGAGAAATGTGCTTACAGAGCCCATGAGTGTTGAAAATCGCAGCTTTTGTTATAAGAATATGAAGAAGGTATCAGCTTGCGCTGTTTGCCTATGTACCTTTCAGACAAGGAAAACATAAAAAGGATTACATAGTACTATAATGCGCGAGACGTCTAAGTGACAGTGGCTCTACCACGTTTGCTTCTTTCCACATTTCGCGCACTTAAAGGTTTTTCTCTGAAAGTCCGAACCGTGCATTTACGTCAATCCAAGGGCATGTTACTCGCAGGAGAAGTCGAAGTATTCTAATTTAAGTGGGTAACCATGCCCATTGAACAGCATCACAAGGTAGCACAGAAGGACTGTACCGTTGCGGATAATGCCAGCAGAGAATTCCATAGCGTTGCAGGTAATGCCAACAGTTACTCAAGCGAGAAAAAGAACCTACGTTTCTCACAATTTTTCTTGGGGTACGGGAATCGTAAGGTAGAAGATAATTTGCCGCAATGGGGGCGAAGCGTAGGTAACAGCTCATTTCTTTGTTGGGGTAGAAAGAAAGGCCGGATTTCATTAGGAAGAATTCACGGCCAGGGTACGGCCTTCGTCAGGGAATTCAAGACATAGGCAAAAATGCAGTCCTTATATACATGGGTATGAGAAGCGGCCCCAGCACATGCCTAACTATTATCGTCATAGGTATTTCATAAATCATATAAGTAGAAATGAGCATAGGCACTCGTGCGAAATGGTTATTCCTGTATCAATAAATTGCGAACAAGACACATCTTGCAACTACAAGGTGTGGAGAATGCGTAGGAACAGGATCACTTGTGGACGCGGGAACTACCGTAATAAAGGAATGTAATAAGAATAGCGCTGAAAAGACAGGGTCACAGCGATGAATTTGTGCGATAGGCAAACTGCGTCAAAACTCGTCTAAAATAGTAGCACGAACAGGCGTAAAATAACAGTAACAGCTGAGAAAACGGCAAAAGCTGTGGAAATGGGCAGTGAAGGTGCATAACAAATGAAGTGCAGAGAAAGCGCCATGCGGTTTCTGATCTCACCCCGAAAGAGAGGTGCGCGTACCCTTCCTTATCTGCGAATTTAGGGACATGCCATCTGGTATTAATGAAAGCGCTGACAGGCTAACATTCTTGGCCGCATAACAGACAAGCCATTCCAGATGAGCACATCATGGACACTGCTTTATTCGAATAATTATCAGATATGTCTGCTAGTTAATTACATTTTAAACGCGAAGGATTTCTTAGAGAACCCAATGCACTTTGAGCGCTTCTATCTATCTATCTATCTATCTATCTATCTATCTATCTATCTATCTATCTATCTATCTATCTATCTATCTATCTATCTATCTATCTATCTATCTATCTATCTATCTATCTGTCTGTCTGTCTGTCTGTCTGTCTGTCTGTCTGTCTGTCTGTCTGTCTGTCTGTCTATCTATCTATCTATCTATCTATCTATCTATCTATCTATCTATCTATCTATCTATCTATCTATCTATCTATCTATCTATCTATCTATCTGTGTCTGTCTGTCTGTCTGTCTGTCTGTCTGTCTGTCGTTCTGTCTGTCTGTCTGTCTGTCTGTCTAGCCGCTTACATCTGGATGCTCTCGTCATCGCCTCCTTAACTTGGTGCAGACCAAAATTAGCGTGGGAGGGTAAAAGCGTTTGACGAAAATGACTGTCTGGTCATAACATGAATAACGTAAAACTCCTGTCACGTACGTCGTGAAACCGTTTCCTCCAGACACGTGTGGCGCGTAACGATGCCAACAGCAACATGAGTATTAACAACACCAGACGCGGTAAGCTGATATGTAGTGCTTATACTTGTCCGTTATGATGGAGAACTCACACACGTTTCACGAACCGATGTGCATGTGTGGAAGGAATTCTTGAGAGTTGTCAGGTAGATGGCGGTGAGTGGAATGCCTTTGTTATTGTATATGATGTGCGCAACGCAGACCTCGCCGATTCCGCTGCTTGTTTGTGTGTGTTCTGTGTCTGCGGCCGGCGAAGTGGGATGCGGCATACGTTGAAGTCGTGCATCGCCGTGTTCTTATATGTGGCCACGCCTCCACACATGCAATGAAGCCTCTTGCTGTGGTCGACACAGTGGGCTCACCGCTCTAGGTTTCAAAAAATGGTCACACGTCAGTTTCTGTGAACAGAACGTCTTTTTTGAGGTCGCGCACGTTCGCGTGCACCGACTGTACGTTGAGAGCGGCGAGCCTGAGGTGATTGTTGTGGTTGTGGCATCGAATGAAGGAGGTAGCCCGGTTAAAGACAACGTCTAGAGGCCTGTTTGCTAGCCGGGTCATTTCGTCGACACTGTCGATGAACCGGCGACATGTTGGAACCTGAAGTCACCTTTTGCGTTGGTGAGGTATAGGCCGTTGAGGCTGGTAACCCGTCGAGGCTGGTAAGGCTGGTAAGAAATAAAAACTTTCCCACGTTCGTCCGTCATTTCGAACGTTCCTATATATATGTACATATATACAACATACACGATGTCAGGATGTGCTTTTTTCTGTTACTGCCTTTTCTTGTCTAGTTGTCACTTTCAACCTCTTTCTGTGCTTTCTAAAATATTCTCAGGCAAGCGTTCCTGCCCAGGTGAATCGATCGCCAACATGGAAGCATTCCTGTACTTAACCACCATCCTGCAGCACTTCGTCGTCGAGGCACCGTCTAAGGGCACTGGTCTCGTCTTTGACGAAGTGGCCGGCATCTCCCTCCGACCGAAGCCGCAAGAGCTAATCTTTCGACCACGACAACCGGGCACATGAATAGCTCAATGCTCGTCAAATTACATCAAGACGGCATCTGCTGCTTTTATTAACTGCCGTGTCATTCCGCGCTTTCCTTGCTTAATGCATGCGTCGAAATAGTCACCATTCCCGCAATAAATTTATTCGGGAGGAAAGCTCGATAATCGCAATAGCTTTCAGCCCCGAATTCCAGGGGCTGCTTTTCGATTTTGGTGGTTCTATATTGAAGGAAGCGAAGGGCCAGGAAAGAAAAGCGGTAAGGGGTATTATAGAGATCCATCCTAGGAGGCGCTGAATATTATTTGAAATAGCCAAGACAAGGCTTGTTAGGAAGCGTTAGCGAAAAGTATTTTGCAATAGCCTTATGTGCTGTGGGACAACCACAAAAAAAAACCTTCATTTCATAGCAGAATTGAAAAGACTGCTACGAATCCACGCATTCTTAAAATAAAAAAGAAACGGTTGTTCTTCTGATAAAGGTACACTAAAGAAACATAAGCTGTAGAACTCCAGCAACGTATTTGATGAAAATTCAGCAAATTGAAGCCAACGGAGTGATTAGGTGGAACACTCCTTCGCTCAATATGTCTGCAAGAATGCTTCTTCCTCTCCCTTAGTGGTCACAAACGGTGCGACGCAATCGGTGGGGACCACAAGCAAGAGAACTATAGCCCTGAACACTGAACAATCTGTTTAGGTACTAAAGAGAGCGCACGAGCAACTGTATATATCTAAAGTAGATAACCGCCTCAGAGCCACTACTTAGTAGTAGCCGGGATAATGCATCCGCGTAAATAAATGTAAAGATTTCGCAGAGGCTTCCTACTGAAAAATAAGGAGGTCGTGCGTGAGGATTCTTTGTAATTAGTTTACTTGCCACCGTATCGCAAAATTCGCCAAGAGGTATCGCTATGCACACATGAAAAGTTCCGTTGTTTCGAGTGCATATCTTGTTGTCCTCGTGTTTTCCTACGCTCCACAAGATTGTGTAAAGGTGCCTAAATGTGTCGACATCCAGAGCATACGCTTGATCACGGTGCCTTTGTTTATCCTTATGACTCCCTGCGCCTACGCAAACACAGTGAAATTGAACACACGTACCAACTCGAAAAGCTAGGGTGTGTTGAGTGTGCCTTCATTGGTCCTCAGATTTCGTTACACGTAAGCACCTTCAGCCAAGACCTAGCACAACACCAACGTCTAAAGCTCCCATGCGTTCACCCTGCATTCACTTCGCATTTCTTTCTGCTCAACTACCATGCTGGGAGACGCACCATCTTACCAACATGACAAGCTCCAGTTCGTCCAGCGTGCCTTCATTACCCCTTGTGTTTCGCTACGTTGAACCCATTTCAGCCAAAATGCGTTAACGTGGTCATATCAGGAGTTCCCGGGTGTCCAGTGCGCTTTCTTTGGCTCTCGTATTTCTGTCCGCTTAGACAACATAGGTCGGGTAACACAAACTGGTTCTCATGAAAATTACTCGTGTTTTATGTATGTCTGCGTCTGTACTCGTGTTCTTCTAAGTCCTTTAATGTGCCAACATGCCAAAAGCTGCTGTGTGTGCAGCGTGGCTTGATTTCTCCTTGCGTTTCCCTCCGCACAACCACCATCAATAATGGTGCACCAATAGGCTCACATAAGGAGCTCTTCTGTGACGAATGCGCCTTGATTTGCGTCACTTTTGCTTGTGTGAGCCACCTTTCAATCAGCATGCACCAATAAGTCCATGTTTTCCGTCAATACACAAACATGCTGCATGAAAAGTGCCTGTTTTTCGTGATCGCCTCCATGTTGCTAGATTATATCATTGCTAAACCATAATTTTGCAAGATACATCAACTTACGTATATCAAAAGCAGCTCTCTGGCAAACGTGCCTTGATTTGTTCTCGTGTTTCCTTGCGCTCAATCACCATCAGTGAACATGCACCAACATGCCCACTTAAGAGGCTCCTTCAGTGTGTGCCTTCGTTTTTCATCGTGACTCCTTACAATCAACTACATTCAGCCGAAACGCACGAACATCTCCACATCAAACGCTTCTGTAAGCCGATGGCTCCTTCACGTGTCCTCGTGTTTCCTGGTTCTAAAGTACCTTGTGTCAAGATACACCAACATGTCTACACCAATGGCGCCTGTTTGTGCACTGTGCATTAATTTGTCCTCGTGTTTCCTGGCGCTCGTGACCTTCTCTCACCATTCGTCAACATAACCTCATCAAAAGTGCCTATGTGTTAGGTCCGCCCTAATATGTCCTATTGTTTCGCGACGCTAAAGCGCCATCAATCAAGGTGCACCAACATGTCCCCATGAAGAGCTCCTCTTCTTCTCGTGTGTCTTTTTTTCTCCTTGAGTTTCACTGCGGGCAAACACCTTCACTGAAAATGCACAAGGATATCCACTATGAAAGCTCCAGCGCTTCAAGTGTGAGCAGCTACAGCCAGGTTGTACCAACCTGCTGACATAAGAAGATCGCCTGTATTTTGCGTACCTCTATTTCTTTTGAAGCTTCCATACGCTAAAATATTATCAACCAGATACCGCATGAATAGTTTTTGTATGTCAAGCGCGCCTTTATTCGTGCTTGTTTTCCAGCGCTCAACCGCCATCTGTCAACAAAGATCAATTTACACAGACCAAGCACTCCTCCTTTATAGCATGCCTTCATTTCTCCTCTCGAACATCACCTGTCCAGATGCGCCAGTATGCCCACATTAAAAGCTCCTGTGTGTGGCCTGTGCCACCATTTGTCCTGGTTATTTCCTGCGTCAACCACTTTCAGCCTAGATGCTCCGACATACCCGCATCAAAAGCTTCCGTGTGCTCTGTGTTTCTTTCATTTGTCGTTGTGCTTTGACGGGCTTCACCACCTTAGTCAAGATGCGCCATTATGCCCAGGACAAAGCTCCCGAGTGTCCAATGTGCCATTGTTTTTACTTGTGTTTCGCTGCGCTAAAACTCCATCATCCAAGGTGCACCGGCCAGCTAATAAAAAGAGATCATTTCTTCTGAGTCTGCATTCGTTTGTCTCGTGTTTCCCATACGCTCATTCACTGTCGGGCAAGATTCACTAATGTGTCCACACGGCGAGTTTCCTCGCGAACAAGCACTTACAGTCAAGATGCACGAAACATGAAAACATCGCCACTCTTGCCGTGCGAGAAATGGCTAGATTCGGGCACACCTACAAGGAAGTTTGTGAAGTGCCCTCGGAATTCCAATAGTTGTTAACTTAAGCGCAGGGTTATCCTGTTCTTCGCATTTGTTTTGCATACTTCTGCAAGAGGGACGTCGCTGATGAATGAAGTTTAATGTCAGCTGCATTGCTCACAACACTAATTATTCCCTGCAGAATATAGTTTTCGGCATCTGCGTAGAACTTCTACAGTCTGGTGATTTGTCCTCTTCTAAACTTATCACGTACTGCTTCGCGAACAGAAATGGGCAGATGTGTCCAAGCAAAACAACAACAGTGCAATAGCATAACTCCAAGGCCCAGCGAATACACGTCATTTTTCACGTTTTAAGATTAGATGCACCAACTCAAGAACCAACTCAAAATATACAATGTTTGCTCCAACGGCGTGACCTTTCACCTACTTTAAACAACATGCAAATTGCTTTTCTGATTTGCTTTTCTGAATTGCCGCACATTATTATTTATTGCTCCCTCTAAAGAAACTGTGAAATACCAGACCATTCGTTCAGAATCGGCTGATGCTGCGTGAACTGTTACAATGATCCTACAGCTACGCCTAAGAATGGTGGCGGCTTGGGCTAGTTGGAAGTTAGCGCTCGTCTTCACGTACCTTTTGTCCTTGTCCTGAGTTCGCGCTACAACAATTGTCATGACACCTAGAAATGTAGATACTCGAGCAGTCGTCGTGAATTATGAGATTTTAGAGCATTGGTCGAGCGAAATGGAATATGAGATGGCTTTATGTGTGATCATGACTATAGCCGTCCTTAAATAATGCACTTTACTCTGACCAACGGGGTCGCACAAGTGCAATAAATAACCTAGCGTTTATAACCGTCCAAGAAATCTAGAGTGCGAGGTAAATTGCACCACACGCGACGTTACGACTCGCCTACTTTGTTGCGGCCGTAATTCGCCGGAGGAGCAGAAAAGTGAGTGCAAAATAACGAAGCTTTGTGGGCTTTTTCAACCAGCGCTACGTAACCAGCTTTCCACTAGCACGTCCCGCTGCTTCTTTGGCTCATATGACTCGCGAGACATAGTCACTTTTCCTTGTCTTGTATAGTAACTGAAACCGACTGAAAGTTTAGTAGGGTAAGGCGGGGCAAAACGGGACAAAAATTTGAAAAGAGTGAATATCTTTTTTTATTTCACTCTTACCATAAAATGTCAACACAGGTACTTTCGTTTGGGTACAAGGCATGTGCTACATAAATATGGCAATGCTGCGACGGTTCAAAATATTATTTAAAAAATAAACAAAAAATGCACCACATGTCTCATTTTGCCCCAACCTGCGGGGCAAAACAAGACGCTGCGTGAGGCAAAACCAGACAGCTTGAAAAAATTTTATCTTTTGAGCTCTTGCAGTAGAAGCACTTCAAATTCACTTCGTGGGCAGCCACGCAGTCTTCATGCGCCCAGTCTTTGCACTCCACGCATTGAATCCACACAGAACCCGGCGCTGTGCTGCTCCGAAACTCCTGAAAAGCATTCAGGGGTGTTTTTTTCATGTCGTTTTCCTCCCAGGAAACTCTAGATGATATTCTCTTGTACGTGCACACCATGCTTATAAAAAAAATGCCATATATAATGAGCGTAAAAAAATGGTTCACTTAATAAGACACTCTCAAAGGCATTTCAATGCCTTTTTGACGCATTTTGCTCCTCTCAAATGCCCGAATTCAAAAAGATTTCCCCTTTGGGCCACTGCACCAAATGAACTAAACTTTTGGTGGTATGTAGCTAGTACTATAAAGTAATAACATAAATACTTACATTGTTGTACTGATGCCGGAGTAGCTTCATGCACGGATCCGAAAATTTGGCCGAGCAGAATTTCGCCCCTTTTTGGCGGGTCACGAACACACTGACTTCAGCCGCGAAATTTTTCCCGCGCGAACGCTGTGAGCAATCATCAACTTTTACACATAAATTGTCGAAAGCTAATGTCGAAAGAAAATGTCTGAAACAGAGAAACAAAGAAAAGGTACTTTTTGCACTAGCTATAGAGGGCGGCAAAGTCAAAATGTCGCGTTTTGCACCGCGTCACATTTCGCCCCGCCTTACCCTACATGTGGGTATACAGTTCTCAACCTTATCGAACATGAAAGAATGCAGGAAAGAAGTGTTAATTTTAAGGGCTCGTTTTCTTTGTTACACACAATTAATGAGCACTAACAGACAATAATGCCAAGGAAAGTATAGGGGATGTTTTTAGTAGTAAATGTAAGGTAAATGTGAAGAAAGAAAAGTGGACGAAAAGATAGCTTTCCGCGGGCAGGGACCGAACCTGCGACCTTCAATGACCCGTCCGATGCTCTACCAACTAAGCTACCGCGGCGGCCAACCCCCCCCCCCCCGTCCACTTTATAGGGTATATATGTACACTTAAACGTGGGAGTGTCAGTCAGCGCCGCCAGTAGCCATGACGGCGATTGTGGAACACTCTTTTTCTGCCTGTTGGCGTCACTTATTACGAGCTGGTAGCTGACCAATAATTCCTCGCATACTACCTGAAAGCCAACAGGCAGAAAAAGAGTGTTCGACACTCGCCGTCCTGCCTACTGGCGGCGCTGACTCACGCTTCCACGTTTATGTGTGCATGTATACCCTATAAAGTGGACGGGGGGATGGCCGCCGCGGTTTCTCAGTTGGTAGAGCATCGGACGCGTTATTCGAAGGTCGCAGGTTCGGTCCCTGCCCGCGGCAAGCTACTTTTCTTTCTTCATTTACCTTACATTTACTACTAAAAACATTCCCTATACTTTCCTTGGCATTACTGTCTGTTAGTGCTCATTAACAAAAGAAGGCAGTAATAATTAGAGCGTGGAATGCAGTGGATATGCAAGTGAACACACAAAAATCGCAGATGGTCACTTTCATCACGACTCTTTGAAATCAATATTTGAAATAGGAGACGAAATAGGAGACGGGTACGAGATGAAGAAACACGGGACCACGCTCGACTTCAACTCTAGTATCCTATTTCGCTAGTACCATGCCCTATTATTCTCGAAAAGAAGCAGCCCAACTTTCCGCCTTAACTGCGATAGAACATAAAACAAAAATAGGGACTTATACGAACTTGCAGTTCTTAGTATCCCTTTGTTCAGGGGGGGGGGCAACATTGCTCGATAGGGGATCCTCAGTCCAGATAGGCTGCTTGTATGTGTGTGTGTGTGAGTAGGTGGTATGCATGAGCGCAAGCATTGCTGGTGATCAAGCAAGGAGGGCCGAGCCAATCCTTAACTTTTCACTCCGAGGTCTCGCTCCCTTTCACCTCTGCACACTCGTTATGTTCTTCTGTGCTCTTTGTTCTCGGTTGTTCCAACGCTTATATTTAAAGGTAGCAGCAACTGGCCCAAGTTCATTTTCTGTAGTCCACTTCGCCGTCATTTCGAAAATAGGAAACCATGTGGAAGACCGGCTCAATATCTTGAATGGCCAAACTGCGCACAAAAGATGCCTCAAAGCCGTGTTTTCGTCACTGTACAGAAGGCTCAGCTCTGGCGCTGAGCGTTTCGTCGTGCTAGCAATCTCACAGCCTTGGCATTACCGCTTACCTTGGTGACGATGTCCGACCCAATCTGGACTTATTGTTTCACGTTCCCAAAGTTGACTCAGTGTGTTCCCCACTGTCGCCATCCACCGTCGATCTATTTAGAACGAGGCTGCAGAAAAGGCTTTAAAGTGACATTTTCAAACGGTGAATGAATTGGCATGGGAGGCCCCGCGGTAGCTGAAGACAAAGCGGCGGCTTACACGAATTGAGTAGTTTCGATCGGAGGGGAACGATATTTCGGCTCAATAAATCTGCTGGCACAACTTAAGGCCACGATGATTAATTGAGGTGCGCGCTCCACTTCAAATGCCACCTAATAATGCCCATTCTGTGGCAAATGCGCAAATAGCAACCTGCCTACAGACGCAGTTCTTGTTCGACATATTCAATGTCAGACGCTTTAGAAACTGAGATTGGCAACAGTGGCTAACTTCAATGCCGTACTCTCTACGCTATCGGCACGTCTTCGAAGCCTATTGTTGGCAATGGGCATGGGTGCAAGCATGACAGCACGCAGAAGCACCGTCATTGTACCTTAGCTCGAATGTGCACTTTCACGTAGTCATTTACTTCAGCAAATTCAATTCTTGACTTCTCCTTCGCCGTGAACTTTTTTTGGCCGCAGACAAAATAACAAAAAAAGACTAGATGACGGCCTCTATTAGCGGAGCCCACGTGCAAAAACATAAATTTTTCTTTTTTAGTTCTTGTAAGGCTTCAGAGCGGCACATAAAAAAAATCCCTAGCGTTAAACAAAATTATAGTAAAATAGCGTCGCGTGTTTACGTAGGTATAATGTGACCAGGATATAAGAGTTATGCAATTATGTGGGTACATATGTGAGAACAACGCTTAAAAGTTGAAGCAGCGTCGCATGAGTAAGGCAGCTGGCATAAATAGTTGCAGTAGCCCTGCTGTCAACCAGGTTCTCATTAGCGCCATAGTTCGCTAATAAGAAACAATATTTCGATTTCATTTTGCAAAGAGGGATATGAAGTTTCAGAGCCCACTTTATATGAGCACGTTTGTGGATTTAACTCTGTCCCAGCGCGTAACCGTGAGAACGATCAACACAGCGAGCGCATAGGGCAGCTCGCAGAACGAAGAGACCGAGTGCACTTCTAGTAAACTCTAGCGCGAAAGCAACCGCTGCTATAGCTTCTGGTAAGGACACATGTTTTTCCTCGAAATTCGACCTCATTGCATTTTCACCCATTGAATCATTTCAGGTGCAGGTGGCATAGCTTTACGCATGTGCGTTTAGACGCAACAAGTAGAAGTACTTAGCAGACGCCTGAATCCTGCTGCACTCTGATTTCCCGTTAGGGAGTATTGTAAGCGTCGGGGATTTTTTTTACTGTGGGGATTTAGTTCCTTTCTGCTTTTTACACATGTATCCTGTATGCATAACATTCCTTCCTGCCCCCTCATCAGAAAACGCAGCGTGTGATTGAATAATAACAATGAATATAACGAAGATAGAACAGTTGACAATAAAAAAGCAATGGTTGATTCCCTTTGTTATGACCGAGCGCAGTAGCTTCCATCAGGGGGTGGTTCATTAGAGCATTAGCTTGCATTATATGCCCAGCGTCGCATTCCCCGTATCATCCTACCTAACGTGTGCTCTTGAACTGATCAATACTTCAAGCATTATTTTCCTGTCTGAGGGACCACAAGCAGAATTAAAAAAAAAATAGAGGCGCAGTGCCTCACAGTGGCAGCGTAATCGATAAGAGGTGAATCGCTCGAAAGAAAACATGTCAGTACGGTTGCAGTCGCGTGGAAAAATTACAAGAACGCGCTCCTCCTTTTTACCACATGTACCAGCACATGGTGGTACCATACCACCGTGGTGTTTTAAACACTCTCTTAAACCACGCTATATTGCTGAACGGCGCTCGAAAATTCTGGAGCAATTGAGCAGTGTCACGCACCAGCCTCACTTTGTAAACAGATTACTAGCGGATATAACCGTATTGTACACAAACTGCCAATTTGGCGATCTCCTCTGACTATGGCAAATCTGGATGTGTACAATTGTTAGAGCATAAAAAAAATTAAGGCAAGTTCGTACTAATGGTACCAAGCCTGAGAGAAGTGCGGAACTTGGCGGCTTTCTTTGTTTCTCATAGTTTTCCCTTTCTTTATTTCTCTATCTCTGTCTTTCCCTCTCTTCGTTTTTTGTCCATGTTTATTCATATTTTTTTCTTTGTGTATATAAGTATATTTCTTTATCTGTGTCGCTCTTCATACTTTTCTTTCTCTTTCTTTTTTTGATTCTGGCTCATGCTCATGAGCCTCATTGTTTCACTCAGCAACACGCATCCAGTGGTTCCCTGGCTACTATTAAATACCTCAATTGAGCTCCTTGATTCACAATAACTGACCTTTCAATGCTCATCTAATCTTGGCGGAAAGACGTAGAGCTGTTCCTTTCCAATATCATGGGAGATTACGAAGCAGATGAAAACGCGACAAATACGCGTGTTGCTCTCACGCCGTATTCATTTCTCGCTGCCGGAGCACACGTCAACTTATCCATCACATCACCACAGATGCTTTTTTTTACACGACGTTCTGGCTCCCTACTTCACAGTCTTAAATCAGTCCAGATAAGAACACGCCGCTGAGCTCAAAATCTTCGGCGAAGATACGGTGCATCCCACCTAAATGTTAAAAGGTTCGTCAGGAACGAACCGAGTTGCTCCAACCGCACAGCCCTCACTCTAGGCACCCGCATGAGCCCCGTCGTGTGTACTTGCCCGTGTACAACAAATACGTGGGCCACTGAAAAGATGCGCTGGCCTCCTTGTGACGGTATTAATGACACAACGTGGCATAATGGTAAGAGTTACATTTAAATCGCGTTTCAACAGCGGCGAAGGCGATGTTTCTGTGTGTATATTGCACGAACATATCGTCTTCGACCGACAACGACGTCTCGTCTCCGGGGCCAAGGAGGGAGCGAAGGCAAGAGGGTTCCTGGAATGAGACCTAGCACCTAGGGTAGAAGCGGGACTAGCACCGCGACACCATTTCGAACAATAAACGTTCATCCGCTTCCGTCAACAGGGCGCTGTTTCAGCTTTTCGTTACGCTGGTTCAAGTGACCAGCAGAAAGCGCATATGTGCCATAATAATCGCGTATGCCCCAGAAAGCAGCTCCTAGCATAGCGTCGCCATGCATGGCATAGTATAGCAAGGGGTGGGAAAGGGAAACGATAGTGAGGAGGAAGGAAACAAGGCGGGGAGAGCGTAAAGCGGGTATGTGCCAAGCATAACATAGCCATGTGAATTGCGGTAAAGCAAGAGGGTGACAAAGGGAAGTGAGAGTGAAGGGAGAGGGGTAAACATGGCATAGCCTTGTACAGTATAGTTTAGCGAGGGGTGGGAAAGGGAAGTCAGGGTGAGGAGCTGAGAGGGTAAACCATAGCTTCACCACGTGCAGTATAGCATAGCAAGCGGAGGGAAAGAAACGTGAGGCTGATGGGGAGTAACGTGAGGGTTGGAAGAGAGGAAAGGAGGAGAGAGGACAATATACAAAGAGATAACGAAAAAACGGAAAATGAAACAAAGCAGAAAGAAGATGTAGAAAAAGATAAAGGAAGAAAGAAACATGAGAGATAGAAGAAAGATAGAAGATCAAGGAGGATGAGAGAAAATGTGCGTTGGCCAAGTGGTGGCGCTTGCTTTCTAGGTCCATTGTTTACTCAGATTGCATGGGCCTGGAATTAATTTCAATGTTTTTACCGTGCTTTTACAGAATTCATCTGAAATGTTCCATCTGAAATGTTCCATCTGAAATGAAAAGACACCGAAAATAACACATGCCATGTAATATGGGGCCTGTATATTCGACTCCTTTAGCGTGCCGGGGGTGCTACATCGGACAAAGTGGCAGGTGTGTAAACATTAGGTTGAAAAAACACGAACACTCATTGAACACCAGAAGCTATGCTCATTTGGCTTCACATATTAACAGTTCTGGGTGCGAACAGAAATTCAATGAGCCAATTATTTTGAAGAGGTATAGCAAGCAGTTTGTTAGAGAGTTGAATGAGGCTTACTACATTAGGAAACAATCTTGTTCATGTATCAGTGAACCATGGCTGACGTTACTTGAGTGTGAGTATGAATATTTAAACCAGTACATGCGACTTCGATGTGCAAGTTTTTTTTGTGTTCGCTTGATTGTTGATATGCATTCATTGTTGCGTTCCTTCAGTTTGCGCATGCGGGATGCTTACGGTGGTTGTTCTTTTAAGTGCCCTTTCTGAAATAAAAGATTCAGTTGTGAGTTAGTGCTGTGTTCTGTGTTCCTTCTTTCTGCAGACCTTGTGTGCTTGCGGTGCCGTTCCATTATGAAATATAGAGAATATACATTTTTAGATATAGGCACTGTCACCGCGCAGGGGAATTGCACAAGGATTGCGGTCACTGAATAATTGTGTCAATGGGATTAACAGCATGCATCATATCACGTTTCTTTCTGGTACGGAAGAACCTCCGGCCACAAAAGATATTTTTTGACGCCAATACAACTATAACACGCGCGGTTATCTTCATCTGTACCGCAAAACAAACGCAGAAGAAAAACAATGTATATAAATTAATGTTTCTAGTTTTACGGGTGAAGAAATTGAAACGAACTGAACGTAAACAAGACGCGCATTGTGTTGTTGGGACTAGGACAGCGCAAATTACCAGGCGAGCCTCGCATCACTGACAGAATGGGCAGCATACCATACTTGACTCGGTGAACAGCCCGAAACAAACGAAAAAAGAAGCATAAATGGGGGCGACTGAACAGCAAAAGCGGGAACACGGAAAGCAATGTCTCAGCCTTGGACTTCGGCAAGACTAACGGCTCGCACATGTATCTACATTGTCGCGCCCATTGTACATGTGCAGTTCAGGAAGAAATTGGACAACGTTAAGACCTAACGGCCGGGATGCAAGAGCAGGCGAAGGCGGAGGAATGCTTCAGAGATAAAAGAAAACCGTGCGTGCCCATTCCGCCCACGGCCACATGGGAGATATCGCCGGACATACATTTCCGCCCAAGGCTGCTGCAGTTACTCTCGATGAACGCCACTTCCTATCCGAAGGCGGCAATACCATGTACTGCCAGCTCCCACACTAAAGCAATTAAAGGAATAGGTTTATGTGGCCATAGTTTGTTGCTACGATTTTGGAAGTTCCGTTACTTTCGTTGTTTGCTAAGCGTGCTACTTTTACGCCAACAGACTAGGCTGGAAGCCATCAGGCAGTAGGACCGTGGATTGCTGTGAAAAAATTGAGGTTTTCAACCTTGTTTTTTTAATCGTTCTGGGACCTTCTTCTTACACTATTTACGCACTTGTACGAACATGCCACTATGATCGCTAAAAGCCAATTATACATATGTTCTTTTTTTTTTGCGTGCCTTCAAAAAGTAGGAGCATTGCATATGCAAAAGTTATCAAAATACAATAGAAATGTTGCAATGTCAATCCTGGATAGGTCGTTTATTCAGTCGTTATGGGTGCTATACCAAACTTGAACCGAGCCTTTGACGTAAAAATGCACGATTGCTTTAATTGGGCCCATTAAAAAATAATAAGCATAATAAGGAGACCCTCCCCCTTAACTCACCACAGCCCACTCCGCACCCCCATCCAACCCTTGCACATGAGAAAACTACGCCTTTGAGTGGAATAAATATGGCATAACGCTTGCCGAACGGGAGTATCATGGAGGAAATAAAAGAATGAGGAGAGCACCTATTGCATGCCAACGCGTTCCAAACAGAGTGGCGAAAGTGACGCCAAATGAATAAGCAAGCCAACTCGGTATCGCGCATTTTCACACTCACGCCCTACTCGTCGTAAGCGCCAAAGGGACGTCCTTGGAAAATCATTTTTCCCCCTAACAATACGCGAATGGAATAAACAGAATGCAAATGCTGCTAATGCCGACACACTATCCGCGTTCACAACAGTGTTAGAAACCATGCCTAAGCTACAGTAGTGCGTAGGGGTGTGCGAATAGTGAATTTTGGAACCGAATCGAATACGAATCGAATAGTAATCACACCGAATCCAATACGAATACTAATCGAATATTTTTCGAATAGTTTTCGAATAGTAAGACAACCATTCTCAAAACGGTCCTAGAACTCCGCAGCGTTTTTATTTCTTTTTTTGAAAGAAATATTCACGAACTTTCACCAAAGAGCGTTGCGCTTACTTTTAACAGACTCAAAATACCACAGTTATGAAATCTGAGGTAATATCGTATACAGCAGCGACCACAACCTTCGAAATATTTCTAACTAAGCAATATTTCTAACTTCGAAATATTTCTAACTAGAAAGAGCAGTGACTGCAGATACATTGTCGCCTGCTTTTAAATAAAACTGAGACATAAAATCTAAACAGTTTTGAACCGAAGACTATGCATACAGCTAAGGCGGTAATGAAACACATAAACCTGCCATCGCAACAAGGTCCTCGGCACTGAAGGCATGTAGACATCGGTGTTGAAAGCTGTATCTGCAAGAACAATTTACGCAAACACAACCCTTGCATCTATTGCTATTCATGAAGCTGAATGCAGGTGCACCTTCAGTTATTACAAGATGAAGTCAGGAACTGATTAATACGATGCAGAGGCAGCATAGTAAAAACTGAACGAGTATGGAGCTTTCATAAAAAACGCCTTCATCCGGTAATCAATATAGCGTCTGTAGTTTCGTAAAAGCTTGCGCTGCATGCATACTGGTAATTTAGTGATTAAAAGAAGAAAAATGGCCTTTAACTATTCCAAAGTTTCATTGTTTTGGGGTTCTCCCGTCGGCGCTAATTATTCGAAAACTATTCGAAAAATATTCGGTATTTCGAGTATGTACTATTCGATTCGAGTACCGAATCGAATAGAATGCTATTCGATTCGTTATTCGAAATTTTCGAAATTTCGCACACCCCTAGTAGTGCGTCAATGCTTTTTATATTTTTATTTTCCTGTTTCTTTTTTCTGCACAGTGAACTGTAGCAGGCCAGACAGTACTTGGTCAGGCCTACCTTTTCGCCTCCGTCTTGTTAAATGAAGAGATCGAACAAAAGAAACTTTTTTTTTATTCATTCAATCTATCGTTCAAATACCTGGCTTAGTATGCGCAAGTCAGCAGTTTCCTGAGTTTGCTGCTAGAAAACTGTGCATGTTGTTGATTCGGTCACCGTCATTTGTCCTGCTCGATGATATCATGCATACCGAAAAATTTAATGCGTTTCAAATTGATGGCTCTCGTTCGAGTCTCTTTTTTTTTTTCCTTGCGCAAATAGAATGCGGAATGGTTTGCCGGACGCCCTTGCAGGTAATGATGGTTGTGCCGATATTAAAGAAGCGCTAGATATCTACATATTTTTATAACAGTGTATAACAGAAAGGAAAAATAGACAACCACCCCGTTTGTAGCACAAAGCCACACGGAAATCCATACGGATTTCTCACAAATAAAGCCTCTTATTCGCCGAAAAATTCTTCCTGGTCCGGGGTTCGAAACCGGGACCAACGCCTTTCCGGGGCGGTCGCTCTACCAATTGAGCTAACCAGGAAGCTAGCAATTGGCAGCGCAAGGGCGAATTACGCCTGGTTAACTCAATTGGTAGAGCGACCGCTCCGGGAAGGCGTTGGTCCCGGGTTCGAACCCCGCACCAGGGCGAATTTTTCGGCGACTAAGAGGCTTTATTTCTGAGAAATCCGTATGGATTTGCTTGTGGCTTTGTGCTACAAACGGGTGAACCCTTCCGCCACCATTCGGGGTTCCGCAGAACTGATTTGCAACAGTGTATAACAGATTTTGGTACGAACTTCTTGTTTTTCATTTTAACGGGAATTCATTGTTCCTTCTATTTTGTTGTTGTTTACCAATAGTGTAAGTGAACCCGTATGCTACTTGGAATGTTGTTGTTTGCTCTTCATGATTGAATACCATCTATAATACGCCCTCTGTAATGACTTGAAGACTGAGGTCGACAGTGCTGAAAATAATAATAATAATAATAATAATAATAATAATAATAATAATAATAATAATAATAATAATAATAATAATAATAATAATAATAATAATACTTCACGTAATAGCACTGTCGCTTTCGTTGCTAGCCACGGCACTATACGCATTCGGAAGCGAACCATCTGGAACCCTATAACGTTTCAATTCTGAGAGCCTAGCGCAACTGAATCATTTCAAGTTCTGCGCGCTCATCGAGCCATGTCAGCCGCGTAAATAATAAACTGGGAGAGAGCAGGCGAGGTTCCTAAGATTGGTCCGGAGAACAGTAAATGACATTTCATCGGGCCCTTTCTGCATATGCAGGCGATGACGTAGATTGGACGTAAGGTAGAACGTAGCATAAAGTGGAAGGCATAATTGTACGTTATTCAGCCCCAGGAGTCTGTTATTGGCCGCACTGGCGCGGCGTAGAGACCATTCTTATTTAAGGATGGCTAGATTGCGCAACACACATAGTGCAGTGCTTGCGTCCTTACGAGAAGCGAGGAAATCAGATGCGCGTGCCACATTGTGCGACCTGCACCGAGAAAATTTCATAACTGAATTGTGGCATACAGCGTGCCAGAACCGACACCGGGTGACTATAGGCAGACGATAGCAGGAGATCATGGCAAATTAGGCTGAAAAGCGTTAGTGAGAACCATTGTACAGTGGTCTTGTTGCATTCCTTTCCAATCGGAATGTGGCCCAAGGCGCTCAGTTGAACGCACAGACTCGAGTTCAGGCAGTGAACGGCCGTTGCGGTTTCATAAGGAAAGTAATAACTGGCAGAAAGCGGTGGCGCCGGCGGCATGATTCGCGAAAAACACGGCGCCGGCGAGTGACAAGAAAGGCGGGTGCTCACAAAAAGACGGCTGATCTCTCCGTCATAGGAATCGGTATAACACGAAAGTGAAACGTGTCGTCACAGAAGTAGTTGATTGTTCATAGTGCATTGGTATATGAGAGGTTGTACAACGTCTATTGTTGTTACCGCGTGGTGTGGGTGCATCCCCGTTGACGCCTAGTGGCACATCTCCTTACCGACGACTAACGCCCATGATCATGATTCAACCCTTGCGGTAGCTGAAGTTGTCAAGATATACCTGGACACTGCATACGGTGAGTCCCGCACAAAGATAGCATCAACAAGCACATAGTAAACACTGATACTCGATGTGCACTCCTTCAAAGCGTTGTGAAACGCGAAGAGAAACGCGACGAGGGTGGCCTTTTCCCTCTAGCCTGGCCGCTAATTCTCACATGGTGAGCGGAGAACGCGGTACGACAGCCAGGCCAGCGTGGGAGAGCAATTTTTCGATATGGATGGATGCTATGAGTGACGTTTGGGCTAAAGCCGCCACCTCGCGGTGTGTTAAAGCGTTGACGACATTGAACTTCTATTGGAAATGTGCCGAACGGGACTAGCAACGGCGCGTTACAGGAGCTAATAGCCGAGGCAACGAAGTTTGTTTTCGACCATGGTGGAACACATGTCATAGCCCTTTATAAAGGGGACGCTCATCCATATTTCAAAAACCTGCGCCGTTCCAGTACCCCCAGCGTGATACCAGTGCTTTTTTTGGCACTGGGTCGCGCTGGCAGCACTGGTATACGCTCGGATTCACTGGGACTCCGGTGAACGCACTGGAAAGGAGCTGGGTCACACTGTTAGGGGCACTGGCTTTGCCGCTGTGACGCTGGCGCTCACTGGGAAACGCTGGAGACGCTGGAATTTTCACTGGCGTGCGCTGGCACATACTGGAGCCTGTACTCTTTCTGCCAGTGCCGCGCGCTGCTTTCAGTATTGTGCGCTGCGGAACGCTTCGGTATCGTTGAATATCGAATGTTTGATTCGATGGTAGCCATAGATGCTATTCTAACAGGTCCCAACAAGTCACAAATTCTAGCTTGGCAGAGAAAGACGATGAGATATGCGCACTATTTTCATGGTGTACGTGATATGTCAAATCACGGTCCCTTTTAATGTTTCCTTGTCGAATGTGGAGAAAAATATGTTAATAACCCAAAGCAGCCAACACTGACCATTTTGCTTTCTAGTACGCTTTTTTTTATTCATGCAGTGCCAATAACGTCGTTAATTCTTGCGGAGCACGGAGCAGCAATGAATGCACATTTTGTGCATGCTGCGCGCATATATCACATTTGCATCCGTGATGTGTTGCGGTAATGACTCCATATTGTAATGTTTATAAGTCTGGAGGCGTCGGTATGAACACACAGAGCAAATCGTTGCAGCGCCGTGCAGCTGGCAAGAAGTAAATGTGCTCTGGCTTCGCGACCCCTCCCAACGGAGGCCAGAAAAACAGCCGTCGTTCGATATCGCCACACCGGAAACGCGTCTCGGGCAATTCTTGCACTTCCACTTCAGCGTCACGTTAGGCAACAGTTAAAAAGGTTCCGAAACCAAAGTGTAGAAACTTGAACCATCGCAACTCATACTCGCCGAGATCGGGCCTACCCAGTGCGACTCCCAGCGAGCGTTATGCCTAGAATACCAGCCGAGTCCGTCTACATGCCACCGTGCGCTTCTTGGTTTAAGTACACGCAATTGCAACCTGTAAGAATGACTGTAAGGCGCAGTCTGGATATCCTTTAATCCAAATTAACCCTTTTTTCTTGTGCTCGGTGTCCGCACAAGGAGCGACAACCATCGATGCGACGGGCTTTCAGCAACGGACGCTGGCTCACCGAAAGCAGCCGGCCGCACTCGCCGGTACTTCTCTGACTCATACGTCAGAACACATACCTGCCAAGTGGTACGCGTTAGTGAGCTAACACAATGGCATATTTTTTCAGCGAGTTGTATTTGTTTTTACCGAGCGGTTTTATAGTTGCAGGTATCAATAGAACTGCAAATCAGAATACAGGCACGCCCGCCCGGCAGTAATATCGTCGCTCGCGCGAGAAAACTACTCAGTATGAATTCATGTACGCGCGTGTTTATCGAACGAGTCATCATAAAGCTTCTGTACATGTTGATCATTAGCAAGGGCGAGAAACGGCTATTAAAAATCGGCAGTAACAGCACACAAACTGTACCCTGCTCCTCTATCCACTTCATATTTTTCGTAGTTAAGACGGTAACTCCTAAAGAAACTTAGCGCGCTTCCCATTTTGAGCATTTCATTCGTTGCCGGAAACCCTTTGTAGACGCTACGATATTAGCGGGTACAGAAAAACTGAGCCAGGAGCCATCGTGTCGCCATGATAGAACGTGTTCTCTACTTCTTCTTCTTTGCCTTTTTTGGCTGGCTGCGTTTATTTTGCAGGCCCGTTGTATGTGAAACTCAACAAGAGTGAGGCCCAGTGTACCAAGGTTTAGATTGTGTTATTTACCTGCGCAACAAAAAGAGCGGTACATCTGGAACTGGTAGACTGCCTCTCAGCGGACAGTTTCATTCTTGCCTTCAGGGGCGTAGCCAAGGAGGGGGGGGGGGTTGGGGTGGTTCAAACCCCCCCCCCCCCCGAAAATGTTCAGTTTTGCTTGCGTATATAGGCATGTACACATACAAACGCACGCACGAACAGACATAAAGTATGGTTGAAACCCCCCCGAAAAAAATTTCTGGCTACGCCCCTGCTTGCCTCCAGGAGGTTTTTTGCTCGTAGGGGAGTGCCTCGAACAGTTTACTCTGACAACGCGTTGACGTTCAAGAAGGCAAGCAAAGACCTGCGGGACATAGGGAAACGTATAAGTGGATACCCGTTTGCTACATTTCTTGCCATACATCGAATATCGTGGAAAAAGCTCTTCGAAAAGTTCTTGGGAAAAGCAGTCTAGGAAGTGAAGAGTTGATGACATTACTTCTAGAAGTCGAAGCTGTGATCAACTCTCGTCCTCTGACATATACGTACACGCAGGCAGGAGAACCGTCACCGGTGTGCCCGGCTCAATTTCTCATAGGGAGTTCAATCCTGGCTCATCCGGACCCTGACCTATGTGAAACTTCAACCTGGCCGCAGACTACTAGGAATGGTGTTATTTGGAAGCTGGAGCATCGTCAGAGGCTGTTGAATCATCTGTGGCAAAGATGGAGAAAGGAGTATCTCCTGGAATTGCGGTCTCTGCATCGGTATCCGCAAGGATCTAACCGAATTTTAACGGTAGACGATGTCGTGCTACTACAAGACGACAAGAAGAATCGGTGTTTTTGGCAGCTAGGTCGAATATTGGAAGTGCACCCCGGTCGTGATGGTCTGGTGCGGGCTTACACCATCAAGACACAAGACGAAAAAGTGTTTAAAAGACCCGCTCAAGCTCTGCATCACCTGGAAATGCCCACTACTTCTGGGGCGGGGCAGGATGTGGAAAACAATAAATAAACGCAGCCAGCCAGAAAAGGCAAAGAAGAAGAAGAAGTAGAGAACACGTTCTATCATGGCGACACGATGGCTCCTGGCTCAGTTTTTCTGTACCCGCTAATATCGTAGCGTCTACACCCTTTGTTTGTGTCTAATAAAGAAGCAAGCCTGATTTGGATAGGGAGATCGCATCTACCTTGAGTAGGCAACATCAAAATATGAAACGAAACGCTCTTTTACTGTGTTGACTAGCCCGTTTACATGGAGGTCCACGTGTTTCAGCGGTGCGCAGTGGTAGAGTACCCGGTTGGGGATCAGGAGGTGGCAAGTTCAATCCCCGTGGTGGTGCTTTTTTTTTTTCATATGGCTTTCTTTATTATTGCACTAATGCTTATTTACCAGTTTCTTTACTAAATTTATGTAAAGCAGGTAGGCACCGCCGTTTTAACGTTGTAGAGCCGTTTTGCGCTTGACTCCCAGCGCCTCCCAGTAAAACGCCGCTCGAGCGGCCCAGTATCCAGCGCGACAGTGGGCCCATAATCCGGCATGGTACTGTACGCTGGCACCTAGTGGCGCTGGGTTTTGCAATAGGGATAGCGTCCATCCATTCATCCAAGAGCACTGTGAGAGGAAAGTGTGAGCGATAAAAGGCGCGTTCATGTAGCCTCCGTTATGTGTCTGGCGGTAGCTCAGTGGGTTAAACGCCCGCAATGCATCGTTTTTTTGAGGAAGTGATGATCTTATTGAACTTGGTATCAGGGACGCGCACGTAGAGATACGATGGCCGAAAAAAAACATTTTTTTAAACAAAAAACCTCTTCGTCTTCTTTTTTTCAGGCTGTCAAAAGTGGCGAGAATCTATAACTGCGAATTTATACAATAAAATGTAGCGAAGTGATGTATACCGTATAAAAGTTATCGTGCTATCGCTTCACGCATACAAATTTACGGGTCGTGTTTAGTTTTATCCAGCCATAGTGCTCTCCGTTAAGGGGCCAAGATTCACCGATGCGCCCCTCCATCCCCCTCACCCATTTAGTGGAGTTCAAAGAGAAGAAAATACGCAGTGGATGCAAGAACGAAAGCTGACGTGCTTCTCGCGACCGCTTGCCTTGGATCGCCGACTTTCCAGGGGCAAAGGTGGGAAATATAGCTCAGGGAGCTCAGGGAAGACAACCATAACAGTCTCCGACTGGCATTATCCTCAATAACCTGCGTGATCCTTGTCGCGTAATTAAGCCCGAGCCGTGGACCAAGAACTCCGTATTTTATTATACTGCTCGTGTCCACTTCTTCTATTCCCTGCTCCTTCTTGTTGCCGCCCATCCGCAATCATCGTCAACATATTCCCCAGGGGCCAAACCGATCACTCGGCAGCTGATTCTTGCCAACTTGATTTCTGAATGAACAGTTCGTTTGATTGGAACTAATCGCTGTGTACAGACGCGCGCACAACCGTCCTTTCCTATGCGCGCTGACATAACTCTGTTCATAAAAAGCACATAATCACCAGCCCGTAGTTGAGGTAATTCACGAACACGCCCATTGCGCGTGAATCGAAGTAATAGAACGTAGGACCGCTTCCATCGGGTCCATAGCTCCTCTGTGAGACGCTCTCGATAGCGCGTGTGGCTGGAAAGGTCCCCTCTTGTAGATGCTTTTGCAATGAGAAAAAATAGGAGAACACATACGGCGTGTCTTCCACGCAAGAAGTGCAATTGAGCCGGTTGTTGCAGTTCATTAGGGTTGCTGTCAAGATTCATGAGGTCCGCTGTTGACGACCGCTCGAACTTCGCAGATCACGGTAGCGAGGCTCTCGGCGTTGAGACTGTTGCGCCCAGGTGACCATCCCAATGCGTCTTTTGTCGATGTGATGACGCACTCTGGCCTGCCGAGCCACCAAGGAGCTCAATCATCCCCGAGCTTTCTTTCGCGACCGCTTGACATTGGAAAGCGAGTAGCAGCTGCGCAACGTCAGCGTCGATCTTTGTACCCTTGAGCAGGACATCCTTGTTGAAGGGATAACCTAGCGCATGCAGTGAAACGTCAAATACAGCACGAAGTTCTGTCGCGATGGCATCTTGACGGATTACTGCATGATGAGGCATGTAATAAACATTCTCTTGGGGCAGTGGCTTCTCAACTCGCTCTACCTGCCCTTTCTTAAAGTACGCTCTGGTTGCTGCGCTATACTGCTTCCGAAGTTCGGGCTGTCCCTTGAATTTGTTGAATTGCACTAGCATATAGTGCTCGGCTAACCTTCTACTGTCGCTGCCTGAAGGTATCTCTGGAACTTCCCTGATCTTCGGCGGCACTTTGTTGCGCTCATATAAGTTCACGGTGCTCTCTTTAAATATATCAAGTGCTGGCAGAGCCTTGTCCTTTTTTCAGTAGATGGCTCGACTCCGATGACGTTCAGACGCCGCACCGTAGAAGGATCGAAGTCAGTAAGCAAAGTCGGGTTGCAGTTCAGGAATAGAGCGCTCGTAGGTGTTGAACTTCCTGCGAGTTCTACAGTTTCCTGAACGGTCCATCCGAACTTGGTTTCCACGTTCGTCAGATCGCTCGTCAAGCGATCAATCCTTCCAGTTTCCACCCTCCAGTGCACGTCGGAACCAAGTAGTACGCATATTTCATGTGGCTGCCATGCGTCGGGATGACAGTTGTCCGCGACGTCATAGTTATTCACGCACAGACGTTCCAAGACTACTACTGATAGGCGGGCTTGTGACCATACACACTTCAGGTTTCTCCAAGGCCCCCACGGTTACCGCTATGTCCCTACGCTGGCCTGAAAGAGTCAAAGGTGCCCGCCGACTGCGCATTACTTGGCGGGGCATCGAGGTGCCGACGGTAACCAAGGAAAGTTCCTCGTTTCCGATAACTGGGCATCTGAGGTCCTTTGAGACATCTCCTCGAATAAATGTGTGCTAACTGCCGCTGTCGAGAAGAAAGTGTACGAGACGCCTCCGTGACCCGCACTGAACCCACACTCGTCCTGTCTGGAGTAGTACTGCGTTGATTCCGCTCAGGGCGCTTGGTACAGATGTCACTTGCGGCGTGCTGGTGTCTCATCCGGCTATGCGTGGCTTGGCCTGATCCACTGTCGTCACGTTTGTACGGACTGATGCAGCTGGGTTGAACAACTCACAGATGACGGTGTGATAACCGGCAATACAAAGAACCCGCCGGCAAGGGACGCTCATCGGCGTACCTGCCATACGCTGTCCACGTTCCACAGGAACGCTGAAAATCTCCTGGTGCGCTGAAAGGAACGCGCATCGCCAGACCTGCTATACGCAGTCAGCGTCTAGCGCGTGCACGGACCGCTATAAAAGGAGCATTTCGGGAGTGCCCTGGGGCTCTTTTTCTGGCCTTCGCTGGCCCTCTCGTCCCTTGTGTGTTCTTGTATTGTAAATGCGCGTCTCTACGCTTTTGCTGTAACGACTCTTGCAAATACGTAAATAAAACGCGTCTCGTATGTGTACGTGAGAAGCCTCGCAAGAGTCCTTCACCTTAGCCTGGGTGTCAGCCTCAACCCCTCCTCGGTCACATGAACAGGTCAAATGTCGACGATGGCACTTGCCACACGTGACGTTACGTGATAGTCGGCAAAAACGAGTCACGAGATTCCTCCTGCCGCAGCGGTAGCAGCATCGAACAGTGCGCAAGCGAGCCCTTTTAGGGGCGAAACTCCTTAAAGCGGCACCCGTTCGTCCCTCGTAGTTGTCGTAGTCGTAGTGCGTAACCAGTCGTAACGCTAGTACCAGATCCTTGACCTCCAAGGTCGTGCCGGTGGGAGATTTTTCCTGTGCGTTGTTGAACCATAAAAAATTTGCAGCGTGCGCGTTAACTAAAAGCCGAATTCTTCTGTCTCTCATTCCCCATTAGCAGCCATTGGCATGTTCCAGTAGGAAACGTTAGTAGAAGTAGAAGTGTAAGTGTTAGCTAAAAGCCGACTTCTTCTGTCTCTCATTCCCATTAGCAGCCATTGTTTACCTCCAAGGTAGTGCCTGGTGAGATTTCTCCTGTGCGTGATTAAACAATAAAAATTTTGTTCAAAACGCCGTTGATTGATGAAATAAACCAACGAAAGACGCCAGATGTTTTGTAAAAGCAAAACGAAAGAACGCCAGATGTTTCTAAAGCAAAACGAAAAGACGCCAGCTGCTTAACGAAAGACGCCAGATGTTTTCTAAAGCAATGGTTTTCTAAAGAATGAAAATTCACAGCGTACATGTAAAATTAAAGTGAGCTGCAAGTCGTCATAACTCATCGAACCTTTAGTATAAACGCGCCCGATCTCACGTCGGTGATGATGTACTGGGCAGAATTCACGGAAGATTCACGGTTCACCGATGAACCTCCGCAGCTTCGCCCACTCATCATCATTCACTCCGTGGATATGCTGTGATTTTTTCATCCGCCGAGAGCTGGATGGTGCATTCCGCGATGGTGTGACGACAATTGTTGCATAAAGGTCACACTTCTTCCGTAACTGGAACAGACTCGGCAGCGAGTGCGGACGCCGTTGGCAGATTCCCGACTGGTGCTGGCGGATGTTGGTCGTCCTCTTCAGGTATCAAATGCAAGGAAGCTGGTGCCGTTCGTCCTGGTCTGCTTTGCTTTCTTATCTCAACCTGGACGCGCAGAAAACGTAGCATTTCTGCAGCCTGTCGTGATCTCTCTTCAGGTGTCGCGATACCGGATGTATCTTGCGGCGCTTCCTTCGCCTTCGGACGATAGAGTATCGCGAGATCATCAGGCAGGCACCTCATTAGGACGCGGTTGAGGACAACGTTGTACTGGTCAGGTGACACGCCCAAACCGGTCAATGCGGAGACCCGAAACTGGACTTTGTCGTGTAATAGTCGGAGTCTTTAAACCTCTGCCGAAGACTTGACTAGTGCCAAGGCGAAGTCATTGATGAGCAAGTCGCGTCGACCAAACCGCTCCGTCAAAGTCTCGATGGAGATGCTGCAATTATCTTCGGTCAGTAGAATACCTTGGATTGCTCTCGTGGCTGCACCAGTCAAATATGAAAGGAGGTACTTAAACTTCTCAATCTGCAGTTCTTCGTTGAGATGTATTGCGGCGCTGAAATGGTACCAGAAGGACTGCCAAGCGCGAAGCGCGCCGGAAAACGTAGGGTTCTGTAGTTTCGGCAGGACAACTGTGCGATGATGCGGCACTGCTCCTTCACTGGGAGTTACCTATACTACTTGAGGTGAAGAATTACTGACCTCGTTGTGTGCTGAGGTGCTGGCACCACCGGCGTCGGCGTTCGGTAATGTAGCCTCCGGCTTTGACGTACTCGTTGCCGTCGCTTTGTTTGCAGCCTCTCGAAGAAAGAACCACGCTCGGGACACGGCGTAAGATACCTTTCGGTTGTCATCTTCCGCGGCCTCGAGTTCTTCCTTGTAAACGTCGCCGTCAGTGGCGTCGAAGATGTCCTTGTTGAGCTTTTGAATCAGGTAGGCAACGTGAGATTCCAGGCATCGGGAACGGAGGCCTGCAGTTCGTCCGTCAGGAGCGTAAGTGTTCGCGTGACGCTGGCCCTGACAACGCCACGGTACTTGCGCAGCCGCTCCACTGATGCCATGAAAGCTAGAAGTCTTGGAAGGGCGATGACAGGGGGATTTCGGCACCAGAAAGAATGTCGCGTAATTAAGACCCGAGCCCTAGACCAAAAGCTCCATCTTTTCTTCTACTGGTGATGATGATGATGACCTTTATAAATGGCTCACACCCACTCTGGGGGATTGGCCAAGAAACGAATAATTTATAGGTAAAAGTGGTCACATGTGAAAATGAATTATAGAAGGTTAGAATATATTATTAATGCTAATTTAAAAATTCAGAATCAAAATCGCCCTGATTCAATTAAGAATTTTTGTACGGCAGAACAGACATCCCGGTGACAATGACCTAATGAGGAGGCTCCCAAGGATAGAATATTCGAAGTAATGAAATCCAATCTAATACGTATAAACGCTGCTTTGAGAATGTTTTTCCTCGGTAAATTGAAGCGGCTACACGATAAGAAATAATGTTCAATTGTTTCGTCCTGGTTACAAAACGAGCAAAGAGGGGAAGGAGCCTGCTAGTGCCCACTTCTTTCTTCTCTTCTCTGCTCCTTGTTGCCGCCCATCCGCAATCATCGTCAACAGTCATAACACCAAACTTGAAACAATGACGGCACAGGTGCCACTCAGGAAAGGTATGGGGCCGACCTTGTGGTCCCCTATAGATTACTGGGGGAGGTGCCTCCTTTGCCCTCCCTGTGCACACACCTATATATCCAGCTCTGTATTAATTTCAGTGGTGGTGGTCTTACTCTTGTTTATCCTTTGTTGTCGAGACATGGAACCCAAACAAACGTCACACAGCGTGCGGTGGCGGAATGCATTCCAGCGTTTATGGATTCAAAATAAAAACAAAAACCGGAGAAGGAGGACATTCCTGGTAACGTTATCTTTCATTACGGTCTAGCAAAGAACAGTTTTAAAATGCACGTCGTTGGGTGCTTGTTCGGGCTGTTAATGAACGTGCAAACCAGCATTCAGAGGTTGACATTTCGGTCCAGCATTTCCTTGCCGCCGGCACTGCCAATTCCGGCGATAAACCGCCTTCGCCCGTAGCGTCTACTTCCAGTAACTCATAGCTCGGCCGTGTGAGCGTCGCGCACAATCTTGTGCTTGGGTTCCTTATAGACAATTTTAGTCAATCGCGCGCAATGGCCTAGCGCACTCAACGCACGACAGGAAGCAAGACTGCGCATGCGCGCGCTAGATCTCGGTGCTTACGTTGCGCCTGCTATAGCCACTGCGTAACTTACCGGCGGCGCTCTCTCTGGAGATATCTACCTGCCGAGAGCAAAACAGACAAGATGACCGCGACCGAGAGCAGCACGGTGGTCGTGGCAGCGAACGAAGTCCGTGCAAATTTCGGCGTTGCCTTTGATTTGGAGCTCATTCATGTAGCCTGAACCCAAAAGGTGTACAGCTGCAATGGATTCTGATCGCTGCTAAGCCGGAGCACAACGCACGATGACCGGGCACCGTCAGTTCCTGCGTGCCGGCTATGTTGTCGGGTAGTCATTCCTACAAAGAAACAAGAGCCTGATAGTGACGTGAAGCAACGCGAAGGATTGGTGGGCTGTGCGCGGGGCGTCGTGTACATAATCCCGTTGAACCATGGTGTTTCCCGCGTGTGTCTAACCGGCACATGTCTGAATGATCGCCTGCAAAAGCATGCCAAGTGTTATAAACGAAAGGGATGGTTCTAGCCATGCAATGCAGCGCATGTGAATTCGCGTCCATGTTCCACCAAGCTGACACAATTTTCTCACGCACGGACAACCCTCACGGGCACCCTCATAAGTGTGGAAGCAGCCTTCATGGCACGTGAAGAATGCCCATGCATTAGTAGCAGAGCTGGCATTCGTGGAAGACGCCGGTGCCAGCGGTGGGGGTATTTTTAACCTTAGCGTTTGGAAGTACTTGTTCGGTTCGTTCTCTTTTTGCCCCCTCTCTTCTTCTTACAGAATGTCTGTAGGAAACAGTAAACTTTCAGTTGGCAGTAAGCGCTCGTCTTCGTCGTCTCTGTACCCCTCGTGCTGCTTTGCTCTGCACCGCCATAACAAAAATCCAAGTTCCACTAGCTCAAACACCCAAAACCATTACTCGTCGTCGGGAAAGCTGGGCTTGTCTCATGCCTTGACTTGTATGTTGCGCCGACCAATAGCGGTATTACAGCTTGTTGCTTTGCCACTAGATGGCGCGAAGCAACGCTCAAAGGCTAGCCTGTTGGAGCTCAAGCGCATTACACGTTTCGCATGCTGCGCACGGTACACTAATGCTCTAGGAGGCAGCCTCAAACATAGCGTACGCAGCGCGCAGCACTTTGCGGGACGTAGTCTCGCGTACACTAAACTAAAATTGTCTAATATTTCTCGGTACACAGTAATGAATACGCGTTGAAGGAGTTTTGCGATACGTGCTGCGCTAGACAATTTTGGTAATCGCAGCGGCCATATATGAACATGAGAAAGAAAAATCAACACTCATCATCGTTTTAAAGACTGCTACTCTAAATATCTAAATGCATCACATCTGAGGCTAAACTATTTGGTTTTGAGTACGTTTGCATCTATTTAACACAAAGCTGGTTGCTAAATATAACGGAAATCGAAGCCAAATATGTGAGATCCTAGACAAATACTATGTATTCGGTAAACCTTCCTTGCCTTTCATTGTATCTAATTAGAATAGTGCTGCTCGCTATTTCCAATATCGTAACTGTGCCAGGCGGGGGCAGACACTTTAAAAGCACCTATGGTGAACATAAACTTGGAAGCGAGGTATTTGCAAGCTGCAACATTCTTGCGGTGCATCGCAAATCAGCTAATTTAAGGAAGTCAAATTGCAGATCTGATGGCATTGAAGTCGTCGGCGCTATCGGGATCATTTGTCCAAGAATCATGTGTCGTGCTACGCACAAGAAGCAATATTTGCAATCAGAGATGTGATATCGCTTGAACATCTTGGAAACAGCGCAGGACACACAATGACACTGTGGTTTGTCATTCAACGTTCTTCAGTGCTGTCGTTTTACCTTCTATCTTCTTTCGTCTGTTTCGTTTTTGCGCGGCTTTCAAGATGTTCAAGAACTATCACTAAATCTCCCAGCTGCGAATTCTGCTACATGATATCTCTAAGTAAAGTAATTGCAGCAAAAGAAGGGGGGAAATACGACGCGCTCGAAGAACGTAACATTGTGCAACATGACATAAACGGTGTACACGAAATAGTATAAATAGAACTGCATATGAATGTTTCAGGACGGTGTGTTGTCCCTTTCATTGCATAGAAGGTACTATAGCTATATACAGTAACTCTAACTATAGCGTGCTTGATGCGCCATCTCCCGAGCAAAAGCGAACGTGGACAGCAATACGGGTGACCACACGACGCGCGCTTTTTGAGAACATGCTACGGCAACATGGAGGAAGGAATACTAAGGAGAGGCCCTATCGTATTTCAATGCATTGCGAAAAGTGTGGCGGAAGTGACGTCAGATTTATGGGGCAAACAAACCGGTATGGGGCAAACAAAACAGCAGACGCCCCGCGGCGTGCTCTCCGCGGTGATTAGCTTCTGCGCAGATTTGTAGTCCCAGCGTAAACTTAGCGCGTATTGTGCGGTTCGCACGCAGCAAAATGTTGCAAGCAGACGTTTACCAGGCTGTTCGTGCGTGGCAGGCCCGAGCGCTGCGTGCTGAAATTCTTCGTGGAGCGTTTTTGTGCAACAGCACAGAATACCGGTACGTGCCGTGATCAAAAACGTTCAGCCCCTGCATCATCGTATTCGAACTCACCTAGCAGTGACTTACGCGTTCTGCTGGGCGTTAGGCCTTCCCTTTCTCGTAGCCCGATTTCCCGGTCTGTTGCCGGATTAGCGGTTCTTTGTTCGTGTATATGGAGTGAGCGTAGTAGCTATTCGGCGCAGCGCCACGCTATAGTCAACGTAACTTCACGTCGAAAAGAGGACACCGCTGTATTGTATACGCGATCGTGCACGTAAAGTTTGTAATTCCAGTACGCACACAACAACAAGCACGCAGCGAGCGCACAACGCACAATACATACATCACGTAGTCCGATAACAACAACATAAGTTTATTGCCCTTTCGTTGAACGACACAGCCTCTAAAAACGTACGATGCCTTCGGCGCATGTTATGTACGGCGCGTCAGATGCCAAAAACAAAAGTTCACGTGTGTTCTGAGTTGACAAAATGAGTAAGAAGCAACAGAGCGCACATCCGAGAGCTTCGCATGCAAATACCATGCATTAGTGATCAGAAATGAAGCGAACGTGTACGTACACATGAAAAGTGACACCCGGTACTTTCCGCAGTGCACGCGATTTGCACCGGGCATACGCAACCATACGCAACAGCTGGGCATTGCGTAGCTTTCCTAAAGAACACACACAAGGAGCAGCATGCGTGAACCGACTGCGCCGCGGCGCCGCTTGCACGGCGAAAAAAAAAAAAGGCTCGAATCGCGCATGCGCTTGTAAACGACACGGCGGAAATCGTGAAATGTTTCGAGGCTCCTTCGCTTGGAGGCGATGCGGGTGTTTGCGATGTGGAGGCTTCACGAATGTGACGTCAGGGCCTCTCCTTATTTTTCCTTCCTCCATGTACGGCAATGTCTCTATACTTACAGTAAGAAAGAATGCTCCGCTCAGTGATTCGGCCTTCCGATGACAACTAGAGGGCAGCAGCTTGTACTGCGGAACCCGCATTCATTCTTATAATATAGCAGCATAAAAGACATTGACTGTTTGTTTTTATGTTACTGTTTAGCGCCGTTGAACAGGTAAAATTATCCCTGAAACTTGATTACTGTATACGAATTGTTATGTCCACCTGCTCTGTAAACTGTGGCCAGACAGGGGACATATTTGACGTTTGCCCTATTACACATGAGCGAAAAGACTATTTTCGGCGGTAGGAATAGGCCGACGTGAAGAACCACTTGAGGGATCACCCACCCGAGGGCGTTCGCACACTCACGTGACGATGGAAGAATATAACGAAAACATTATTGTCAGGTGGGCGAGGCTGGACGTTAACAAAGGGCGAGGGAGGTTGCGCCTATATTGAGGCGAAATCTGAAACAGGCTATTTATTTTGCTTATTATGCAAATGAGTAATTTTGAATCACACGCGTGATGGGCTTGAAGTCTTGAGTTCTGCAGTACTGTGGCTAACTGGAGTCGCTCTCCAGTTCTGAAGTACATCGAAGACCCTTCGTTGATGATCTCATTCGCGACTTGTTAGTGATAGCCGTGGCTAAACCGAAGCTGTGGCCTCAAGACGCAGCAATTACGATAGTTCAAGCAGCGAAGGCGACTTTCTGGGGTCACTGAAACGTTTATTGTTCCTTCACTGAGTAGTGCAGGTAAGCTAAATTTTTAAATTCGAAATCTATCTATCTATCTATCTATCTATCTATCTATCTATCTATCTATCTATCTATCTATCTATCTATCTATCTATCTATCTATCTATCTATCTATCTATCTATCTATCTATCTATCTATCTATCTATCTATCTATCTATTGACGCAAGACACACACCATGTTCAAACTACGCGCGTAGGTTCGTGCGCCCTGTAAGAGAACAACGGCCCGATGATAAAACGTGAAAAGGCTGTGACGCCACGCGCTTGTTCAGCGCGTGATGCGGTGAAGAAGTGACGCCCCGCTCGAGGACTGTTCTGAGAATTCTTCTTCTTGGTGTCCGGCAAGGCACTCTACCGACATATCTCGTTTACTTTTCGGGCACAAGTTAGCCCATAATAAATAGTTACTCTCAACCTGCCTGAATTGTGCGTTACAATTCTGGTGGAAGTGCGAGGTAGTGATCCCAAGCCCTGATCAAGTTAGAGGAAGCAGCTCGGAGCCACGACGACTCGAAACCAACGAGCCCACGCCTGTCCACCAGCGCGCAAGCCGTCGTCTACGTGGTGAGCCACCCGAATTTCCCGTTCTGCCAGAGCCTAGAGTAGCACCAGATGTCTGTGGTGACAGTACCGAAATGACGTCCCAGATTGCCGCAACACACGTCGTTGTTGATAAGCCGCGGACGCCCGAGCCTTTGCATGGCGACCCCTATGAAGACGCGGCAGAATGGCTGGAGGGTTTTGAGCCCGTCGCTGTCTGCAACGGATGGACTGAAGACCGGAAGCTCCGCTGCGTTTATTTCGCGTTGCAGGACAGTGCGCGAACGTGGTTCGAAAACCATGAAGGTGCCCTTCGCTCATGGGATGATTTCCAACGGTAGCGGGGACCACAGAGAAAGAGCTGAAGCCGCTTTGCAAGCAAGAAACCAGCGAAATAACGAAAGCGTGGTAATGTATGTCGAAGACATGTCCCGCTTATTTCGCCAGTCCGATCCAAATATGAGCGAGGAGAAGAAGCTTTGGCGTCTTATGCGCGGTGTCAAGCAGGAGTCTTGCCGGTTTTGTTCGATGCCCTCCACGAACCGTCGCCGAATTTCGCTCCGAGGCGACAGCGGTGAAAAAGACACTGATGATGATGATGATGATGATTAGTGGGGTTTTTTGGCGCAAGGGCCATGGGTGGCCAAAGAGCGCCATGTCTTTTATGTGGTGTTAGCGATGACCAGTGATACAATGATAGGGTGTATTGTGGCTGTATATAGGCCTAAAATCAAGCGCTATAAAGAAGCGTAAAAATGTGTATACAGTCTAAAATTATGGCAGTGACAAGTGGTGTGATCTATGGTTGTGGCCTAAATGACGAGTGATCATGGTATTTACAAGTGAAAAACGGGATAACAGCACGAGTGCCTCCTCAAGGCCTTTGATCCCAAAGGCCGGGAGGCAGGTGCTTCCTTTGATGGAAACCGTAGCTGCAGCCTCAATCATGAGGCCGCGCTACGGAGCGCCTGGAAAAATAACGTTAAAATTGTGTAGATCTTTTAGGAATGCAAAAAGGGACTGATATTTAAAATGGGGTTCTCTCCCAATGAACATAACAGGATGGAGTGGGTGCTGCAGGTATATAGATGAAAAATGCTTTTTTCTGAGAGCGTCTAGTTCCCTGCATTGCAGTAAGGTGTGGAGTACAGTGAGGGGGTCGCCACAATGGTCACATACAGGTGGATCGCCTCCGGACAGAATGTATGAATGTGTACTGTATGTGTGGCCAATCCTAAGTCTGCAGAGTGTAACTTCTGTGTGGCGTGATTTTGATACTGGCGGCCAGTTACCTAGTTGCGGCTTGATAACGTGCAGTTTATTTTGTGTGTGCCTATCCCATGTGCTCTGCCAAAAGGCCCTGAGCTTTCTTTTGAGGAATGGTTTTAAGTCTATTGGAGGGATAGCTACAGATGTATTGGGACTGTTTTCGTGGGCGGATGCTGCTAGCTGATCCGCCAACACGTTGCCTTGTATCTCGCGGTGCCCTGGCACCCAGCACACTACGACGTGCTGTTGAAGTGAGTAGATCGTGCATAAAATAGAGTAGAGCGAGACAAGGACCGGATTTGTGTGTTTTGTCATAGTTTTTAAAGCTTTCACTACACTTAATGAATCCGTGTATATCACTGCCTTTTGTAGTTTTAATTGTTTTATGTGTTTAACTGCCGCAAGTATCGCATAGGCTTCTGCCGTGAAGATACTGGAATCAGGGTGCAGAATACCGGAATCGGAAAAGGATGGACCAACGGCTGCGTACGACACAGAAGTGTTAGACTTTGAGGCATCTGTAAAGAACTCAGGGTGTGGGTACTTGTATTGTAATTCAAGGAAGTGTGTACGGATATGTGCAAGTGGCGCATGCTTGGTAACTTCGACGAAAGAAAGATCGCACTCTATAAGCTGCCACTGCCACGGCGGGAGATAGGCAGCGGGAGCCATTAGACAGTGTTCGAGAAGTGGCACACCCATTTCTTCAGCTAGGCTCCTCACACGAAGTGAGTACGGCTGTCTCATTGAAGGACGGTTGTGAAAAAGTTCAGAAGCAGACAACTCATTGATTGTAGTGTGTGAGGGGTGTTCGTTGTTTGCGTTCACCTTCAGGAAATATACAAAAGATAGGTAAGATCTCTGAAGGTGTAGCGACCACTCGTTCGATTCGACGTAGAGGCTTTCCACGGGGCTGGTGCGAAAGGCGCCCGTAGATAGCCGAATGCCTAGATGGTGGACAGGGTCAAGCATTTTTAGGGCGCTTGGTGTCGCAGACTGGTAGATTATTGCCCCGTAGTCTAGGCGAGTGCGTATGAGGCTTTTATACAAATTTATCAGACATTTCTTGTCACTACCCCACGCAGTGCGTGACAATACTTTTAGAACATTCATTGTTTTTATGCACTTGTGTTTTATGTACTTGATGTGTGTTATAAAGGAGAGTTTCGTATCTAGGATAAGCCCTAGGAACTTGTGCTCCGTTTCTACCGACAGACGCTGTCCATGTAGGCCAATATCTGGATCGGGATGGAGGCCTCTCTTCGGGAGAATAAGACGCAAGTACTTTTTTGTGCATTCAGTGTAAAGCCATTTTCGTCTGCCCATCTAGAGATCTTGTTTAAACCTAGCTGGACCTGCCGCTCACACATCGAGAGGTTGCACGATTTAAAGCCGATCTGTACATCATCGACATATGTGCAGTAAAACATATTCCGTGGGATGCAAAGACGCAAGGAATTCATTTTGATTATAAAGAGTGTACAGCTAAGTACACCACCCTGTGGCACTCCGGTTTCTTGAAGGAATGGTCTTGATAGAACATTTCCTACTCGGACACGGAACGTACGATCCGACAGGTAGCTCTCTATTATATCTAGCATTCTACCACGTACACCAAGGTGGGACAGGTCTCTTAGTATTCCGAAGCGCCATGTTGTGTCGTAAGCCTTTTCCATATCGAGGAACACAGAAAGAAAGAACTGCTTGTGGGCGAATGCGTCACGGATTTGTGCCTCGATACGTAACAAGTGGTCGGTGGTGGATCTACCCTCGCGAAATCCGCACTGGTACGGGTCAAGTAGATTGTTTCTTTCCAGGAAATGCATAAGTCGGCGGTTTATCATCTTTTCGAAAAGTTTACACAGGCAGCTTGTAAGTGCGATGGGCCTGTAACTCGAAACGGAGGATGGATCCTTGCCCTGTTTAAGAATGGGAACGACGATCGCCTCTTTCCAAGACGAGGGGATCTCGCCGGAAAACCAGATGGCATTGTACAAGGAAAGTAAGGTTTTTTGCGTTTCGGCAGGTAGGTTTTTCAGCATGTCATATACCACACGGTCGGAGCCTGGGGCGGAACTACTGCAGCAGGTTAGCGATGCCTGCAGCTCAGCTAAGGAGAAAGCTCTGTTGTACGCATCGTATTTTGTGGATTTGCGCTCTAATTTCTGTTTTTCTATTGTTGTCTTGTAGCGTTGGAAAGCCTCGGAATAGTGCGACGAGCTGGACACTTGTTCGAAATGTGCGCCTAGAAAGTTTGCTTGGTCTTCTATGCTGTCGCCTTGTGTGTTTACTAGAGGCAGTGAATGTGTTTGTCGTCCTTCTACCCTACTAATCATGTTCCAGAGTTTGCCTTCTTGTGTGTATGAATTGATGCCTGATATAAATTTTTGCCAACTCTCTCTTCTAGCCTGTCGGCGCGTTCTCCTGCCTTGAGACTTGATAATCTTAAAATTTGTAAGGTTCTCCGCTGTCGGGGAGTCGCGAAGCAAACTCCATGCTTTGTTTTGTTTCTTACGCGCATTTCTGCAATCACTGTTCCACCATGGAACTCGTCGTTTTCCAGAGTGTCCACTTGATTGTGGAATACATTTGGTTGCGGCATCAATCAGAAATGATGTAAAGTATTCTACAGCTGCGTCTATGCTTAAGGAAGACATGTCCGTCCAACTTAACAGTGTAACTTTCCGAAACTGTTCCCAATCGGCCTTCTTAATCTGCCATTTTGGAACCTGATGGGGACATTCATTAGTAATTGGTGTGTTCAGAAGTATTGGAAAGTGGTCACTTCCGTAAGGATTATTGATAACTTTCCATTTAATTAGGGGCAGAAGTGATGGAGACGCTATGCTGAGATCTATGGACGAGTATGTTCTGTTTGCAAGGCAGTAATATGTTGGTTGTTTTTTATTCAAGAGACATGCGCCAGAAGAGAAAAGGAACTGTTCAATCAGACGACCTCGCGCATCGCAGCGAGAGTCACCCCATAGACTGTTGTGTGCATTCAAGTCTCCAAGGACCAGAAATGGTTCTGGAAGTTGGTCTATTAAGGACTCGAATTCATATTTTTGGAGTTGGCACTGCGGGGGTATGTAAAGTGAGCAGATTGTGATCAGTTTGTTGAATAGGACGGCTCGAACAGCCACTGCCTCAAGGGATGTTTGGAGTGGTAAGTGGGTACATGCAATTCCTTGGTTAACTATAACGGCTACGCCACCGGATGACGCCACAGCATCATCCCGGTCCTTTCGGAATATGACATATTGGCGTAGAAAATTCGTGTTTTTGGATTTTAAATGTGTTTCTTGCACACACAGCACTTTTGGTGAGTGTTCATGTAGCAGCTCTTGGATATCGTCGAGGTTTCTTAGTAGACCTCTGACGTTCCATTGTATAATTTGTGTATCCATTTTCAGTGTAAGTTAGTGCTGTGTGTACTGAAAGAACTATTACCTTAAGTCACAGAGCCCTTTCCAGGCCCTGTGATGCGGGCTTTTTCTTTTTTGGCGCGCTCCAACGAGCTGCGCCGCTCCTTCGGCGCCTGAGACGCCGTTGGGCTTGCCGTTGTGTCCATCACCTCGGCAGAGGCGCTGGATGCCCGGTCGCGGCTTACGCGGACGGGTGTCAGTGTTTTAGGGCTTTCTGCCTGAACAGAAGGCCCTGGGCCTGCAGATCCGGAGGCCTGCATGCCCTTTGGTTGCGGAGCAGTACGGGCTGCTTCCGCTGAGGGGGCAGATGGCGCTACCGCCCGTCCACTGTGCGTGGTACGTGCGGCCGCCGCGAACCTTTGTGACACTGCCCCCTTGCGTGCCACGTCCGCGAATAGAGTTCCCTGTGGAAAAGAAAGGCGTTTTCGCGCCTCTCTAAAGGAGATGTTTTCCGTTACCTTGAGTGTTATTATTTCTTTTTCTTTTTTCCATGCGGGACAACTACGAGAGTAGGCTGCGTGCCCACCTTCGCAGTTTGCACAACGGGGAACTTCGACACAGTCGTCTGCAGGGTGATCGTGTGAACTACACTTAGCACAGGTTTGACGGCCGCGGCAGCTCTGAGAGCCGTGACCGAAACGCTGGCACTTAAAGCAACGCCGCGGGTTTGGGATGTAAGGTCTGACCTTAAGCTTCAGGTAGCCTGTTTCAAGATATTCTGGAAGGGTGCTTGTGGAAAATGTGATAATCAGGTGTTTTGTCGGGATTTCTTTGTCGTCACGTCTGATTTTAATTCGCTGTACGTGCGTTACATGATGTTCACTCCAGCCCTCAAGGAGCTCACTCTCAGTCAAGTCCAACAGGTCTTGGTCAGATACTACACCTCGCGAACTGTTGAGGGATCGGTGTTGTGTAATAGAGACAGGGGTGCTTCCAAAAGAGGCAAGTTTTGAAAGTTTTTCATACTGGGTCTTACTTTGAACTTCTAGCAAAAGGTCCCCACTAGCCATTCTTGTAGCCTTATAGCCTTGACCGAGTGTGTCGGTGAGGCATTTCGATACAAGAAAAGGAGAGATCGTTCTTGCGTTCTTTTCTAGTGTTTCGCAGTGGATTACGTGGAACCGTGGAAAATTTTCTGTGGGTTTGAACAAGGCGTTGAAAGTCTCTTCGGTGCGCCCTCTCTTTGTGAGACGGCGATCATTCAGGGGAGGAAATGAGGTTGAGGCCATAGATTATGTATAGTTTCGGCAGCCATGCCAGCCGCCCACCATGGAGCCCAACATGGGGACGCGACAACACTTATATTGCTATAAAGTATGTCTACGCCAGCTGTACACAGCTACTATAACCAAATATAATGTGCCCAAGAGAGGGCACATACACAAGGTTAACCCTCGCCGCCAAGAAAAACGGAAGTAAATTGAAGAGAGGAGCAGACAGGAAAGATTAAAAGTAAGAGAAAGACGAAGATGTGGGGAGAGAAAGAGATAGGAAAAGGCGACTGCCGATTTCCCCTGGGTGGGTCAGCCCAGGGGTGCCGTCTACGTGAAGCCGGGGCCAAAGGGGTGTGTTGCCTCTGCAGGGGGGCCTTAAAGGTCCAATCACCCGGCATTGGCTCAACCCCCAGGATCCCCTTTTCCCCGGACACGGCTAAGCCACGCACGGCTAGGCGTGGGAGGGGGTCGAAACCCCCCCGTTAGCTCGGGTCCGTGGTGTCGCTACACACCAAACGCCTGCTTGCGCAGACGCCCCTGCGGGGGAAAAAGACACTGCAACAGCGAGCAAGGCACTACAACCAGGATGTGAACGTCGCATCTGTAGGCGCGTTGTCAGCAGTCGTCGGGAATAGCATCGACGTACTACGAGAGCTCGTTCGGTCTGTTGTTGGAGAAGAGCTCCTGAGGCTCAACAGCAACCCGACATAGGTCTCGTCGTCGGCGGAAGTGGTTCGTGAGGAAGTGAGACAAGTAGTCCGGGAACAGCAGCCACAAGCACAGCCTCAAGCGTCGTTTCCGGTGCAGCCAGCGATCTCGTACGCCGAGGTACTCAGAGGCGCCCCTGTACGTACTTTGGCCGCAGCAAGCACCCATTTGCCCAAACCTTGGTTCTCGCCGCACCCACCAGAGACGAGGTTCCAGAAGGCTAATATATGGCGCACTCCTGATCGAATCCCGCTTTTTTGTCACTGCGGCGAAGCTGGCCATCTACCGGATGTGCGAATATCGCCGAGCGGGACTTCGGGGCTTTCCCGTAAACGCTCCTTGCCCAAAAAACGGTGAACGCCCTTTTTAAATCGAGGAGTACTTGTCAACGCGCCAAGGTCCTCAGTCCTCGCAGCAGCATCAACCTCTGTCAACGGCGCCACTGAGATACCGATCACCGAGTCCGCGTCCATCCTCTAACTCTCCAAGGCGACGTTCCAAAAGCCCGCTTCGGGAAAACAAGAATCGGCGACCTGTGGAGGTAAGGCCGCTGCCAACGCAAGAAAACAACCTCCAGTGCCAATTCCGCAATATTACGATGAACAAGAGAGTACGGGCGGAAACAGTAACGTCGCTTCAGATCTGTGTGTAATTATAGACGGCAAGGAAACTACTGCTTTGATAGACACAGGCGCATACTATTCAGTCATGAGCAGAGAACTTGTAATAAAATTCAAGAAAGTGCTGACTCCTTGGTCAGGACCTCAAGTGCAAACCACAGGAGGACATCTTATTGCTCTGGCAGGCAGGTGCACCTCTTGAATCAGAATACGTGGTGTCACCTATGCCGCCACTTTCATTGTTCTATCAGAATGTTCGAGATGTAATTGTTGGAATGGACTTTGTGCAGGCGAACGGAGCAGTGATAAACGTGCAGGAAACATGCGTGTCCTTCTCAACGAAGCACGCCATCGGGACGTTTGAGTGTGAAGAACAACTCCATGCGCTACAGATTGTAGACGTCGACGTAACTGTTCCTCCAAGATCCAGCGTCGCTGTTGCAGTAAGGAGCAACGTATTCACCGACTATGAAGGAATGGCAGAAAGCAACAATGGACTCTTGCTTGAAAAAGAGATCTGTGCGGCAAGAGGTATTGTTCGGCTGCGTGATGGGTGCGCGAATGTCTTTCTGACAAATTTCGGAAATGAGGTCAATATCTTGCGAAGGGAACTGTCATTGGCCGCCTGCACGATTACATTCCGATTACAGATTTGAGTCCTTTCTAGACTGCATCACTCAACTCTGACACCTTAGACTCCATACTCGCATCCATCCACATCAAAGCAGCACTATCATCGAACCAGAAGGAGCAAATCGAGAGCCTTGTACAAGAATTCGCCTCGTGTTTCTCCACGTCATCGAAAGTCCAGAGAACATCGATCGCCAAACACCGCATCATAGTCGACGAATCTGTGAGGCCTATTTGCCAGCACCCCGACTGAGTGTCACCAAAAGAGAGGTCATCAGAAACCAAGTTGAAGAGATGCTTAGGAACGACGTAATTCAACCGTCAGCCAGCCTGTGGGCTACGCCTATGGTGCTGGTAAAGAAAAAGGACCAGACTTTGCGCTTTTGCGTTGACTACCGAAAGTTGAACGTTGTCAAATAGGGAGATGTCTATCCACTTCCAAGGATCGATGACACACTTGACAGACTACGATGCGAAGTTCTTTTCCTCTCTGGACCTCAAGAGCGTATACCGGCAGATAGAGGTGGAAGAACGAGTTCGCGAGACAGCCTTCGTCACCCCAGATGGGCTATAGGAGTTCACGGTGCTCCATTTCGGCCAGTGTTCCGCACCCGCCACGTTTCAGCGGGTGATGGACACTACCCTGTCCAGGTTAAAATGGCAGCCCTGTCTTGTCTCGATGATGCCGTGATTGTTTCGGCTACCTTCGATCAGCACGTGGAACGACTACGCACCGTGCTCAAAGCCATCAGTTCAGCACGGCTGACCATAAATCCACAGAAGTGCATTTCGGTTTCCATGAACTGCTTTTCCTCGGTCATATGATTAGCTCTGAAGGCATTCGCACTGACCCTGAGAAGACTGCAACCGTAGAAAAGTTTCCTAGACCAACATATAAAAAGGCTGTGAGGCGTTTCTTAGGGCTTTGTGGCTATTACAGACACTTCGTCAAAATTTTTTCGAAGAATGCGGAACCGCTCACGCGACTGACAAAAGATGCGCCTTTCGTCTAGATAAGCGAAAAAATTTGTAGTGGCTCAGCTCGGCTATGCCAGGATATGCGTAGTGTTAGCAAAGGTTGAGCTGATTATTCTTAGCTTTCCAGATTGTCTAGGATTATTAGCGTTCTTCTGTTCAATTTTCGTACGCTGAACCGCTAATTGCCAGGCAACTACATCGGGATCCGATGAGATAAGCGTCTCGACTCTTCTGGGCTGTCGAGCAGCATTTGCGCTCTCCTTCTCCATGGCGTTACCCACCAGCAAACGCCAGTAAGAGGCGCTATCAAGCAGCCCCAGCGCCGTGTCAGACGGCAACTGCACAGCGAAGGCGAATAGCTGCACGCGCGGGCGTCACTGTGTCTATGGCTACGACGTCACTCCTCTCGAATGCGGCGCAGACCAGCAGCGGCGAGCCGCGCGCGGCGGTGGCGGAGTCTGCGCGCGCGCCGGCGCCAGCCTGTCTGCCGCGCGTACGACGCCACTCCTCCCGAACGCGCAGACCAGCAGCGGCGAGCCGCTCGCGGCGGTGTCGGAGAGCGCGTGAGATGCCAGCTCCGGTGACCCAGGTCTGTGACATCACTGATCCTCGCGCATTCGCAGCACGGCTCATGACCCTCCACGCGAAACCGGCTCCGGATAGGCAAGTGTAGCTAACGCTACAAAAGAAGATGCTTTCAATGAGCTACGATGGCGACTCCAAAACCATCCAGTTCTTGCACACTTCGACGACGAAGCGGACACAGACATTTACACGGACGTAAACATTTTGGAACGAGTGGTAGCATATGGTAGCCGCACTCTTTCGAGGGCTGAAACGAACTACTTGGCGACGGAAAAAGAATACCTGACGGTAATACGGGCCATAGGAAAATTCGGATCGTAATTATATGGTAGACCGTTCCAAGCAGTGAGCGACCACCACTCGTGCTGGCTCGCAAGCCTAAAGGACCCCTCTGGGCGACTTGCTGGATGGAGCCTGAGGATGCAAGAATACGACATAACACGTATATAAGTCTGGCCGCAAACACAGCGACGCCGATTGCCTGTCACGCGCACCAGTCGAATCTGTACCTGTGGAAGATGGAGACGACTTTCCGTTTCTTGGAGCCGTCACTACAACAAACATGGCTAAATATCAACGATCTGACGCCGAGTTGCTTTCACTCATCAGGCACCTGGAAGGACAACGCGTGTGTGTTCCACGAGTTTTCGCCCGGTGATTGTCGTCGTACCTGATGAGAAACAACTTTCTGTACAAGAGAAACTTCGAGCACAGTAAAGAGAAATTCCTACTCGTCGTTCCTTCGGCCTTGCGATCTGAAATCCTGGAAGCCTGCCACGATGACCCATCAGCAGGACACCTCGGAGTGGGTAAAACACTCGCTCGCATTCGTGCTAAGTACTACTGGCCAAAGTTGTTGGATGCTGTACAGCAATATGTGAAAACATGTCGGTATCGCCAGAGACGCAAAACGCCGCCATTAAACCCGCAGGCCACCTTCAACCAATAGAAGCTCCACAAGCCCCATTTGAACAAGTAGGAATGGACCTACTTGGCCCATTTCCGTCGTCGTCATTAGGCAAACGACGCGTAGTAGTAGCGACGAATTATTTAACCCGATATGCCGAGACAGCCTCTCTCATCAGGGCAACAGGCATAGAAGTAGCTGAATTCTTCGTTACCAACATAGTACTACGACATGGTGCCCCCAAGGTTGTTAAGACGGATCGAGGAACTGCATTCACAGCCGATTTGACGCAGTCCATTATGAAACTTACCCACACATGCAATAGGATAACACTTATTACCCTCAAACGAACAGGCTAACCGAGCGACTCAAAAGAACGCTGACTGATATGTTGTCCATTCACGTCGACCTGGAGCATCGTACATGGGACAAGATACTGCCGTATGCCACATTCGCTTACAATACTGCATTGCAGGAGACTACTAAGGTGACGCCATTCCAGCTTGTCTATGGTCGAATAGCTACCACGCTCCTGCTGCCTGTAAGTGACAATAAAGGGCACAAGCCTGACATCAGCGAGTTCACTCAGAGAGCCGAAGAAGCACGGCAGTTGGCACGACACCGCATCAAACAACAACAACACATTGATGCAAACCGATACAATCTGCGGCGGAGAGAAGTCGACTACGCACCAGGCGACAGAGTTTGAATATGGATTCCCATACGGACGCCTGGCCTATCCGAAAATCTTCTCCGTCGTTATTTCGGCTCTTACCAAGTCCTACGTCGAATCGGCCCCTTAAACTACGAGGTTACACCGGAAGGACAAGTGAGCTAATCAAGATGCCGACGTCGCACAGAAACTGTGCATGTGGTCAGGATGAAGCCATACTATGACAGGCAATGAATATTGTACTATACACCTCCAATCAGTACAAATACTACTTTCCCCAATGCAGATCACGCATCAGACCTCCCCAACAACATTGCCGCTGTACGCATTGGGACGATGCGTTTTGGGAGGAGGGATAATGACGCAAGACAGACAGCATGTACAAACTACGCGCGCAGGTTCGTGCGCCCTGCAAGAGAACAACGGCCCGATGATAAAACGAGAAAAGGCCGTGACGGCACGCGATTTCTCAGCGCGTGATGCGGTAAAGAAGAAGTGACGCCCCGCTCGAGGACTGTTCTGAGAAATATTCTTTTTGGTCTCCGGCAAGGCACTCTACCAACATCTCTCGTTTACTTTACGGGCACAAGTTAGCCCATAAATAGTTATTCTCAACCTGCCCGAATTGTGCGTTACATTATCTATCTATCTATCTATCTATCTATCTATCTATCTATCTATCTATCTATCTATCTATCTATCTATCTATCTATCTATCTATCTATCTATCTATCTATCTATCTATCTATCCGCCTACGTCTGGGCGCTCGCATGATGGCCTCCTTAACTTGGCATGGGGGGGTAAGAGGATTTGACGAATATGCCTGTCGGATCATGGCATGAGTAACTTGAAAATACTGTCGCTTACGTCGTCAAACCCTTTCCTACAGACACGTGTGGCACAAATCCGTTTACCACGGGCCGCGCTGTACAGGTATGCGCCGCAGGAGATTAACAATTTATATCTACCCAGGAACGGCTGGAATAGACATTATCTTGATGAGAACTGACAGACAACAATGCCAAGGACAGCATAGAAGATGTTATTTGTAAAAATTGGAATATAAATGTGAAGAAAGTAAAGTGGACGAAAAGATAACTTGCCGCCGGCAGGGACCGAACCTGCGACCTTCAAATAACGCGTCCGATGCTCTACCACTGAGCTACGGCGGCGGTCATCCCCCCGTCCACTTTATAGGGTATATATGTGCATTTAAACCTAGGAGTGTTAGTCAGCGCCGATCGCAGCCATGGTGGCGAGTGTGGAAAACTCTTTTTCTGCCTTTCTGGCGTCACCTAGCTAGTGATCTTTTTACGAGCAGGCAGCTGACCAATAAGCCCTCGCATACTGCCTGAAGGCATCAAGTCTGCCAGAACGAGACCCTTGCTATGAATGAAGGAAAGAAGATTGCTTTTAAGGGCTCGTTTTTCTTTGTTAGGCACAATATTCATGAGAACTGACAGACAACAATGCCAAGGACAGCATAGGAGATGTTATTTTAATAATTGGAATATAAATGTGAAGAAAGTAAAGTGGACGAAAAGATAACTTGCCGCCGGCAGGGACCGAACGTACGACCTTGGTCGAAGGTTCGGTTAATATAATAATAATAATAATAATAATAATAATAATAATAATAATAATAATAATAATAATATAATAATAATAATAATAATAATATAATATTAATAATCAATCAATCTATCAAACGTTTATTTAATGTGCCCAGGAACAACCGTAAGGTCTTTGTACTGGCGCACACAAAAAAAACAAAAAAAAACAAAAAACAAAGGAAACATTCATAATAAAATATCAGGGATAAAAAACGTTACAAAATTGCAAATATACAACTATGCGCAGGCAGAAAAAAAATATCAACAGTGTACAAGGCTATGTAAGTACAGTGCAAAGCTCGGAGCAGAACAACGACTGGGAGCTGTGAAAAACATCGAGCTCCATAAAGTAAGCATTGTAAAGACGTTGTATCCTGCCAATAGTCGAATGTTCAAAGAGGCAGGTGGTTACATGAAAAGGTCTATTTTCTCTGGTCAGCTTACATGGAATTCGGAAATTAAGACAGTTGAGCAGTACAGGGCAGGATATGATACCATGCACAAGCTTGTAAAGAAATAACAGATCAGCGCGATTTCGTCGGCAGCAAAGTGATGGCAATGATAATAATCCAGCAGCGTTAGAACGAGATCCAGAGTCATTTCTAGCGAAACGATGGTTGTAATTGCTTAGGAATTTTTTCTGGACTCGCTCAATGGCGTTGCTGCTGGAATTAGGAATGCCATTCCAGATCACAGATGCATACTCTAGTTGAGGAAGACATAGCGCGGTGTACAATTTTCGGAAGGGCACAGGAGAACGGAATTCTCTAGACATTCTGCAAACACAGCCTAGGGTGCGAAGACCCCGCAAAGCAACACGCTTAGCGTGAGCAGAAAAATGTAAGGTGCTATCAAAAAGAACACCGAGATCATTGATCTCACATACCTTACACAACGACACAGAATTGACAGAATATAAAAATGGCACACTAGATGTTTTTCGAGTGAAACTCATTACCTTGGTTTTTGAAATATTTAGGGAGAGGTTATTGCTCTTGCACCATTCAAAAAAAGAACACAAATCAGATTGCAGCAAGCGACAATCGATAACTGAATGAATTTCCTTAAATATCTTTATGTCATCGGCATACAAAAGGAAAGAAGAATTCCGAATGACAGAAGAAACATCACTAACATAAATTAAAAAGAGGAGTGGGCCCAGTACCGACCCTTGAGGAACCCCACTAGTAGCTTTATACAAAGAGGACGTTTGGCCATTAACGGCAACGTAACATAATCTATCAAGAAGATAGCTATGGAGGAGATTCACAATTGAAGAATCAACATCAAAGTGTGCAAGTTTATCCACAAGCAGCGAATGGCTGACAACATCAAAAGCTTTGCTAAGGTCACAGTAAATAGTGTCAACCTGTCCTCTCTGCGAAATAGGCGAGGAGACTTGCATCATGAAACTGGCAAGATTAGTGACAGTTGAGCGGCCAGCGAGAAACCCATGCTGATTCACAATCAATGAATTTTTTACATCAAAAGACAATATTTTGTGAAGAGCAAGCTCAAAGATAATAATAATAATAATAATAATAATAATAATAATAATAATAATAATAATAATAATAATAATAATAATAATAATAATAATATATAATTATTATTATTATTATTATTATTATTATTATTATTATTATTATTATTATTATTATTATTATTATTATTATTGTTATTCATAATAATTCATATCATTACTGCCTAGACACTTCCACATTTCCTAGCATGTGGAAAACTGCTCGTGTTTTTCCAGTATTTAAGTCGGGCTCTAAAACAGATGCTTCTAATTATCGCCCGATTTCTCTACTATGTGCCACATCAAAGATCTTCGAGCTGGCTCTTGAAAACATATTGTATTTTAGTGTGAAAATCTCATTGATTCCTAATCAACATGGTTTTCTCGCTGGCCGCTCAACTACCACAAATCTCGCTAGTTTCATGACGCAGATCTCCACACCTATTTCTCAGAGAGGACAGGTTGACGTAATTTACTGTGACCTGAGCAAGGCTTTTGACGTAGTCAGCCACAAACTGATGATGGTTAAACTTGCGCACTTTGATGTTGACTTGTCGGTTGTGAATCTCCTGCAGAGCTATCTGCTCAATAGATATTGTTATGTAGCCGTAAATGGCCAAACGTCTTCTTTGTATGAAGTGACTAGTGGGGTCCCGCAAGGGTCGGTATTAGGCCCACTCCTATTTTTAATTTACATTAGTGATGTTTCTTTTGCCATTCGTAATTCTTCTTTCCTCTTGTATGCCCATGACATCAAAATATTTAAGGAAATTCATTCAGTTAACGCCTGTCGCTTGCTGCAGTCTGATTTGTGTTCTTTTTCCGAATGGTGCAACGGCAATAAGCTTTCTCTGAATACCTCAAAGACAAAATTCATGGCTATCACTCGCAAAACATCTAGCGTGTCATTTCAATACTCTGTCAATTCTGTGTCGTTTGCAAGGTTTGAGAAATCAGTGATCTTGGTGTTGTTGTTGATAGCACGTTAAACTTTTCTGCTCACGTTAAGCGTGCTGCTATCTGGGGCCTTCGTTCTCTCGGATGTGTTTGCAGAATATCTCGAGAATTCAGTTCTCTTATAGCCCTCCACAAATTGTACACCGCAATATGTCTTCCACAACTTGGGTATGCGTCCGTGATATGGAATGGCATTGCTCAATCCAGCGGTAACACCATTGAACGGGTCCAGAAAAAATTCCTCTGCATATATAATCATCGCTTTACTAGAAATCACTCTGGATCTCGTTCAAATACTGCTGGATTATTATCAATGATATCACTTCACTGCCGACGAAATCGTTGTTATCTGTTATTTCTTTACAATTTAGTTCATGGGATCATATCATGCCCTGTACTTCTCAATTGTGTTAATTTTCGAATTCCGCGTAAGTTAACCATTGAGAACAGACCGTTCCATGCACCCGCCTGCTTCTTCCAACACTCTACCGTTCACAGCATACAAAGTCTCTATAATGTTCAATTTCTTGATCTTGACCTTTTTTATAGTCCACGGTCATTGTTTTTATCCGAGCTTTTCACTGTCTTGACATGGTATGGCACAATGTACAAAGTCTTCCCTTCTCCGTCTTTCCGCATAGTTGTATATAGATATGCAATCTAATTTTTTCCCCTTCAATACTTCTCGTGTTGTCTTATTTTACTCCTCCCCTTTTGTGTTCATTTCTCTTTGTCTACGCGTTTTTGCTCTTGTTATTTCTGTAGACTGAATTGTATTGTTTATTTTTATTGTTTTATTTTTGCGTGCGCCTGCACAAAGACCTTACGGTTGTTCCTGGGCACGTTAAATAAATGATTGATTATTATTATTATTATTATTATTATTATTATTATTATTATTATTATTATTATTATTATTATTATTATTATTATTATTATTTGAAGGAAGAATTCTGTCGTTTTCGTACTCTTTGTAAACGCCTTTATAAACGGGATCACAGTCTATATATTTCATTTTTAGAAAAAAGCGCGTCTGACAGGCCGGCTGAGTTTTGGAAGTATGTGCGCAAACGGTCGAGCAAAAGTGGCGAGTCCTTCAGGATACTGGACCCAAATGGAGTAGAAGTTCAAGCCGTTGCTGACTGTTTTGCCATGCATTTTTCATCTGTCTATAAGTCTCCAGCCTCTGTAGCTAGTAACGGTCGACAGGTTAAGGCAGTTGGCGCAGCTGATGCTGTGTCGCTAGATGAAGATTCCATTTCAGAATGCATTAAGCGCTTGAAACCATCCTTTTCAGCTGGTCCAGATGGCATCCCCTCTGCCATACTAAAAGCCTATGGCAGTATACTTGTCCCAGTATTGACTACCATATTTAATAAGTGTCTGCATGCTTCAACGTTTCCTAGCATGTGGAAAACTGCTCGTGTTTTCCCAGTGTTTAAGTCTGGCTGTAAAAGTGACGTCTCGAACTACCGCCCTATTTCCCTTCTTTATGCCGCATCCAAAATCTTTGAGCTTGCTCTTCACAAAATATTGTCTTTTGATGTAAAAAATTCATTGATTGTGAATCAGCATGGGTTTCTCGCTGGCCGCTCAACTGTCACTAATCTTGCCAGTTTCATGATGCAAGTCTCCACGCCTATTTCGCAGAGAGGACAGGTTGACACTATTTACTGTGACCTTAGCAAATCTTTTGATGTTGTCAGCCATTCGCTGCTTGTGGATAAACTTGCACACTTTGATGTTGATTCTTCAATTGTGAATCTCCTCCATAGCTATCTTCTTGATAGATTATGTTACGTTGCCGTTAATGGCCAAACGTCCTCTTTGTATAAAGCTACTAGTGGGGTTCCTCAAGGGTCGGTACTGGGCCCACTCCTCTTTTTAATTTATGTTAATGATGTTTCTTCTGTCATTCGGAATTCTTCTTTCCTTTTGTATGCCGATGACATAAAGATATTTAAGGAAATTCATTCAGTTATCGATTGTCGCTTGCTGCAATCTGATTTGTGTTCTTTTTCTGAATGGTGCAAGAGCAATAACCTCTCCCTAAATATTTCAAAAACCAAGGTAATGAGTTTCACTCGAAAAACATCTAGTGTGCCATTTTTATATTCTGTCAATTCTGTGTCGTTGTGTAAGGTATGTGAGATCAATGATCTAGGAGTTCTTTTTGATAGCACCTTACACTTTTCTGCTCACGCTAAGCGTTTTGCTTTGCGGGGTCTTCGCACCCTAGGCTGTGTTTGCAGAATGTCTAGAGAATTCCGTTCTCCTGTGCCCTTCCGAAAATTGTACACCGCGCTATGTCTTCCTCAACTAGAGTATGCATCTGTGATCTGGAATGGCATTCCTAATTCCAGCAGCAACGCCATTGAGCGAGTCCAGAAAAAATTCCTAAGCATTTACAACCATCGTTTCGCTAGAAATGACTCTGGATTTCGTTCTAACGCTGCTGGATTATTATCATTGCCATCACTTTGCTGCCGACGAAATCGCGCTGATCTGTTATTTCTTTACAAGCTTGTGCATGGTATCATATCCTGCCCTGTACTGCTCAACTGTCTTAATTTCCGAATTCCACGTAAGCTGACCAGAGAAAATAGACCTTTTCATGTAACCGCCTGCCTCTGTGAACATTCGACCATTGGCAGGATACAACGTCTTTACAATGCTTACTTTATGGAGCTCGATGTTTTTCACAGCTCCCAGTCGTTGTTCTGCTCCGAGCTTTGCACTGTACTTACATAGCCTTGTACACTGTTGATATTTTTTTTCTGCCTGCGCCAAGTTGTATATGTGCAATTTTGTAACGTTTTTTATCCCTGATATTTTATTATGAATGTTTCCTTTGTTTTTTTTGTTTTTTTGTGTGCGCCAGTACAAAGACCTTACGGTTGTTCCTGGGCATATTAAATAAACGTTTGATTGATTGTTTGATTGATTGATTAGTACATTGTGCCACATAGTATGGCACAATGTACAAAGTCTTCCCTTCTCAGTCTTTCCACATAGTTGTATATATGCAATCTAATTTTTTATGCCCCGTCAATATTTCTCGTGTTGTTTTATTTTACTCCTCCCCTTTTGTGTTCATTTCTCTTTGTCTACGTGTTTTTGCTCTTTTTATTTCTGAAAACTGTCTGTATTGTATTGTTTATTTTTATTGTTTTTTTTGCGTGCGCCAGCACAAATACCTTACGATTGTTCCTGGGCACGTTAAATAAATCATTGATTGATTGATTGATTATTATTATTATTATTATTATTATTATTATTATTATTATTATTATTATTATTATTATTATTATTATTAGTGAAGTGATACAAGCATGCTGGCTTCCAGGGCGGGTCGGAGCTGTATTGTCCTTTCTTCAAGATTGCCCCATACTGAACTCTGTTTTTTTACGGCGCCATGAAAACTCTCTACCAAGTATACGCTAAAACATTTGCCGTAAAAGAACAGTAAATTAGAACAAATGGATGGCTCTCCCCTAATAGAGAGTAGATGTAAGTATGAGATGTCTACCGGCAAGGCAGATTGGTTGGAGAATATACAAGCACCAATCGTATGCAAGTTCTCAAGGGCACACCCCACCAAACTACGCTGGGCACTCTTCCATATGGACGCTATTGCTTGCTGTCACTATGCGAGAAATTTTTGGGTTTCGCCTAGCGTATGCTGCCGATGCGGCCACGACGCGACCGCAGGCTGGCGCGCCCCACGCAGCCTGGCGTAATCTCTCGAAGAATGCGGCAACCCGCGCTGCGAAACCACTTTGGTTGGTAACAACTCTATTGATGGTTCGGCAGAGCTTTCGCCGAATGGGCTTTAGGTCTCCCACGTGGGGACGTCGAGGCCTTGCCTCACCGCCGCCTCGCGGGCCTGCTGGACAGCCCAAAGTTGGTCGCCGATGCTGGGGCTGCTCAAGGCAGCGGCCCACCGCGGCGGAAGGGTTCCGGAGTTAGCACCTTCCGGATTTTTGTCACAGTCCCAGAGCATGTGATTTAATGTGGCGACCTCAGTGTGGCAGACCTTGCATATATTTGTCGGGTATGTACTCGGGTAGAGCCTGTTACACTGTGCGGGGTTGGGGTACGTGTACGTCTGCAGTTGTCTGAGGGCCGCCGCCTGCGTCCTGTTCAGCTTGTCGCTGGGCGGAGGAAAGGTTCGGCGGGCCAGGCAGAAGGCCTTGGTAATGTCATTATAGCTGGTCAAGCGGTCTTTGGTGTTGCCCCATAGACGACGGTCGCCGGTGCGGTTTGTAAGCTCGCGCGCCTTGGCGTGTGCCGTCTCGTTTAGGTTGCGTTGAGTCTCTGATACCTCTCCCATGTGAGCCGGAAACCAGATGAGTCTGGTTTGACATTCTACCGCTCGATGGACTTGGCTATTGCGCAGGATGCGGGCCGCTCGTCGCGAGATCCATCCTTTGGCGAAGTTTCTGATCGTTTGTCTCGAGTCGCAGATGACCGTCGTGCACGTCGAATCCGTGAGTGCGAGCGCCACCGCCACTTCCTCCGCTTCTTGTGCGTGCTCGCACGGTATACTTGCCGATATTCTCGTCTGGCCTTTCCAATCGACGACCGCGACCGCGAATCGTGAGCGTTCTGCGTATTCAGCGGCGTCAACGAACCGCGCCCCCATTTCGTCTCCGTAAGTGTGGAGGAGAACTCTGGCCCTGGCCACTCTTCTGCCTCGGTTGTGTTCCGGGTGAACGTTCCGTGGAATCGGGTCAACCCTTAGCGTTTGCCTGATCTTGTCTGGAACGGCGGCTTTCTGGCCATGTGTGTGGTAACGGATGCCGAGAGTTTCCATGATCTGGCGCCCCGCTCTCGTGCTCGATAGTCTTTCTAGTTGTGAAGTTCGCTGCGCCTCGACGATTTCGCTAAGCGTGTTGTGAAGCCCAAGTTGAAGCAACAGGTGTGTGCTGGTAGACTCGGGTAGCCCCAGAGCTATCTTGTACACCCTGCGGATGAGGACGTCGATCTTGGCTTCTTCTGCCTTGTACCAGTTGTGGAATGCCGCGACGTACGCAATTTGGCACATGACGAAAGAGTGTATAAGTCGTATGAGACCTTCTTCTCTCATTCCGCTTCTTCTGCTAGTAACCCTCTTGAGGAGTCTCATGGCGTCAGTCGTCTTATGCTTTAGTTTAGCAATCCTTTCGCCGTTGACGCCGTTGGCCTCAATTATCATGCCAAGGACCCTTATGCTCTTTACTATCGGGATGGTTGCTCCGGTGCTTGTGTGCAGCCTGATCTCTTCGTATTCGCGCCTAATTGTCACCGCCCTCCCACCGCCCCCGAGTGGTCTACCCCTTTGCGTGGGCCGGTAGAGTAGGAGTTCAGACTTTTTCGGGGAGCATCGTAGCCCTGTTCCCACGACATGGTCCTCTATAGTGTCGATTGCTAGTTGTAGCGCCGTTTCGATGTGGCCGTCGCTGCCTTGGTGCACCCAGATGGTAATATCATCAGCGTATATTGTGTGCCGGACGTCTTCCAGTTCCTGCAGTTTTTTCGCGAGCCCGATCATGACCAGGTTAAAGAGCGTGGGCGAGATGACCAATCCCTGCGGGGTGCCGGTGCTTCCCAACGTCTGCTCTGCTAGCTCGAGGTCACCTGCCACTAGAACGGCTCGTCTGTGAGTCAAGAAATCTCTCACGTAGTTGTACGCGCGCAAACCGAGGTTTAGCCGTGATACCTGGTGTAATATCGCCGAGTGCGCGATCTTATCGAACGCGCTCTCGAGGTCGAGGCCAAGAATTGCTCTGGTCCCCCTCGTCTTGCCATCGAGCACGTGGTGTTTCAGCTGTATCATTGCGTCTTGTGTGGATAGCTGTGGGCGGAATCCTATGATCGACGGTGGGTATGCCTCTTTCTGCTCTAGATGGGCTTGCCAGCGGTTAAGCAGAGCGTGCTCCATGGTCTTGCCGACACACGACGTTAGTGATATGGGGCGAAGGTTGTCGAGGCTCAGCGCTTTACCCGGTTTTGGGATAAGGATCATTCTCGCAGTTTTCCACTGTTGCGGGAGGCTACCGCGCTGCCAGCAGTCGTTGATGTATTCCGTCAACTGTTCCACGGATCGGTCGTCGATATTCTTCAGGGCGCGATTTGATACCCGATCGGGGCCCGGCGCCGATCTGCTGTTGAGATTGTGCAGTGCCGTCCTGATCTCTTCTACGCGAAAGTCCTTATCCAATTCCTCGTTCGCGTCACCCTCATACCGGCGGTGCTGCACGGTCGAAGTGTGCGGCACGTACTTCGCCCGCAACCGGGCTGCCACCGCATTTTTACCATGCTTGTCGAGCTCCTTATGTAAGAGACGTGCAAGGCAGTCCCTCTGGTGGGACTTAGTCTTCGTTGCGTCCAGCAGGTACTTGAGCAGGTTCCACGCTTTCCCGTTGTATAGCTGCCCGTACACTGCATTACATAACTCGTCCCATTGCTGGTGGGTGAGCGTGCGGCAGTGTTCCTCGATGTCGCGGTTGATCTCCGCTATTTTCTTTCTGAGTCTCCGATTGAGTCTCTGGCCCTTCCATCTGGCCAGGATTGAGTTCTTCGCCTCGATGAGATGCGCCAGGCGGCTGTCCATCCTGTCTGTTTCGACCTCAATTTCGATTGTCTTGGTTGACGCTTTTGTGTCCGCGACCAGTGAGCGGGTCCATGCTTCGATGTCCGTGATCTTATCTTCTGTAGGCACTTGTTGCCCTCGTTTCTTTCTAAAATCTTCCCAGTCGGTCCAATCAAATTTGCGTTTACTGCCCTGCGCTTTGTCCGGCGTCGGGACGTGGATTTCTATTATCATGTGGTCACTCCCCAGGTCGGCTGACGTGTTTTTCCATGGGATGGCTGCCCCCCCCCCCCCCAGAATTTCTGACGAACGTCAGGTCCGGAGTCGTGTCCCTGGTGGTGGAGTTGCCTATTCTCGTCGGGTGCGCCGGATCCGTAATTAACGTAGTCTAGTTCCTGCGCGTCTTGCCCGAGTCGTCTACCCTTGGCCGTGCTGTATCCGTAACCCCACGCCGTGTCTGCCGCATTGAAATCACCTCCTGCAATAAGTGTCCGGGACCCGGCAATCTTGAGCGTCTTCTGAAGCAACGCCCGAAATCGTTGGCACTGTTTCGACGGGCTGCTATAGACATTCAGTAGGAATATGCTTTCTTTCCTCCGCTTAGTCGGCACTAGTTCGATGAGAGCGTGTTCCATCTGGACGCCGCTTAGTTCGTGGTCAACGAATGTGAGACGCTTCCTTACCAGCGTGCATAGGCCTGACTGGCTGCCCAGGCTAGAGTGACCTAGAATAGGGGGAGTGTCCAAAGCGCCGGCTCCCGCGTGGGCCTTTTGCCGTGAACTCCCGCGCCGCGCCGCTGCTGCGCCGGACCCGTGGGCTTTCCGCGCTCGGGAAGCGCGTGGAAAGCGAGGGGCGTCTGCTATGCGCTGTAGTTTTTTGCGCCGCGTTTCCACACAAGGCACTTGAAGTCTACTTAACTTTAGTAATGCGGTGCGGAATGAAGCTTATCCATCTTTAAGCGTTGTGTTAGTGCTGGGGCAACAACAGAATGTAAAAAATCATGTGTCAAGCGGCATCAGCGTGGCCTAGTTCCGGTCACAGAGTTCGAGAACGTTGGTGCGTCCGTAAAAACGCGCAAAACGGCACGCACAAGCAAAAAACGAAAAAAAAAACCTATTCGCACGAGTAATCGGGCCATAGCATCACGCATGCACGAATCAAGAGTCATAAAAAAAGTAAATTGCACGCGCAGTCAGCTGAAATACTTGGGCGCAGTGTCTTCACGAGCTTTTTACTCATAGTCGCCACTGGTTTGCTAGCCATATGCACACCGCTTTATTTGACAATTCATTAGCCTCCACAAGCTCTTTATTATGTACGGAGCACACCGGGAAGACGCAAGGAAAACAAGAAAAAGGTAAAAAAGAGTAGAGACGGCCATACGACCGCAATGCTGTTGGCTTATTTTTATTTCTGAGGTAGCGTACAAGGCTCACCGTGCGCAAACATTTGAAAGAAAAGCAATGCCAGGTAAACTAACCTTATTCCACAAGTTTTTGCATAAAAGGCGTAATATAGAAAATGCTTTACAAATATCCAGATATCATGAAACAAAGTTGCAAATGCCCCCATTCTTGCTGTACAAGCTGCCTGAACTATATATATATATATATATATATATATATATATATTGTAGAATGGCTAGGGCGCAAACAGGGGCGCCAGTGAAAGACGAAGACGAGGACGGTTGTTGGTGCTCGTGCTTGCTCCGTTTCGGACTGCTGGTCGCTGATCCTGTGCTATTTATTTATTAAACGCCTCACGGACTCAACGCTAAACGCGTACCATCAAGTGGTGGAGGTGCTGGGTATCGATCCCCGTACCTTCGCCGAGCCAACCGCCGAGCCTTCAACTCCCGTCGATCGCCGTCCCCGCGCCGACGTTCGCTTTCGCCAATGATTCGTCGTCCCTCGCCCGTCCGAACGGAAAACTGACCATCGCAGTTCCGGAGGCAAGAACTGCGCCGCTGTCGAAATTTACAAGACCTCGTTCTCAACCTGCTAACGAAATAACTGTCTTCATTGAAGGTGTTGCCGTGCAGGCCTTAGTCGATACGGGAGCTGCTGTGTCTGTGTTGAGCGAAGCAATGTGCCGCAAGTTAAAAAAAATTACGATTCCGCTTTCTGGTCTTTCTCTCCGTACGGCAACCGCGCATCCCATACAACCTTCCGTGACGTGCACGGCTCGGCTACTCATTCAGGACGTTTTGTATGTCGTCGAATTCGTCGTCTTTCCACACTGCTCCCACGATGTTATATTGGGCTGGGACTTCCTTTCCACACATCATGCCATTGTTGACTGTGCCCGTGCCGAACTAGAATTATCAGCGACCTCCGACATCGATTCTGGCAAGTCATCTTTTCCTCGTGTCGTCGTCGCCGCGGACACGGACATCCCACCTATGTCTTCTGTTCGGGTACCGATCTCCTGCGACTATGCTTTCTCTAGCGCCATGTTCACACCGTCAGAAGCATTCACTTCTCGTAAGAACTTCATTCTCCCCTTTGCTCTTGTCACGTTCGAAGACTCCTGCTCCAGCATTTATGTCACGAACCTGCTTTCGGTCGCAGCCACAGTATTCCGCGGAGAATGTATAGGGCGTCTTGAGGAGATTGATTCTGTTTGCGCTAGCCAACTGCTCGATCGCACAACAAGCCTCCAGGTCGCCAGCATTGATCTCGTTACCACGTCCAACACATCTTCCCTAGACGCTTTCCTTCCATCAATTGATTCGGACCTTCCTATTGCTCAACGCACCCAACTCTTGAAGCTTCTCGACCGCTTTCGGACGTCTTTCGACTACAAGCAAACCAGTTTGGGTCGAACGTCTGCCATCGTCCATCATATAGACACCGGCAGCCATGCACCCCTGCGACAGCGTCCATACCGGGTCTCTCAAGCTGAACGCAGAGTTATTGATGACCAGGTGACTGATATGCTTAGTCGTGGCGTTATACAGCCGTCCCACAGTCCTTGGGCCTCCCCGGTGGTACTTGTGAAAAAGAAGGACGGTAGCATCCGATTCTGTGTTGATTATAGGCGCCTTAACAAGATCACACGCAAAGATGTCTATCCGCTCCCCAGAATCGATGACGCGCTCGACTGTTTGCAAGGCGCGGAGTTCTTTTCTTCACTGGACCTTCGATCGGGGTACTGGCAGGTACCTATGGATGAAGCTGACCGCCCAAAAACTGCGTTCGTAACTCCTGACGGCTTGTACGAGTTCAACGTGATGCCGTTTGGCCTTTGCAACGCCCCCGCCACCTTCGAGCGTCTTATGGACAACATCCTTCGAGGTCTCAAGTGGAACACGTGCCTTTGTTATCTGGACGACGTCGTAGTTTTTTCAAAGGACTTCGACACCCATCTTCTGCGCCTCGCAAGTGTCCTGGAATGCCTCACACAGGCTGGTCTACAACTCAATATGAAGAAGTGTCACTTCGCCGCCAGGAAGCTCACCATCTTGGGACATGTTGTCAGCAAGGATGGCATTCTACCTGACCCTGCAAAGCTCCGCGCTGTCGCCGAGTTTCCCAAGCCGTCGACCCTGAAAGAACTCCGGAGCTTCATAGGCCTATGCTCATATTTTCGGCGATTCGTTCGTGATTTCGCATCCATAATGGCCCCTTTAACACGCCTACTTGCTGATAGCCACGGTGTCATGGCATGGTCTTCCGCTTGCGACGCCGCATTCGCGAAATTACGTCGTCTGCTGACATCGCCACCGATTCTCCGTCACTTTGACCCAGACGCCCCTACCGAAATCCACACGGACGCCAGTGGAGTCGGCCTTGGCGCTATTCTTGCTCAACGCAAGTCTGGCTTCGACGAGTACGTTGTTTCTTACGCAAGTCGCACTCTCACCAGAGCTGAAGAAAATTATTCGGTCACGGAGAAAGAATGTTTAGCCATCGTTTGGGCAATTACAAAATTTAGACCTTACGTATATGGCCGCCCATTTGATGTCGTGACTGATCACCACGCCCTCTGCTGGTTATCTTCACTGAAAGATCCATCTGGTCGTCTAGCTCGATGGGCATTACGTCTCCAAGAATACGACATCCGCGTCGTCTACAGGTCAGGCCGTAGACATTCAGATGCCGACGCTCTTTCTCGCTCTCCCCTTCCCCATGACTGTGGCAACGGGTCTGTTTCCAGCTACGATTCTGCGGCCCTTACACACGCTGACATGCCTTCTGAGCAGCGTCAGGATCCTTGGATAGTCTCTTTAATCGAGTTCCTTTCTAAGCCATCACCACGTACCGCCACTCGCTCGCTGCGGCGCACAGCTCGACATTTCACCATCCGCGATGGGCTCCTATACCGCCGCAACTATCTATCTGATGGTCGCAAGTGGTTGTTGGTGATTCCTCGCCACCTCCGTGCCGATATCTGTGCCTCCTTTCACGCGGATCCCCAATGCGGCCACGCTGGTGTAATCAAAACCTATGCACGCCTCCGGCTGCGGTACTACTGGCGTGGCATGTACCGCTTCGTCCGCCAATACGTGCGTTCATGCTCCAAGTGTCAGCGCCGGAAGAGCCCCCCACGTATAGTCACTGGACCGCTCCAGCCGTTGCCTTGTCCCTCCCGGCCTTTTGATCGCATCGGGATTGATTTGTACGGCCCCCTTCCGTACACACCAGACGGGAACCGCTGGGTGATCGTCGCTATCGATCATCTGACACGCTATGCTGAGACTGCCGCGCTGCCAGAGGCCACATCACGTGAAGTCGGCTTATTCATACTTCACCAACTTGTTCTTCGCCACGGCGCGCCTCGCGAGCTACTCAGCGACCGCGGACGCACGTTCCTCTCTGATGCCGTACAAGCCCTCCTCCGTGAATGCAACGTTGTGCACCGGACAACCAGCGCCTACCATCCACAAACCAACGGAATGACTGAGCGCTTTAACCGCACACTAGGCGACATGCTGTCCATGTACGTCTCCGCTGACCACACCAACTGGGACCGCATACTACCCTTTGTTACGTACGCTTACAATAGCGCTACTCAGTCTACGACAGGATTTTCTCCCTTCTTTCTTCTTTACGGCCGCGAACCTTCCTCATTTATGGACACCATTCTTCTGTACCGCCCGGACGCTTCAGAGTCCACAACTCTATCTGAAGTCGCCACCTACGCCGAGGAATGCAGGCAGCTCGCACGTTCCTTAACCGCACAAGACCAAGCACGCCAAAAGGACCTCCATGACGCAAACCTGCCTCCCCAGTCATATTCGCCTGGAACATTGGTGTGGCTTCGCGTTCCCTCCTCTGCTCCTGGCCTTTCCACGAAGCTACTGCAGAAGTATGAAGGCCCCTACCGCGTCCTAAGTCAAGCCTCTCCCGTCAACTATGTTGTCGAGCCCGTTCAACCATCCGCAGACCGGCGCCGCCGTGGCCGTGAGATTGTTCACGTCGACCGACTGAAGCCGCATTACGACCCACCAGTCGTCCCTGTTCCTTAAGTCGCCAGGATGGCTCCTTTTCTGCGGGGGAGTGATTTGTAGAATGGCTAGGGCGCAAACAGGGGCGCCAGTGAAAGACGAAGACGAGGACGGTTGTTGGTGCTCGTGCTTGCTCCGTTTCGGACTGCTGGTCGCTGATCCTGTGCTATTTATTTATTAAACGCCTCACGGACTCAACGCTAAACGCGTACCATCAATATATATATATCCAGAACGCATCTCGCGCGAACGCATGCGATTATATAATATATATATATATATATATATATATATATATATATATATATATATATATATATATATATATATATATATATATATATATATATATATATATTATCGCATGTTCCATTGGATCGCTGAAAGTCAGTATGAAACGTTCGCGCGAGATGCGTTCTTTTTTTTAAAGCTAAAGCCTTAGATGCCTCATCAAACACGAAAATTGACCGTCGGCGTCCCCCGTAGCTAACACGAGTGATGCGCAAAGTCATCACACGATGACGTCGACAGAACTTGTGGCGTCACTATGACGTCATTTAACGTGACGTAATATGATGACGCCATCACATGACATGGTCGCTTTCCATTGCCTCCGTGATCGGCCCCCGATGTACGCAATGTAAAAGCAGGTGAGGTGCAGAAAGCTTTCAATGCCTTGGATCCTGTGGGCAGTCCGAAACCACGTTATGTGCAGAAAGCTTTCGGAGAAGGGCGAGGGAGGTTCAATGCATCGACTGACGAAAAAGATGGCTTTCGTTTTCGAGTAATCTCAGACGAACGCATAAGGGACCATGTTTTTTTTTTCATGTAATTTTTTCGCATACATTTTACCTACGCGGTCAGTTCTTCAATATGCATGGGTAAGTCTAACACGTTGACATCGATATTGGTGACCACCACGTTTTTTATCACCTGACGGAAACAAATCGTCAGACCACGCATCGTCAGAATTATTTCTGGCTGAGAGCGGGTTTGCGCGCCATACACCATATTATTATTGTTAGTCGTTACGCAAATGGCAAGCATGTCAAGTTAGTGACGCCATGATCTATCGGTCGTGTTGGGCATACGTACATTCGTGCCCCTCCGTGTCAATTTTCGTGTATACCAAGTGAACGAGACGCGAGTTACGCGAGTAATTTTTTACTTTTGGTACCGCGGCCACGCCGACTGACACATTCGGCTTCGCATGAAATGGCTCGAAACAGCAGAGCGCCGGAGGCAGCCTTGTAAAACAAATCGAATGCACGAAATAAAAGAAAGGATATGAAGGGTGCAAACGCGTTAGCATGCATGAGCTAGTTACTACGTGCATATGTGCTACGTTCTCTTGGTTATCTCCAGTTTATTCTCTCCTGCGGCAAGTTTACGTTCGTCATTCCACGCGAAAGTAAGCTAAGCGCCTTTTCTCACGATGATGTGTGCGCAGGATGCGTTCCTCAAACAACCGCGGAAGTGTGGACCAATGCGGTGACAAACCAGCTGCAAGGATATATACAAAAACTTCGTTTCAAAACACACAAACGCGTTCTCTGTGTGATGAGTCGCTGCAGTATTATGTTACAGTGACGCAGTATTAAATTTTGCCCAAATTTCCACAATTTTAGCTAATAGCGGCCAAAATATCACGCGCGTAGCAGACGCTCACCGCTTTGACGCGGCTTCCGCCGCGGAGAAAGCCCACGGGTCCGGCACGGCAGCGCGGCGGCGCGGAAGTTCACCGCAAAAGGCCCTCGCTCCTCCCATGTATTCGCGCGGCGCTTTGGACACTCCCCCTATTCTAGGTCACTCTACCCAGGCGGCGCTGCGAAAACGGTGCTAAAAAGCGCCCCCTACGATAAGTTCTTTGGTTTCAAGTAGTCAGACAGGCGGCCGCATGCAGCACTAAGCTCAGATGCGCAATGGAGCCGCCGCTGTCGGTTGTGCTGCGCTTTGGATCTCGGCCAGTTTCTGGCGTGGCTGAGTTATTCAGGCCAAGCAATCTGCGTAAACGCAAGAAGCTCGTCAACGTCAAGTATGTTTACGACGTGCAGGAGATTGAAGGAACCATTTCGGCGCGCTGCAACTCGCAAGTGCAGCGAATCTCATACGACGTTGAACTCGAGTTAAGTTTTACGAGGCATGCTCGCGCGATTAACGACAGTGCATAAACGAAAAGATTGCTGTTAAGAAAGCCGAAATGATTTGCATTGCACGACGAAACGGAATCAAGAAAGGTCCAGTGACGAAGGCTAGCCGTCGGCGGCCCGAATGAGCGCATTCGCGCCGTGTGCTGTTTTCTGCCGCATTCAGTCGCAAACACACTTTTTCCCCATGCACAGTCGTAATTTTCAACATTTGCTTCTAGGGAATTCGTCAAATTCTGTCCGCGTGCGGTGGCGGTCGAGAAGCGACGGCGCGCAATGTTTACAGCCGGCCCCTGGAAGCAGCCGGCTGTAAGCTGCCGGAAAAATCGTAGGCACATACGCAGGGTGACACATGGCATCGTTTTTCTCGTTTCCCACGAAATGCCGGCTGCATATCCTCGTGATCGCCGTCGGCAGCCACGGCGTGCCGTCTGGACTGCACACAGGGAATATATACATATGGGTCATTCCATGCCAACTGTCCCAACCTTGGCGCTCGACCACCTGCGATTTGCTTGAAAAAAATTGAGGATTATCTTAGTAAAAAGAGAAGTCTTCCACCAAGATACTCTTCGCGAAAAAATTTTTTCACTACCGTAATGCTCATGTGAAGTTCTTGGAGAAGCTCGAAACTATGGCACGGAAAATGATTTATTAAAAATTTCGTTCTTTCTGGATTAGGCTGCGACACATTTTTTGCTGCAGAACGATGATAGACTTTACACTTAAAAATGTTTCGTCAATTTTGACGCTACCGTGCTTTTTTTATATGGGCTTAATTATGAGAAATTTGGTCTATGTTGGTACTTTTTTTCTGGAACGATTACATTTAGTGAAAAGAGAAATTTTGCATTGGACGATGGTCATGAAGTTGTACAATGCGCGAAAAATAGTTTCAGCCGCATATTATGCGAAATAGTGCGTACAGCTGGCGGCAAACTTTCAAAAAATTTAGTTTTGGCCAATGTTCAGTCGTAAATTGAACATTGAGGTGGTCCTAGTAAAAATTCTCCGAATAGCGCATTTATTAGCAACGTGCACTCCCCACAAAATGAGAAAGTTTTATCAAATTACTTTTTGTTTTAAGCAAGAAAACAATTTTTGAAGTTGACTCCGACTTGTGTCTGCCCTTGTACACATTTTGTCCTCGCAGGAAAGCGTCCGCGCAGTAACTACGACTTGCGCGGCTGTGAGCCTTCCTGCGCTGATGGGTGTACATATAGGCAACATAGTCAGCTTTTCTACGTGTTTATTGAAGTTATTTATTAGCCGGTATTAGAAACGAGGACACTACTAGAGTGTATTTGATAGGATGTCAATGTCCGCTGACAGCGTGCATAGCGTTCTCGCGCACTTCAGTCAAGCGACACTGTTGTGCTCAATAGGCCGTTACCTGCGATAGGATGTAGTAATAGGGAAATACGCCGTCATCATGAAAAGCATCACAACCGGTCAGCTAATTAAATCATAGCGCAAAATGTGAACAACCCAATAGCGCATCACATATATGTTCGTCTGGGTGACAGTATTTCCACGCATTAAGATTTATATACAGAGCAGAACTGATAGCCGGACTAGTTGTTCTGTATTCATGTTTGATTCATATTTGAGTGTTACTTCGCAGGCGGCTATCACCAGTAATGAAATCGGTAGCCTTAGTAAAGCTATAATAGGTGGACTTTGCAGCTTTGACTTCCTCAAATGCTGACACTTAGCCGCTCCCACGCTTTATTTAAAACTCTTATTGCAGCCTCCTTAAAAACGCCCCCCTTGCTTCGTCCTCAAAGTTCTGCAAGAAGACCACCAGCAGAAATCCACAAATTTAACTATTGGACGGGTGTGCGACCGATAGCGGCGCTGCGAACGGCGCCTGTACGACGTCAGAGCGGGGATTCGCGCGCTTTCGTCTGCTACGTAGGCCCAGCGCCGTGTTGAAACCACCGTTGTGGTAAATCAATAAAAAAGCAGTTGAATTGGTTATCTTGCGTATGGTGGCTACTGACGCTGTTCGAACAACCGTTGGTCTGCTTTTAACGTTCATTTAGAACTACAGCCCTTTGTTTCTTAGAACTGCGGCCGCTTGTCTCGCCGGCGAGTGCTGCGCAATGGTGAAGTACTGCTCTCAGTGTACTCCGTCCGCTCGTGAAAAAGGCATTAGCTTTCACAACTATCCTAAAGACCCGAAGCTGAAGAAGAAGTGGATAGTCAAGTTCAGAATGGGAAAGCGCCCCACGCCTTCATCGACAGTGTGCAGCAAGCACTTCGCGGACAGTGACTACTGCTACCCACCGTATACCCGCCACTCTTACGTAAGCTTGTGACCGCGTTTAAGCGCCTCGCCAATACTTAAGCCGTTTATTGCACGCAGGCTATAAGCATAGGCGACGTGCACCAGGTGCGGTGCCGTCCCACAACCTGCCGCGGAGGCCCCTAGAGAAGGAGCCGACGACGCGGCCTCCCAATCGCCTTGCAGGAAAGCGCGCCTCGTGAGCTCAGCTGAGCGGCACAGGATATGAGACTACGGCTGCATTTGGATGGTGTACATACGTATTTTACTTATGAAGACAAGCGAGCGCCTAGCGGACTGCTTATCATAAATTCATAAGCGAAACCTGTTGCCGCGGTTTAGTGTACATTCTCTAAAAGTTTTCACCTGGGGCAGCCCAGACACTTTTAAAAGCGGAGCTCTTTAAGCTTTTCGTTAGTCTGCGTGGCGTGGAATTCGACCCAGCTTGCCTTTGCCACGTTAATCTCTGTGGCCCTGTGAGTGGTATAATCACTGATTAACTATTTGTTATATTCTAATACCCATGCGACGGCCCTGTGCGGTGGTAATATGAACTACGACGTAATATCGTTCTCACTGAACCAACATTACGGGACAAACTGCGATCATGGGCATCGGCAGGGCGGGGGGGGGGGGGGGGTGCGCAACAACGCGGCACTTGCGCACTTGTTTGCAGGACGAGAGCTGCGACGGTGATGCGATCTCCCTTGACGGCCTCGACCGCGCATTCAACAACGTGGCCTGCGTCGTACACCGCCTCGCCCTCGTTGAGGCACCGCGACCTTTCACAAGCTTTATCCTGTAGATGCTGGAGAACGGTACCCTTACTGAAATATCGAAAGAAACACCCAAAGTTATTAGTATCGTACGGCGGAAACAAGATAATGAGTGAGAATACTCAAACATAGTTTCACTTTCTTACCAGCAATGCGGTCAGTGGCATCGACGCACTCGTCAGCCATAAGGGGGATTTCTTGGCCCTGACGATTGGGCCGCAACTAAAACAACTTCAAGATTACACTCGAAAACATTCGTTGCAGGCGTTAGTTGACCGTCGCGAGGCTGTTCGTTCGACAAAGTTCCTGCCTGAAGCAGACGATCCGCATACAGGAGCAGCGGCTGCTGCAGCGCGGTTGAGAGCGGACTCCCCGCTCTGACGTCACACGCGAGAGGGCGCCACTACAAGATGTCGAGGCCAATACTCCTCTTTCCGCGCAAAATTTTGTCCGTCTTGGGAGCAAAGCAGCCACCACTTTACTGCTGATAGTTCACTATAACAGGCCGGTCTTCTCATTTCAGGTTTCAGTCATCGTCCCTCGATCCTAGGGACTAACAAATATCAGCGGATTAAGCTTTTCTCCCATTCGGTATGACTATAACAAAAGGAGGGAGTAAAGCAAAACGTATTTTTTTTCTACCATCTTATTAAATGCAGTACATGGCATTTAAACCTGCCGAAGCGCTCACAGGCAAATCGTCACGGCTTCTTTAACGACATGGTCACCACGTACGCTTGAACGCAATTGTGTTGGTAAACTTTGCAGCATAACCACCACCCTACGCGAACGATGCTTTTCATGATGACGGCGTATTTCCCTATTACTACATCCTATCGCAGGTAACGGCCTATTGAGCACAACAGTGTCGCTTGACTGAAGTGCGCGAGAACGCTATGCACGCTGTCAGCGGACATTGACATCCTATCAAATACACTCTAGTAGTGTCCTCGTTTCTAATACCGGCTAATAAATAACTTCAATAAACACGTAGAAAAGCTGTCTATGTTGCCTATATGTACACCCATCAGCGCAAGAAGGCTCACACCCGCGCAAGTCGTAGTTACTGCACGGACGCTTTCCTGCGAGGACAAAATGTCTACAAGGGCAGACACAAGTGGGAGTCAACTTCAAAAATTGTTTTCTTGCTTAAAACAAAAAGTAATTTGATAAAACTTTCTCATTTTGTGGGGAGTGCACGTTGCTAATAAATGCGCTATTCGGAGAATTTTTACTAGGACCACCTTAATGTTCAATTTACGACTGAAAATTGGCCAAAACTAACTTTTTTGAAAGTTTGCCGCCAGCTTTACGCACTATTTCGCATTATATGCGGCTGAAACTATTTTTCGCGCATTGTACAACTTCATGACCATCGTCCAATGCAAAATTTCTCTTTTCACTAAATGTAATCGTTCCAGAAAAAAAGTACCAACATAGACCAAATTTCTCATAATTAAGCCCATATAAAAAAAGCACGGTAGCGTCAAAATTGACGAAACATTTTTTAAGTCTAAAGTCTATCATCGTTCTGCAGCAAAAAATGTGTCGCGGCCTAATCCAGAAAGAACGAAATTTTTAATAAATAATTTTCCGTGCCATAGTTTCGAGCTTCTCCAAGAAATTCACATGAGCATTACGGTAGTGAAAAAATTTTTTCGCGAAAAGTATCTTGGTGGAAGACTTCTCTTTTTACATAGATAATCCTCAATTTTTTTCAAGCAAATCGCAGGTGGTCGAGCGCCAAGGTTGGGACAGTTGGCATGGAATGACCCATATTATAAACGCGTGCACGTGAGTACGAAAAGTAATCAGCACGTTACGTTGCAAGCCACGTTTTGCTCGCGTACTCACTTCACGCGTCGGACGGCACGTATCCAGCGGTTCCGTCGCTCCACTTCGTACGGCTTTCAGGGGAACCAGTAAAACCGCACATTACGATCCTTACCCCCATGTTCGAGGCAATTAACCACGCAACAATAACGGCGGCGACCGCGCTTCGGGACCGCGCGCTGCTCAGAGCCGTCGCCCTGACGACCTGCTTTCGGCACGGTTTGTTGAAACAGGGATCGCTTGTCAAACATGTCAGGCTCTGCAGGCATAGCGGACAAGTTCCTGCGTACGTTTTAAGCACTTTTTGAGAATGAAAACTAGGCGCAAAATTAAGTAAAACGCTCAAAGCAACTGAGAAGTGCGTAACTCGCCGGTCGGCGTCCATTTTTGACTACCCAAGCAACTTCGGCGCACGCCACCAGGCTCCGCCACAGTACTCAAAACTCCAGCGCGTCAGCCCTATAGACCCCTTCCCTCGAATTTGCTGCTGTGCGCTTTGTAGCCTGTTAAAGTAACCGCGTTTGTAAGCGTTTCTTGGAGTAATATTACGTCTGGTTTTCGTGTTGAATGCCTGATGTGTTGCTGTAGAACTGCCTTTTTGCCGGCGAAGCCGCGGCAATTCCACTGCCATATTACTATCCCTTGATTAGCGTTGGCCATGATGCGGGTTCAAGTTACCCGGCTGCCCTTGATGGGTGCTCGGTCCCGCGTCGCTGCTCGCCGTTACGTGTCCGTGTTGCGTAAATAAGGGGTGATTCATTGTCATCTGCATGTTTCCCTCGAGGTTAGTGGTCCTGTTTGCGAGCCCGAGGACTGTTGCGTGTAGTGTCTCAATGGTGCTTTGCATGGTGCGTAGCATTTAGTTGATGTCTATAATTTCCGCTTGCACATGGCTCTCGGAACCTCCCGCGTAGGCTTCTGGTGGCATCGCCCGTTTTTTCGGAGCCGGTGCGCCCGCGTCTGGAATGCTCGCCGGCAACGGGTGTTTTTCGTTAGGTTTGCTCTGTTCCGGCGCGGCGCGCTCGCGTCTGAGTTCTCGCACCTCTTGCATTAGTTTTTGGAGTAAATCGCGCATTACCGCGTTCTCTTTTCTGAGCTCCTCTACAATACCGGTATCGGTCGCTTGATTTTGCTCTGGAACTGTAGGTGCTTTACCGACCCCCTCCCGCGCAGTGCCCCGTACCTTGTCAGCCCAGCTCACCTTGTCTACGGGAGCCGGCGTCGTGGATCTGGATCTTGTCGGAGCGCGGCTGCGCCTTGTCCTGCTACGAGACCGGGACCGGCTACGGGATCGCGACTTGGATCTGGGTTTGGTCATCTCGGTGGGCGGGAGGTCTTGCTGCGTCAGTTGGTTATTTGCAGATCGATGCTCCCATCGTCGTCTGCGAATCACGTACGGAGCCTTGTACCTTGTTTTGCAGGCCTTGTCGGCGGTCATGTGGGCGCCGCCGCACAGGTCACACTTGGGCGAGCATTGGTGTTCTTGGTTGGGGTTGCGGAGACCGCAGCCACGGCAAATACGGTTGGCAGGATTTGGGCAAACGTCCATACGGTGGCCGAGGCGGCCGCATTGGTAACAGATGTCGATTTGCTTGCGATATAAAGTGCAAGGGATGAGTGTTGCACCGTACCTGACGAGCTTGGGCACCTTGAGTCCATCGAACGCGATGACTACCGTGGACGTATTGCCTATGCGTTTGGCGGCCAGTGCCAGTTGGTTTCTCGGGTTTACGATGCTGTGGTCCAGCGTTCGGGGTCCGTCCTCAATGGGAATGCCTCGAATCACTCCCTTTGTTGTATTATCGGGTGCAGTTTCGTACACGTTCACTTCGTGCAGTTTCCCTTGGATGTAAATCTGCCGCATTCTGGCGTAGCGGTCCGCGTTCGCTCGTTTCGGAGTGCTGACGACGACGATGTTCTGGTGCGAGTTCGGACAGACCGTGTCTTCCGCGCTTTCTTCACCTGTCATACTGGCAGCCGCGAAGATGGCGGCGGTGACTGCCGGGGCACCGACCTTGACGATGTCGAGGCCCCCTTGCGGTCGCACCACAATCTTGATATCCTCTTTCGGTAGTCTGGGCATGCGTCCCGCCTTGATAACCTTTCCTTTGACATTGTTAGGTTTCGTACCTTGCTGGCCTGAACCGAGCATGTCCGTTCTTGCGTCGATGTCGTGCGGCGAGTCCGGCCCGCGGTGCCGTGTTCTCGAACGCCGCGTTCCAGCGGTCTTCCATCCGGCATCTTCGGTAATTTCTTCGGCGGAAATATCTTCCCCCATCACTTGCACATTCATTCTTGAGTCACGTTCGTCGGCTTGTGCCGCTTCGTTGGAAAGAGCCCGCATACGTGGCACCGCGTCCATCGGCGGCACGCAGCTGTTGCGCCGGCTGGGCCTAGCGGTAGGCGTTCACGCCTAGACCCAGTGTGGCTGCGGCTGGGTCGTAGCACAGAGAGTTCAATAACTCCGCGAAAAATGATGACCCACCTAAAAATCAGGTATCTGTCGATTCCTCTCGACTTCACAGATTCGTTAGTGAAAGATTTCCGGTGAAGCACGGTTGAAATCGCTGCGAAATCATTTGTTGAAACCGGAGCCGATGAAGGACGCCCGCTTACTTCGGCGATCGCAGCGCCTCTCCCGCGAAACCACTGCCGCCAAGATTATTTCTGGCCGCGCGCTGTTTACTCGCCCACCACTTGCGTCCGAAAGTGCTCAAGCTTGGCGCTGGCGTTTAAAAGAACAAGCGAATGATGACCAATCTGGCTTTGGAACGTCGCTATTGTAAATGGTAAATAAGGTTTAAGCATACATTAACTTACAGCGTCAGTGATGGTGTGAAGAGACACTGAGACCTGTGAAACAAAAGAATTTGTAACTTATTTGGACCGCACCTAAAGCACGTAATGTGATCCTCCATGAAGGGTTGACTGCAAAATACCGCACTGTTTTCTATTTTAGGGCTGATTGCCCGGATGTCTCGTTGCGGCCTCGCCACAATTCCCGGATGACCTCGTTTGATTCCCGTATAAGGCTCTTCGTTTTGACTCAAGGTCACTTGAAGGCCGCCGACAACTGTAGCTAAAATAATTTCATGCGTAATAAATAACGTTCGCGTTATCGAGTAGCAAACCTAGAATACAGCACTCAGGAGTTCAGTAGCTTACAGACTGTGCGAAATCAGCCCCGCCTAGATAGCGGGCTAACAAACAACTTTGCTTCTTCAAATAACGTACACTAAAATCAATATTATTACGTGACCGCTTTTATTGCGATAGCAATTATATGGACTCTCTCAGCAGATTTCTGCCGTTGCCGTCATGTCCTGTATATATATATATATATATATATATATATATATATATATATATATATATATATATATATATATATATATATATATATATATATAAAGTCGCAAATAAACATAGTTCACGCGAAAAACATTCCGAACTGCTCGACCGGGGATTATGACCTGCGATCGCTCGCTCGCCAGCGCACTGCCTTAGGCAGTTATGCCATGCGTCAATCGTTGTCCAGGATACAAACGGCAGAATACAAACGCACGTGGCGATGAATGAAACGCACGGGATGCCACACGTGGCGAAATTAAAATGATACGAGACGCGGGCCATGCCCGCGCTACGTTTGCGTCGTGTCGCTGGCTGCCCACGCTAGTTTTCCATTTTGGGGTTGTAGCGCCGCGCCACTCGGACAGGGAAAAAGAAGAGCGTCCCGTGCCTCGTGGAGGCGCGAGCTAGTGGGAACGCTTTGACTCTTGTAGGCTTATGCCACAGCAGGGAACAAACGAGACGGCTGAACTAGAATCACAGTATGTAAATTACACCGCGGCCAGAATCCTGAGGCTGATGCACAAGACACCCACGAAGAAAAGACACATACGACACAAGTGCTGAGTAACAACCGCTTTATTATTTCATACGCCAATGAATATATAAGTCCAAGGCAACTTTATCGCACATGCGCACACAACAATAGCTGTAAACCAAAACGTTAGAAGGATGATAGTGTATTAGATGCGCGAAGACATGAAATAATATTTAGATGGGTGCACGGACAAAGAAGTAAGAAGTACAAAGAAGTTCGTTTGCGCTGTAATTTTATTATTCTTATTATTATTATTTGATTTGAATATATAGAAAACACGAAGACAGAGTTAAAATAGGGAGGTAACAGGCTGCCAACTGCCACCAAAAGGGGAACAGAGCCTGCCTGCTCATTTGGGAAGGGGTTACATAGGGGAAAGTAAGAGGAAAGAAAATAGGAAAGAAAAAAACAAATAACACAGACGTATAAACACGAATAGGTGGTCACATGGAAAAATGTCTAAAGCGCGAGGCCAAATCTGTATTTTTTTGAAAAGTAAGTAGGGCTCGATGGGCTTGGTCACGCCGAGCAGCACAACCTCCCGGGAACAAGCAATCATCAAGGTTCGTACACTCAAGACCAAAAGGTCCATATTCCTTGATAAGCAGTGCTCGCTGCATAACGAATGCGGTACACTTAAAACTTATGTGTTCTAGTGTCTCACATGAGCCACACGACGTACATGACAGGCTATCTACATTACCTTGTCGGTATAATCGCTCGCGCACTAATACAGAGCCAACTCTTAGCTTATATAAGAGGGCTCTGTCACGACAAGGCAACCCACGACCAGAAATACGGGGAGGGAACAATCCGCTTGCTACACGTTGGTCAGGGTGCTGCTTTAAAAGATGTCGGTGGATCAACAGACGAGCGTTGTCTAGCAGGCATGAAATTTTTTGGCAGTCCACTTGTTGTGGCCACTTGAAGCTAAGTGATCGGCCTCCTCTTTCCTAGCTATACCCACATGCAAAGGTATCCACTGGGAAATGAGGGACACCCCACTAGAAATAATGTTTGTGGCAGATGTTACAATTCTGCACGTGGTTGGTCCGTCACAGCCGTTTCTTAACAGTCTTCTAAGGGCAGCAAGAGAGTCTGTGAGTATGACAACCTTTGGTGCTCCTAATTCTTCTTGAACGTATTTCAGAGCATCAATTGCTGATAGTTCCGCAGTTGTTGATGAAGATGGATGTGGTATGCGAAACACCCGTCTGATGTTAGTCGAAGGGCAATAGAAAGCTGCAGAGCCACTTTGGCCGTCGCTGCGTACAGATGCGTCTGTAGATACATGAAAATAATCGTCAAATTTTTCAAATAGGTGAGACTGGGCCAACTGATATAGTGCCGTAACAGGCTGGTGAGACTTTATGTATTCCGGGAATGGATAGATAAACTGGAAGGTGCACTGATTGTGCTCTTTCGGGGTTGTGAATGTAGTGGAATCTTCTGAACTGCCGCCAAATCGTAGTAAACAATGCCGCCATTTTCCCCATGCGAGATCTCGGGCGTTGAGTGAGGCGATTAAGGGCTTTGCCGTCTGTTGCTCCGTGCAAACGCTCTTTATGGTGCAGCGCTCTCTTGTCTGCCTGAAGCCTCAGGGGCAACTGGGAGCTTCCGTGAGTAGAGGAACAGATTGCGCCTCGCGAGGTAAACCAAGTATGATTTGGAGGGCAACACGGTGATCCCGTTCCAACTGAGACATCAAACTAGGCGGCATGTTCAAGACTGGCAAAGCGTACATCAAGCCAGAGAGCACAGCTGGCTGATACACCTGTGGGGCTGTCGTCTGGTCGCAGCCAGCGCCCCTGGCAGTCAGGGCGGCCACATACTTGAAGAGCATCTGTGATTTGTGCCTCGCGGAGGTAACGGCAGGGTGCCAAGGCAGGCGATCATCGATAATTACGCCCAGCTAATTATGTTGTCATACCCACTCTATTGGTGTATCTCCGATGTACAGCCGGCTCACGCTTCGTCGAGCACGTTGTCTGGGATGATAAGCAATGGCGGCTGACTTCATAGGCGAAATTTGTAGACCAATTTCTTCTAGGTACTCTGTAGTAGTATTCAGCGCTCTCTGCAAAATTCCGCGAAGACGCGGACCCTGTTTTGAAAGACCGCTTATTCGCAGTGCGATATGGTCAGCATAGATTGTTATGCCTATTGGGAACTCATAATCTTGAGGTAATTGGCTTGGCAGCCAAGCCAGTACACTGTTAAAGAGAAGCGGCGACAAAACGCTGTCTTGGGGGACACCGCATTTAACAGTGCGCGATTCACTTGTCACTCCTCCGATGAGTACTTTCATTTTGTGCTCCGATAGAAAGTTACGCACAAAATCAAGCCGTCGACCCGAAATTGCGGCAGCCATAAGTGCGAAGACAATCTTTCGTGGCACCGAATCAAAAGCTTGTTGCACATCCACGAATAGCATATATGCAGAGTGCCTGTTTTCTCGAGCACATTCAAGTCTTGATACGAGATCTGCGATGCTATCGATGGCTGAAGGATGTCGACAAAAGCCGCTCATAACTTCAGGAAAGAAATTGAGCTCCTATAGTCTGCCGTCCAAACGAAACAGCTCCATTCGCTTCATAAGCTTCATAACATCAGAAGTTATTGACATAGGCGTGCGCAGGGTTCCCCATTAGGGGGGGCAAAGGTTCGTCGCAGCGCCCCCCCCCCTCACTCTACTAAGTCAATGTATGGTGCAAATTTTGCGCCCCCCCTCTTGGGTGACTAGAAGGGTCAATGTACGGGGTAGATTTAGCGCCCCCCCCCTCTTAGGTGATTAGGGGGGGCGGCCGCCCCCCCTGCCCCCCCTGTGCGCACGCCTATGGTTATTGATATGGGCTAGTATGACTTGAGGTGTTTTGCAGGGTGCCCAGGCTTTAAGATTGGTTTCACGATAGATGATTTCCATTCAACAGGGATCACGGACAATACCGTCTTCACCTGGGGCAGTGTGGCGACATGATATGCAAAGCGCGTGGCGCAACTCCTCGAGAGTAAAATCTGCCTCGTCCATCTGGCAGGCACGACCATAGGAAAACGTTATGGTATCAGGACTTATCAGGGAGTCAATGTCACCATTAGCGTTGTCTCTTGACACAGAAGAAACAAAAAGGTCGGCAAATTCTTCCGCGAGAATTTGCGGAGGCCGTCCGGTCGTTATGCACAAAGCTGCAATTGGATTCCTGCAGATATCAGGAGTTTGGAGAGCTTTCAGTATGCGCCATACACTTCCAAAACCATTTGCCGCATGCAGCGAACTACACAGTGCAGCCCAGCTCTTTGGACATAGTTGTTTTGTGTGTCGCCGTATGGCTTCATCTAGGCGGTTATACACCTTCCACTCTGATCTCCTTTTAGAGCGCTGCGCCATCCTGTAGGCGCGGCGTCGACACGCGCGTAGCCTCAAGAGCTTAAGATCAGGTTTTGGCTTAGTTATGCTCCTCACTCGTCGTACCGTAGCATGTTGTAAACACTCGCTCACCAGTTTGAACATCTCGTTGTGCGATGGCGCCTCGGAAAGCAGCTGACGGAACTTGTCCCAGTTTGTCACTCTGTAGGCGGCAGTCTGGCGGCTAGGTGTTTGTTCTGGAGTCAACCGAATTGGCAGGTGATCCGAGCCCCATGGATCAGCTTCACATGGCCAGGCAAGGCACACATCTCTGGTTGATATCGCAAGGTCGATGGTTGAATGCTCCTTTCCTCTGCCAACAAATGTGGGTGAACTGTCACTGAGCGTTTGCAGATCATGTTTAATAATCAGTTCATTGATCTCCACCTCACGACTGTCTTGTGGACGAGAACACCAGCGAGGATGGTGAGCATTAAAGTCCCCACTTAGAGCAAATGATGAGCCGCACAGACACAAAAGACTCCAGTAATGTGGTGTCTGAAGATAGGGGGGTCGAATATATATGCTTGATACAGTCGTAGTTGTGTCTTTGAGACTTATAGCAGCAGCAGTACATTAAACATCTTCGTCACAGATGTCGTCTGTGTCAATAACTGAGAACTCTAGGTCGGCTCGTGCGTATAATGAAGCTTTTGAAGGATTTCGTTGACGCGTGGCGTCCGTGCATTGGAAAGACCCACATGCCGGCACTGTGCATTGTGCGTTACTGTGAACGCCCACAAAACCAGAAAGTCTCAGTTAGTCTTTTCTGACATTGCTCTCTTGAAGCGCTATAACATCTGGCGGGTCGTTCATTACGAGGAGCCTTAGGACCAGATCGGCATGCCGCGGCCGTAAGGATCGGACATTCCATTGCAGCACCAAAGAAATGGGGGGGGGGGGGGGGTCGTCTGTTCATGCTGTTTTCAGCGAAGGCCGTCGAGAACTGGAACGAGCGCCTCCAGAATTTGCTCTGCGGCTAATGCTGCTGGTGTCTGGCGACCGGCAACGAGTGCTCTAATAACGTTGACAAGCATCTTAAGTAAGTTCATAAGTTGAGCATCGTCTTCGACAGGGACCGTATTATTTACAGTGTTTTCCAATGTAGGCGGGGCCTTAGTAGAAGCTGGTTCTGACGGTTTGTTAGAAGCGATCTTTTCAGAGTCGGGTTCCGACGTTTTCGATGGAAGCGCTGGCCACGATGTCGCCGTGAGGATGCTCCACCTCTGCCCTTCTCTCTGACGCACGCTGTCTGTATTGTACTTCGAACGTGCAGGTACATCAGTTTGGCTATTTGCAGCCGTCGGGCGAGCACTGCGGTTAGACATCCTCTCTCCCGGTGCCTTCGCTATGGCTTTTCTTTCAAAACCTTGAGTTTTTTCTTCAGGGTGGGAAAATCTTCGTCTGTTGCCAAGTCCGCGCCGTTACAGTTAGGGCACCGAGATGTCGAACTGGTACAAGGATTTACGTTGTGATTTCCGCCACATTTAGCATAGACCACAACACTTGTGCAGAAACCCTGTACATGTCCAAGGTTCAGACATTTACGGCACTGTAGAGGCCTGGGTAAGAAAGGTCGAACTGGGTATCGCACTAAACCAGCCTTTATATGACTTGGAAGCTTTGCACAGTCGAAAACAACCTTCACACACTTCGACGAGCCGAGCCTTCGAACGCCGAAAATTTTGCATGGAGGCGTGCAAATAATAATGCTTTTCAATACGTCGTCTTGAAGTCCCAGGTCGACGTCGGATATAACACCAGCGGTTACATTTGCGCCCTGTGGTATATAAGCCCGCGTGCTGACACCACAGAGCTGAGATAAACCAAGTAGGGTTTGCACCGTTTTCTCATCTGTTGTGTCAACGGCTATGATATTCTTTCTTGGGTTCACTCGAACCTCTTGAATAAGGCCAGGGGCCAATTTAAAGAAAAAGTCATTCAGCTTCTGCTTGGAGATAGCATTGAGGCATACCGTCACGTCGACAGGCACGTAGGCTACTGTCGTGATCACGGTGTTGCTGTCTCTTCGCTTGAGGACGACGTTGAAGACTTCCATCTTGAACGACGATGTTTAGCAGGTATGAAGGCTTCCGAGTCATCTGACCAAACATCGGACTCGGAATCGGCAGCTTCTGATGCCACTGAAGAGCTGAGGCGCTTCCTTGCAGCGGGAGGTCTGTCCCTGCCACAAGACTGGTCCACCACCATTCTCTCCATAGCAGGCTTTGCAGGTAGGGTATTCCAGCAAAGCAGGAGTCTTGAGGGCCAGTAGAAACAGCGCTGGGTGTCGCTAATGCACAAAGAAGCACAAAAAAATGAACAAAAATTCAGCACTGAGAGAAACACCCGTAATTTTAGCCTAATGAATATATACCAACTACACACAAATGAAATTTTAGCCTCATGAATATGTACCAACTACACACAAATGAAATCTTATTTTAGTGACCAGAATCGACACTCGCAGGGAACACGAGCCGTGCCTTGACGTGCCACTGCCAAGTGCCGCCTTTATTTTCTTCTCTTGAGGTCGCGCGCTCTCCGCTTTTGTTCGCCGCCGAAAGTAAGGCGCTGCAGGATCTTGGGACAGCGCGAGCGGAAGAGTCGGAGAGTGCGCTTGCGTTTTGCGCATGCGCCCTGGCGACTCGCAAATTTCTTGGGTCCCCAATTCGAAAACTCTCTATTGTTTCGCCGGAGCTGGAATGCGCGCGTCCTACTTGTACTTTGACACACAGACCGTGGTCGACCGAGCTCGCGCGATTATCTCTTGAGGGGAAGTTTTGTACGACTTGTGCTTTCACCGCTAAGTTCGCGTTGAATCTGTAGACCACGCGAAGGTCACTTTGCTCGTTGCAGTGGCCATGTTTGCGAAATGAATGAGCTGCTAGCTAGAAGAGCCAAAGTAGGGACTAGTTGAAGTAACTACTGTGACTACGCGTTCGTCCTCTGAATACATGTGCGTTCTTTTCGTGCGTCCTTCTTTGTGCTTGTGCAGCGCGCTGCAAGTGTCGAGTTGTGACAGTTGTTAGTTCGCACTCGCCTTCTGCGAGTGAGAACGCCAGAGCTTTTGGAAAACGTAGTTCGCGCGCATCGAACACGTTAACATTTGCTCTGCCGCCGCCTTCGCCATTTCTACCTACGGCGTTAACATATGAAATTAATGCGTGCCAATTCGCCTGTTTCATGAGTTGTTTATTTCATACCAAACTCAAATTATGCACGCAGAATACGGAGGAAAAAAAAACAGTTTTCATTTTTTCAAGCTGTTGTTCAGGAGGTACACCAGCAGAAGCTACATAGGTTGCCGAAACAGAATTATATAGCTGCAACTGCACCGCGACCTCACACACAGTGACGTTTGAAGGTAAGGTTGTTTCACAGGTAGAAGTGTAGCATTTAAGCGATACGCAGGAGGCACATTAGTGAAGTGACGCCGCCGCACTTAAGGCCTTCCTAGCAACTCTACCTTTGTTACGGGCACTTCGCAGAAGAAAACTACACCAGTCCAGGTTGTTGGGCTGTTAGGCGACTGGCGTCTATTCCTAATAGCTCATTTCTGCCTGTCAAGCTGGTGCGGTCGCTGTGATGCGTTTTGTTATTTGATGAGAGCGGGTCCAGTTTCACAGCTGGTCCAGTTTCCCACTTAGGTTATTTTGTTCTTCACTATCGGCAAGGACACTTCGTTTCACTGACAGGGCCCCTGCCGAAACGATAATAGGAAGCGCTGTCACCTGGAAAAAGCTAAATAGCTTACTGCATGGAAACCAACGGCCAGATAATCTAGAGGAATTAACAGTAAATAATGAGCTCCGATCAGGCACGGGATTGGCTGAAACTTTTAATAACTATATTGTTCCACTTGTAAATAGCTCCTATGATCCTCGCTGCGTGGAATATTTAAAACCGATAATTGTTGAAAGTGCATTTCTAAACCCGACTGGCGCTCAAAAGATACACAGCAGTATTCCATGTTTCGCAGTATTCGAAATAGCAAAAGTTGTGATATCGATGACCTGCAGATTCGGCCAGCAAAGCATGTACTAGATCTAATCAGTCCTGTTTTAGAGCGCGTGTACAATCTTTCGTTGGCGAACAGCGTACTTCCAAGGCACTTTTCAAATCTGGTGACAGAAACAAATTCTCCAACTACAGGCCAATATCAATGTTCCGTATTTTTTCTAAATGTTTTGAAAGGTTGATAAATATAAGGATAACCTTATTTTGTAATAAACACAAGGTGCTTACAGATTTCCAGTTTGGATTTAGAAAAGGTCGCTCAAAAGAATTAGCAATATTGACTCAAAAAGAAATACTTCTGCGAGGCTTTGAAGAAAATTTGATTACTTGGCATATTCATCGATTTTGCAAAGGCCTTCTACACCATTAAAGACAGCACCTTACTAACACTACTTGACAATTGCGGCTATAGGGGAACATTTCTCAATTTATTTAGAAGTTATTTGCAGTGCAGGTATCAAACCGCTGTTATCAGCAACCACTATTCCAAAAAAATTACCGATACATGCTGGGGTTCCCCAAGGAAGCATACTAGGGCCACTATTATTTAACATTTATATAAATGATTTAATTACCATCAGTACCACGGCGCGGTTTTTTATTTATGCCGACGACACTAGTTTATTCATGACCACTGGAAACGCTGCAGAACTGATCAGTACTGCCAATGGTACACTAGAGAAAATAAGTAAGTGGAGCTCATTACATTCGCTAACTATTAATGCTACGAAAACAAAAGGCGTGCTTTTTCAGCCAAAGAACAAAAAACAAATGGTCCATGAATGTTTTCAAATAGGAATTTCCGTGATAGAGTTAATACCTTTGGTCAAATGTTTAGGTGTCATTTTTCAGGAAAACGTGTTGTGGAATGAACACATCAAAATTACTGCCAAAAAACTTGCTCGAGTTACAGGAATACTAATAAGATTACGCTTCCTGTTACCAATAAGAGTGAAGCTATTACTTTATAATTCTCTTTTTTTTATCCCATAATAATTATTGTCATCTCGTATGGGGCAACACAACCAGCTCAAACATCAACATAATATTCTTCTTGCAATAGAAAGCCGTTCGTACGATTTCAAATGCTCCATTCGATGCACATACTGATCCCATTTTTGACAGGTTAGATATAATGCCAATAATGTCGCAGTACAATACAATTTTGCAAAACGGTTTTTAACAGAAAGAAAAAAATTGGCCGCGTATCTGCGTGCTTCGCTGCAAATGTCGTCTAAAGACGATAGAAGAGGCGCTGCGTGAGACATGGACGCCATCTGGCAATACGTCGGGAAACATGAGTGCTGTGTTGCGGGCTGGTAGTCCCGGCGCAGCGGCAGGCGAAGACCGGCGGTGACCAACGCGACCGGTGGGGACGCCGGCCAGCCCGAACACGCTGTTTGGCGCGATGCACCGAAGGAGAAGAAACGCCCGCACTCAACGAGTTATTTACACGTCGCCTGGATAAAACAGGAATGCCAGAGCAGCGCCCCCTGTCATTCGTACAATGCAATACTGAACCGAAACCGAAACACAACATGAGCTTGCGCAAAGGGCACGGAGGAAGACAAGTTTCAGCTCAGTCGCATTTTCAGCGCAGCTTAAGAAACTAGGGTCTTTAAAATTGCGTATCTATGTATTTTCTATTAAAGGAACACATCACCTAATATTTACCTAATGATGTTGCGCCTCAGATAGGCGTAATATTTAATTTTGATCGACAACGTTCACAAGTATGAACAGCCATACTAGTTCAAGATGGGTGGGCGGTAAGCAAGTGGTTCAACTTTGGCCGGGTAGCTGAATCGGGGGTACGTGCCGACAAACAGAAAGACAGACCAAAATTTCTGCGTTTAAGTTCCCCAAGAAAGATTATCGCCTTTAAATATAGCTTGAGTTTTCTAGAGCATCTGTCAAGGCTCACACTAATTTCAAGCACGTTCAGTACACGTCACAGAGAAACCTGGTATGTTCCCCATTCTAGAACAAATTATGGAAACCAAATGCGTCATCGTGCCTCGCCATCTTTACTGAACTCTCTTCATGAATTGCCATATTTACTCCCTATAAGAATGTCTATGTACCATTCATTCACTCTCTTATTTGTCTGCTTTACTTGTGTGTTTTTTTTTTTATGGACATGCACTGAGTGTTGAAAATGAATTGGTGATGCGTTCCTCAAACTTTGTATCTAGATTATAGCGATGTTTAGGATACAAGCGCTAATAAATTATCTCTATTTTTACTGTTTATTTTTACATTTTTCTGCAAGCTGCAAGAAACACGTCATTTTGGATACATGCCATATAATTTTTGCTCATGTTTTTAGGCAAAACTTTTTTTTCTCTGTACGTGCACCCGTTCATGCATTTTACAGTCTTTTTCTTTTCTTTTTTTGCACGTTTGCTGCTTGTTGCCTAAAAAGGGACACAGACCTATTCAAGCAGTTATGTGGCTTTTTGTCTGCGTTCCTGTTATCTGTACAATGTATAGATGCGAAATAAAGTTCAAAGTTCAATGCACGCAAAAAGAACATGGCGCATAACCAAACCTAAGGCGAAGAGAAAGAGATGATGAGTGAAACACACCGAAAGTGTAGGTGCACTTGTGCTTTATAACCCGTACTGATTGACGAGGCTAAAGACACGAATATGTTCGATTCGTAACGTGCACTTTAATAATGCAAAAATAATGCGAAAACACCCTGCATGTTCTCCTTCCTAGGGCTTTCCTTTCACTTCCACGAAAAGCAACGAAGCTTTCACAGAATCTGTTCTGTTTCTACATTTGTTTGCTACGCAGTTACAACACATTCATATTGTTCACATAAAACTCACAGGGTCCTTTATGCATTGACGTAAGACGAATCGAAGTCGATAGGCATCTTTTTCTTCTCCGTCAAAGTATTGATGCTCCCCCGCCGCCTCTCTGTAAGGTTTCCGCAACTCACCTGGTTCTACAGTGCCTCCGTTGTCGGGCGACTTTTGACCAAGCGATGATCGGATAGCATCAATATGTGACGTCACGTTATTTGACATCACTCTGTCTTGATCACGTGGTGGTGACGTCATCACATGGTGGGGTCTTCATGTGAAGATTCTTTGAATAAAAGTGCTTTTATGCCAGGGTCTACCAAGACCTCACTGGAGTCATTTCCGTCACGGAAGGGACGCCGGTAAAATACACACGAACAGGATGACAACAAAAAATCACAGGAAAAAGTTGCATTGATTTGGATGTCCTTGGAGCCGAAACCACGGCCTCTCGGACCGCGACGATAGGTACGGGCGCTCTAGCCACTGCGCTACCGACGCTTTTTTTTATTGACGGCATATTAACGCACATTGACGCACATTAACGACCCTTCACAGAAGCGCCTGATATCTCGCACACCTTTTCCCGGTCTCACAGTGTTCTTGGCTAGCGGAGGCGGTGTCGCTGTCTATGAGTGGTGATGTGAAGTACTACACCATGACGCTAAAGAACGCGAACAGGGAGCGCTTTGGTAGTTTCAGCGCAGCAGAGGCTTTCGGTGCATTTTAGGAAACTCTACGGTCGCTATAATTCGCCGTACGCGCTGATTCTGTTATATGAGGACGCAGTACGTGCTTTGCCTTTCGCGTCGTGTCAGCGTGCGACGCCTCATCGCCACAGAAGTGTAGATTCGACATGCACCAAAGGTCTTTCTTCGCCACATAGCACTTCGAGTGAAATAGCGCGAACAATAAAACTGCTGCAATCATTGGCATAAAAAAGGCAATGACGCTGATGGGCGAATGTCCAGCGTTGACGCCTAGCTGCATACCCACTTTGACGCGTAGTGCACAATTCCATCCCGATGTCTAACGCCAGAGATCATGTTTTAACCTTTGTGGTAGCTAGGGTAGTTAACATACACCTGGACACAGCACATGCTGAATCCCGCGCAAAGATGCCGTCAAGAAGCACATATACAACACTGGCACTCGATATGCACTATTCGCCCCGCCACGGTGGTCTGTGGTTATGGTGCTAGAATGCTGACCCGAAGGTCGCGGGATCGAATCCCGTCCGCGGCGGCTGCATTTTCGGTGAAGGGGAAAATATTTGGGACCCCAGTCCTTAGATTTAGGCGCACGTTAACGAAGCCCAGGTGGTGGAAATTGCTGGAGCTCTCCACTACGGCGTCCCTCGTGATCATATCGTAGTTTTGCGACGCTAAACCCCGGATATTATTATTATTATTATTATTATTATTATTATTATTATTATTATTATTATTATTATTATTATTATTATTATTATTATTATTATAATACCAGAGAGAACAGACCGTTTCATGTACCTGCCTGCTTCTTCCAACACTCTACCGTTCACAGAATACAAAGTCTCTATAATGTTAATTTTCTTGATCTTGACGTTTTTCATAGCCCACAATCATTGTTTTTATCCGAGCTTTGCACTGTTTTGACATAGTGTGGCACAATGTACAAAGTCTTCCCTTCTCAGTCCTTCCACATAGTTGTATATATGCAATCTAATTTTTTATGCCCCGTCAATATTTCTCGTGTTGTCTTACTTTACTCCTCCCCTTTTGTGTTCATTTCTCTTTGTCTACGTGTTTTTGCTCTTTTTATTTCTGAAAACTGTCTGTATTGTATTGTCTATTTTTATTGTTTTTTTTTGCGTGCGCCAGCACAAAGGCCTTACGGTTGTTCCTGGGCACGTTAAATAAATCATTGATTGATTGATTGATTGATTGATTGATTGATTGATTGATTGATTGATTGATTGATTATTATTGTTGTTGTTGTTGTTGTATGCACTAATTCAAAGCGTCGCAATTTCAGGAGAGATACGCCAAGGTGTGCCCTCCCCAGTAATACGGTAACCTACACCTGTCCTCATGCGTAAGTTGGAGAAACACCTTGATGAAAAGTAAAATTATTGTAACGTCCAACATTTTCATATGACGAGGTTTCGCGCACATATGATATTTATTTGAAAAGAGCAGGGGCAGCTGCGGAATATAGGTTAAGAGTGTCAAGGATAGACAGTCTTCTCGCTTTGAACGCAAAAGAAGCAAATGGTAATAAACCCGCTTGTTACAGCAAGTGAAGTCCATTCTTCTGCTGCCGTCATGTGCAGCCTAGGTGCTCTAAATGTCGTCCACCGAGATTATGTCGCAAAGAGGTTAATTTTAGGGAAGGACGTCAATTGTGTTTATTATGATTACAGACAGCAAAGTAGAAACCTGCATTTTTTTCCACAACCAGCGAACCAAATTGAAATGGTCATAGAGTTATCAATGTGAGAATTCTATTGTCAAAGTGTGAAATACGCAAGCTGGCGGGCTAGCTGGTTAGGATTGAAATTAGCACAGTAAAGCGCTACTCGACAGAGACAAAGGAGATTAGATACACACATAATGCCTCCTGTTCGTCATCTTCTCTTTCCCTAGATCTGTAGTCGCACTGCACTCTCTTGCACTCTCTTGTTCAGGGAGACCGCCACCCGAGACATATAAGAAGTCAGGGCATTGTATCTCTAACATGGCCTTTTGTGTCCGGCTGCCAAAGGAAACCTCAGTCCTGTGTTCTTTTTCAAGCCTGAGTCATTGGCACTCAGGCAGCGCCGTCTAGTGGTATCTGCCATCGCTGCAGCGCAACTTGCTTTACACACTCCCATCCAGTTTTCTAATCTCGCGCATGAGCAATTCCACATGGGCGTGATGCTTGCTATGCTTCTTCTACATGTCAGGCATGCAAGTGCTACACAAAAATGGCCTGTGATATGAATACGGGAAGTGCCTTATCAGCGTCCTTGTATTCTTATGGAGCGCGAAGGTGCCTTGAAAACGCAGATAGTGGCTCAGCAGTATCCTTTCTCTTGCAATCGTCCCCTAGTTTTTAACAAGAAAGTGTTTTATGCCGGTGTCAAGAATACTTCACTGGTGCAATTTCCGTCACGGAAGTGACGTCAGTAAAATGCTCGTAAATAGATGACAAAGAAAAAACAAAACAAAAAGTTTCGTTGATTCGGATGACGTGAGAGTCGAAGCCCAGAACTCATAGTCCGCGACGATAAGTGCCGGCCACTCTACCCAACGTTACTAGAACAAACTCAGTTTCAAAGCTCCGTATCTCCGCCAGAGGAGGAGGGTGGTCCGAACGGCGGTCGCGAGAACTAGCGGCGCTGCAGTTCCGTCTTGCGCCACTATCGGCGCGTCGTCTGCTGCCACGGCATAACGCTGCGGTCCGCCGCGCAGTTGCTCGCGGCAACTTTCTTATTGTACTAGTTTGGTGGATACTTAGGTGGATATGCATAACGTCGTCTGTATGCATTGGCCCGCGTGCGTTGTTCATTGATTGGCTAAGAATCGATGCTCGGTCTATATTGCCACACCCACTTCTTGTTTTATTTTGACGTATTCGGGTTTGACCAGCAAGGACGGTTATCAACGCCCGACGCTGTCCGCGAAGCAGTGTTCGAGAAGCATCGCGATTGTAGATCGTTTTGGTAAGATTGCGCGCTGCACGCGAATGTTCCAGCTTTGTCGAGAGATAACGCCGCCACCAGCGATATCGCTGGAAAGTTCGATAGCGCCTGTATAAAATCCGACGCGCTTGACCGCTTGTCACTTGATCGACGGTCGACGCTCTGTTCGCCGCTATCAGTGTATTGCTGTAGTTTGACTTTCAGTTTCTCGGCCACAAGTTCGGCCAAATAAAGAGTTTCATCTCGGACCTGCTGACTGCTGCCTTCGTCGACGTCACGACCCTGTGACAATATTTGAGCTGTCTACATTGCGCTTAGTTTCCAAGCATAAGAGTTTCTAAGCGAATGAGGGTTTTCAGCGTAATTTTTATAACTACCACCACAATTTTAGCCGCTGCCGTCTTATCTAGACCAAGAACAACCCAACACGTTTGTAAAAGCCTTTATAGTGTACAAAGAAGCGTACTTACTCGAGATACAAAAACGTTCTAGAAAAACAGTACTCGTGTTTGTAAAATTTATTGAAAAAAATTTTTTCGAAAACATCGCCATTGCTCTGCAATGTTTACAAAACACGTTTTCGCGACGGTTAAAGGGATACTGACCCAAAATCGGAAAATTTTACGAGAACTCGGTAAATGAAATCTCAGTGTGCGATTACATCGAATAGATATGTCGTCTCTGAGCAATTTTTTCAGCGGATAGTTGTATTTTCGGTGTCTCATCTTTCTACGTCGCATCCTTCTACGGTGCCTTACACAATTCGAACAGCTCGGCCGTGATGTGAGCACCGAGCAGTTATTCGCGCGTACTCTGTCGCTAGAACAGTCGTCAGTATTCAACTTCAGTTTTTCAACTTCACCGAGCAGATGTTCCATGCCCGCAGCACTTACACTGAACGACAGCCGTTTGCGTTTCGTGCTGTAGCCGTTCACTACGCAGACGTTCACTACGCAGACGAGGACCACCGCTGGTCCTCGTCTTTTCTATGTGTACCGTGTCAAATTTTTGCGCTGAGCAGCCCGTTCCCGAGCCGGCGAGTGTAAAATATTCCGCACATCTTGTTCGATACCTCGTCGTAATATCTCTCGAAAATCCACTGCTTTGAAGGCATGGCGACAGCTGACAACTGATCGAATGTCAGTGTGATGCAACTCTCAGTCTCGCTAGCGTATATAGGTAATCGCCTGCCTTTCGTTTTGTTGTTCTATTTCTGGCGGCTCCTCCAAACTGGGCACTGGGCTTTCGCGGGACGCCGTGCGTTTTGGGGTGGATTTGCGCCTAAACCCCGAACATTTTGGCTTTGAAATGTGGGGTGGAAGTGCTGGAAACAAGCGCGGCACGGCACCGGGCGCGAGTTCCCAATTTCCACGTGGGATAAAAACTTCTTGTCCCGCAACGACACGACGATAGTGCTTTACAATGTCGTCACTCTCAAAATGAACGTCACAGACCTTGCATTTCGCAGTAAGCTTTCTATCTTTGCAATGCGAAGCTTCAATGGCGTAGGGTCTTTTGGAGGTCCGAAGAAGTGTCATGAAGCGGAGTCGTCGTTGCGGTAGCCGCTCTTGCAGCCCGGCGCAAAGCAAGTCGGCATACCGCATTGTGAATCTGTTCGCCCTCGTTACGCTTCGTACATCATGCACGTGTCTTCGTACAAGACGCTAAGCCTGGTCAAGAACAGTCGCAAAAATGACGAGCTAACAAAGCGCAGACGACGCTGTAACCCACGTGCGCTCGTACATCGGCGGCTCCGATCACAAGCGCCAGCCGCGGGAGCTGGACGTGACTGCAGCGCCACTAGTTCTCACGACCGCCACGCGGACCGCCTCTCCGGCGTAGCTTTTAAACTGAGTTTGTTCTAGTAACGTGGGCTCTACCCACTACGCGCCTTATATGTATCACGCCTTCTCCTTGTCGCAGTGTTCTTGATTGGCGGAGGTGGTGTCACCTCTGGGAGCGGTGACGTGAAGTACGGAATTATGTTACTAAAACTCGCTAATAATGTGGCACAGGCGAGTGCTTTGGTGCAGCGAGAGACACGTCAGCGTAAAGCGGAACGCCTACCCGCGCGCATGATTCAAGCTACGAACTCTGGCGTTCCTGAAGTTCCGTGTGGTTTTGTAAGCACGAGTAGGAGGGGCAGGTTAACCTATTACTGGGGGACGCACACCTTGGTGTTTCTCTCCATAAATGAAGACGCTTTGATTAAACGCATATTTTGTGCCAGTGTTTATTAAGGCGAAGCCTGCGAATTCACCGTCAGCGTCGGCGGCGTCGACACGAGTGATGCAAAAGATCGTCATCACGTGATGACGTCATCATGACATCGAATATCGCAACAATTTGTAACGCCATAATGACGTCATATGTCGTCGCTATGACATGGTATAACGTGACTTCACACGATGACGTCATCACGTGACATGGCCGCTCGGTCAAAGGTGGGCCGATCACTGAGGCAGTCACTACTAGGCGAGCTGCAGAAAGCTTGCAATGCTTCCGATCCTGGAGGCAGTGGAAAACCACGTTTAGTATAGAGATATCTCGGAGGGGGACGGGGAAGGACCAATACGTCGACTGAGAAGAAAAAGAAGAGCACGGATTGCACCTTCGAGTCCTCTTAGGTGAATGCATACGGGACCGCGGGAGTTTTTGTGTGCTTTCTGCTGCCACCTTTGCGGGGTTTCGCCGTATGCCCTGTCCAGGTGTATGTCAATTACTTCAGCTGCCACAAATGCTTTATTTCGATCACGGACGCTCGTCGTCTGAACGGAGATGTGCCACTAGGCGCCTACGTGAGTACATCCACGTCAAACGGTGCTATAGCTACCAGACACCTATAGACACTGTGCGACCTCTCACAATAAACGATCAAATACTTCTATGACGTCACGGTTCACTTTCGCGGTATACTGATTTCTATGACGGAGGGATCACCCATGTTTATTTTTATTTAAGTTATCTTTCTATATTCAAAGCCTGAGACCGTGCGTGCCGGAGCGCGCTTTTTGTCGCTGTTTATTCTTTCTGTTATTTGCCTCCCTCTTCTTAATATAGACATCTTGAATATAGACATTTGGCTGACAAAGATTGCGACAGAGAGAACAATGAATTTTCTTACAAAATTTCTCTCATGATAGGCTGTGTTTGTTGCAGCATTCCGTGCAGCGTTGCTTGGACACACGTTACGAAAGAACTGCCTGCGAGAGGGAAGGCTCTTGCAGTATGCTAAGAATGTTTTATGAAAGCTTCAGGGCACGCATTCAGGATGCAAATAAACAAAAATGAATATGCATGAGAAGTGACATGATTATTTTTTTAATAATGAATGACACATTTGGTCATATTTATCACAAATACACAAACAAATTAGTGAAAAATCTCCGCGGTGAAATTGAAGGACACTGCAATTTTTCCTGAAGGAATCGTACATTAACAATGTCAGTCAGTCGCCAATATTAGCAAGCTTCGCTAGGTCAAAACATTACCTTCATTCACTTCGTCTGCTTGCGCTTTCTCTCTTCAGTTCTCACTTTGCTTCTGAAAGAACAAAGTTGTACTAGGTAGAAACAACCTAACATGCAAGCGTTTGACAGCACAATGCTGGGACTGTATGTCAAGATTAGTTTTTCACTTGAGCAAGACAAGTAAACGTCCTAACAGCCTACACTGATTTGGAGAAGAGATGTTGTAGACTCGTAGAGGACAAAGAAACCCCTATTCACCTACCGTACCGAATGCACAATATAAGGTTATTCTTATAGTTATCCATGGCGGCGTGAAATTGAGTGATGATTTTACGCGAAGGAGTTGAAGAACATATAACTGTAAGTTAAAAAGGCCGCAATAATTTTTAATGGCACCGTTTCTTCGATAGATATAGCTATTGTGTCTTATAGGCGTATTTTTAAAGGTACACAGCGAATCTGTAATAACGCCGCATTTGTGCGTTCGTTTCCATCCGTCTGCGAAAAGTTAGTTTCGCAAGGTGATATCACGATAGCAACATATTGAAATGCTATGCGAAGAAACATTAGCGGCTAACACCTTTGGAATCCGATCTCGCGCAACTCTACAAGGCGCTTGTTGAGTTAGAAACACGGCCGCTGCAGCGAGCGAAGCGGTTTTCGTGTTGTGTGTCGCCTCGACGCCAAGCAAGCACAAAGAACACAACGCTCACAAAGTGCTGTGTTCACAGCACTTACAAAGGTATGAGTCGTGTACGAATGCCTGTCGACATAGCGCGCGCGACCGCACCAGTTGGTCAAATGTCGCAGTTTCTGCCCGAGCGATGAAGCCCCCCGCCTACACACCTCACTCACGCTTTCATGCTCCTGCGCCCGACGGAGCCGGCCGGCGCATTTCATCTATGCTTTAGCAGCGCCAGTCTGCAGTCTTCATAAGCTTTCGCTCGCATATAGAGCATATGGATTGCGTGGCGATGTTATCGGTGTAGACAACACGCGGAACGTGATAGCGACGGCCACAGTGCAGCGGGAGACGCTCATGTGATTGCTATCGCAAAAAAAAATGCATGTCCGTCAAGCACGTAGGTGATCGATGCCGTACGAAGCAGCCAATGAGAAGCCAAATATACGAGGGGCGTTCAATAAAGATTTCCCCTGGCCCACTTCCTCTGGACAGAGAGCAACGAAACTTTGCATATTTATTAGTCCTTCTCTACATAGGTGTCACCCAGGGACACACACTTCTCCCATCTTTTTATGCAATTGAAAACACCTCGCTTGTAAAGTCCACAGGTTGCTTCAAAAGCCATGTTGTGACTTCAGAAATCAGAGTCTCATCATCTGGAAAATGCTTGCCCTTCAAATATGACTTCATTGCTGCAAAGAGGTGGAAGTCCGATGGTGCGAGGTCGGGTGAATAAGGGGGATGCGGCAGAACTTGAAAGCCGCAGCAGCGTGCTTCCATCTGGGCAACGTGTGAGTTGTGGACTGGGGCATTGTCTTGCAGAAGGAGGACACCTTTGGTGAGCATGCCACGTCTCTTGCTTTTGATGGCCTCCCGCAATTTCTGCAGCAGTGAAGCATAGTATGCCCCAGTAATCGTGGCACCCTTTGCTAGGCAATCCATCAAGACTATTCCGTGCTGGTCCCAAAAGACTGTGAGCATGACCTTGCCCGCCGATGGCTGGGAGAGTGCCTTCTGTGGAGGTGGAGAGTCCAAGTGCTTCCATTGCATCGACTGGATTTTAGTCTCCGGATGATAGTGATGGACCCAGCATTCATCCTGTGTAATGAGTCTGTTGAAAAAGGCCTCGTGGTTTCCATGGCATATGTTCAAAAGAGCCTTGGAACATTCGACTCGTTCCTGCTTTTGGAAAGGTGTGAGCAGCCGGGGAACCCAGCGAGCGGATATCTTACGCATATGAAGATGGTCATGAATAATTTTTTCCACGGACCCCACACTAATCTTGACATTTTGGGCTAGGTCTCGAACAGTTATGCAGCGAGTTTGCAATATGGCGGCCTCCACTTGCTGGATGGTGTGTTCATCGATAGCGGAGTGGGGTCGCCCTGCAATCGGAGCCGTTTTCACCGATGTCCGACCGCATTTGAATTGACGATGCCAGTTCTTCACTACATCATATGCTGGGTAATCCTCCCCATAAACCTCTTTCATCTCATCGAAGGTCTCCCTTGGAGTGAGGCCTTTCAAGTACAGGAGCTTGATGACTGCTCTGCATTCCACTGCATCCATTACCACACCTTACACCACTTCAGCGCCTGTAAAAAACAGTTATTAGTTCAGAGTTGTACATCGGCACGTGACCTATAGTGACCTATGGCATTATGCATGCTCAGTTTCAGCATCCTGCAATAAGTAGAAGTTGGTCAGGGGAAATCTTTATTGAACGCCCCTCGTGTTTATTGAACGCCCCCTCATGTGGCTCTCAGTCAAGCATTACGAATGAGCACCGACATCTTTGAAAAATGTAGTAGTATGCTGGTTGCTTCGCCTAAGGGGTTTAATGTTCCTTTCTATCAGAGACGCCGTAATGAAGGGCTCCGTATAATTTGGTCTTCCGGGGGATGTATAACGTGCACTGTCATCGCATAGTGTACGGGGCTCTACCATTTCGATTCCATCGAAATGCGAACGCCGTTCCCGGGATCCAACCGCCCTCTTATGTACCAGCAGTCAGTCACAGTAGCCATTAGGCCACCGCGAGGCATGACTATGCGTTACATGCTTGCAGGAAGTGCGCCGACTAAGCGCACTGCCGACGGAATGTCGCATTGGTGTACGGAATGTGACATTGTGTACGCGCAAAGAGTTCGGCGGAGGGTTCCGGCGGCGAACAGCCAACTTGGACAGTAGCTGTCATGAACAGCCCCGCCATTGGCCGTATATGCTTGCGCCAAAATCATCTACGCACCGCATGAGAACGAAAGCAATGAGATTCGTTAGAACACATAAGCCTCTGAGCACGCCTGCTTCCACGCAGAAGATATTAAAAGGTGTTGTATGATGACTGACGAAGCCTACGGCTGTGGTGTAGTGATCAGGGCATGGATCATCTGTACAGAAGGCCCCAGTTCATATCTGGCAGTGGGAGCACATATATTTATTTTTCCTATTGTCTGGCTAAGGTTGCTTCACGACAGTAAGCAAGGGAAATACGGAAAAAAGCTAAATTAAAGCCATGTAGTATTCAAATATTTTGCGAGGTTTCTGACAATGTGGCATTAAATCGTACGCGAAGCTGTTGACGAGAGGCTAGTACTACGCATCCTCTGATATTAAGGCAATCGTTAAGTGGCCCTGTTATAAGGCGGACAAGGGTCTTTCAGTACTGCGAGTCACCCTAGTTGGAATAAATTTATATTAACAATATTTGCGCCAAAACACAGGTAAAAATTAGCGACACAAGGACCGGCGCATACACACAAGGACGAACGCTTTGCCCCTGTGTTTTGCGCGCAGATACTTTCTAGGTGCATACATTGCAGCGAGGCCGACCTGCAGTATCGCTTCAGCTTTTTTTAACAACCGGCGGAAGTGCTCGTTCTTCTGTCGCTCTTCTTTGTCCCAATGTTTTGGCACAAATATTGGCAAGATAAACGGCCTGTCTCCTCTCGTCTTGCTCAAGTTGCGTGTGATGTTCTTTTCTATGTTCTGTATGTTTCTATATGTTCAGTAATGTACCAACTAGAAGAAGTCAATACGCTAATGCAGTCCCACGTCTTTTTGTATAACAAGTATTTCTTGTGTAACGCTAGCGTACTGACCACTCCTGCCATGCCGTAAGGCTAAAGGATAGCTTCAATTTTCTTGTGCATAGCTGACTTTGGAGCACGCGTGCCAGCACCGACGTGAGATGCATGGCGGACACATAAACGCTTCTGCGATCAGGCATTCATGAAGTCATATCGCTGAAAACACAGGGACCAGGAGGAAAGATGACAGGATGGTCACACGTCCTGTTCTGTTTTCTTCTCCCTGTTTTTTCATCGGGATGGCTTCATTGAATGCACCCAACCAACTAGCCCAAACGTCTGTACTCTTGCGATCAGGCATTCCTTTCGCAAGGAGTGTTTGTCGTCGTCGGGCGGCGATGAGGAGCAACGCTATATTGTAGCAGCGATGCAAATGCGTTATAGCACTTATGCATTATTTATTACATTGTCATCCCAATGCAGCGTTTACATTACGCGTTAGTGACCAACAGGAGCCTGTGCTTGCCAACACAATCCTATAGTAAGCCAACACTCGTTCAAGTTATGTTGTATGAGCCAGCAATATATAGTGTACTTTCTTATCAAGGGTCAAGTAGGGCTAGCCAATAGTTCGCCAACATTAGGCAGCAAAAAGCTGCCACTAGTCGACACTAGCCAACAAACCGAAAAATAGCCAACACTTATGCAATCAGTGCTTGTATTAGTGACGTCATCATAGAGTGTGTACGCAGTACCTGTAAAGCTGCTTGTTTTTTTTTTTTTTACTGAGTCCAACGTCTTGACGTCCTCCACGAAACTTATTTAAAGGGGCTGGGCATTCGAATTGTCTTCTTAAATATTTAATTGAACAGATGGCTGTGATCCAGTGTATGTTGCCCTTTCTTATAGCCTGCTTATATGGTCGATTAAACTTAAGCGTGTCCCATATGCTGTTCGAAACCGTTTTTCAATATTTTGTAAAATACACAAATTAAGCCAACAGATCTATGCTTCCATTTGCTTTCACTTTCATTTCGGATCTAAGTATAATATTTACCTTTTTCCAATACGCGTCTCTATTTCAATACCTAAGGCATTCATTGTGTCTAGATTTCTCCCATCTTTAATAAAATTGAATGTTATGGCGTCCTCTCGCGCCACGTTTCCGCGGGACATGCTTTGCGGAGCACATCTATGCTTCTAGATAGTTGAACGGGGATCTTCAATTTCTATTAGGTAGTGTTTCACTCAAGGGTGGGTAGTTGCTCTGATCTATACAGTAGAAGTCTTCTGCGTCCTTCGATATGTCATCTAAAGAGACAGTAATATTACCGTGCTTATCTGTCCTGCGTGCATTTTGGGTCCTCCTGTGCAGACTTTCGTTTTAGTGCTTTAATGCTACGGCCTTTCTTTAACACTGCCTTTGTCTCTTTAAGGTTATTGTACGGTATGTCGCTAAGTTTTGCCTCGTTCACCCCCTTTGACAGTTCAGCAAATGTTGATTTACCTCTTCAGGTAGCTGGTATCATCTTTGTGTTTTATTAGTCATTTACTGGTCTGGTTAAGCCCGCTTGCGTAATGCTTGAGTGTTTTATTTCTGCTTCACAAATTAATCCAGTTACGGTTGTGTACATTTTCTCTATGTCCTCCCTTTCTTCTTTTTCTAAAACGCCATTTTTTTCTGAAGGCCAACCATAAATACAACTGCTTTTACAATGACTGTGGCAAGTCTCGCCTATTCTTTAGTATCATTGTGTTCTTCCTTTGTTCAGGTTGAATACGATCAGTCCAGGACATATTGTCGATTTTGAGAGTATCGGTTCCCAAGCTGTTAGGTACTCGACGGGCAAGAGAACTTTAGGAATGAGCGAGACGCTATCCAATGAGTGATAAACCCCGCCCTACACTTGACGTCACCTCAGTGACAATTAGATGCCGTATGATATATTGCAGGAGATGCGTAACCGACTGGTGATCAGAACAGTACACTATTTTACAAGCACGAAGTGCAATCCCCAATAATGTTTTGTCCGGTATTGCCCGGCCAAATGTCGCAAGAAGCTGACTGCGCAAACATTAGCGAGATAGCAGGTGAATTCGTTAAGCAACATCTAACTTGACAGAATGTGAAATCTCGTGACAGTGAAATTATACAAATGCGGCCGTACCTGGTGTTGCATTCCTTTTTAGGCTCCATTTTAGTGCCCTTTTCTGAGCCAACACGCGCAAAAGAGCGGCACATCGGTGAAAATGTCCGTCATGCGTAAAGTGCAGCGCGCATGTCCGTCAGGATAAGACTAGTGAATCGCGCTGAACTTTCCAACACTTTCACATATTGACCTATGTGGAAAGGCATATACGCTTGCTGACTGCTGTGTATATATGGCAGGTAAAGAAGTGCACGCCTAAACGGGTGGTTGCCTTTGATGTGTGCTGTAAAAAAAACTGAGATGGTTCCCGCTTTCCTAATTCTACAATTTCTGCGCACTTGTTACGGAGGTAAATATCAGCTCGATGGTGGAGGGGCTACTAACAACGTATGGCTATATTTTGGTATTTTCGAATTAGTACAAGGTACTTACTTACTGAAGATAAGTAATGCTGCATCGCCTAATTTAAGTTTGGCATGTATGACGACTGTTTGCCATTCCTCATGGAATCGACATTGTTGCCTGCTTTTATCACTTGTGCAGTAATTGCGTTCATGCTAAGTTTGCGAAGTTGGTGTTGCAGTGCCTCGAGTGGAAATATTTGTACTATAGCAACAGGAGAGGCACTGCGGAGATCCTGGGGCGCCGGTATACGTCGCTGCATTTGCACGCTAGTGGTCAGACATTTACGAAGAATGTTCCTACTCCTTTTGCTGTCATTTAAAAAGCTCAACACCTTACCAAAAAGACGTACTTATTGTTTATTCCATCAATTAAAGAAAAGTTCCCTTTAGAAATGTGTTAACGTCAGCTCAAAGGTAATAAATTCTTCAACAATACCATTTTCTCGAAGCTTGGCGCACTACAACGTGTCCTCGGAAAATGGCGAAAATACAAGGAACTAAACGTTACGGCACTTTGTAACCAATTATAGAGGCTCTTCTATCTAACTCGGGCCAAGCTTTAAGATGGTTGGCCACCTACACAAGTCAATTTTTTTTCTCGAGGTCAATTTTTAGTTTTTTGGGCAAGCCCGAACCTTCAAAAATATGTTGCAACAAAAATTATCCTCCTGTCATGATTAGTTTGCAAGTTACAGCAAGTTTTCCATACCCCATGCTCGTATAGTGAAACCGAAATCACATTGTGTTTTTTTCGAAAGTAAGTGCTCTTTCTTCTATATTAATATTATTCAAAATACTTTATAAATTTTATTTTGACTGTTACATAAGAGGATGTCATTAAATACAACTTTGTGTTTCTGATTGTTTTTAAATCTCTAAAAACGGCCACAAGAGGGACGCGCACCTCTTGCAAGCTCGGAAATCTTTGCGTCTTTCTCAAAATAAGAATTTGCTCCAAATTATGTGACGCGAACTTTCATAACTTTTTTCTCAACATCTACTTTGAATTGAAATTTGGTATATTAATTTACAACTTATATACCTGTGCGGTGAATTAGAATAACAGAAATTGATGGAATATTTTTGAATTCACAGCTGATTTTGTAAACAGGTTATGTCTAAATTGGCGCTTTTTTCCCGTATTTCTGGTTTTTTTAGCATTAATTGCTTTACAATTACTGCATAATATTTATCCTAGTTCACTATATAGCTCCAATCGTTAGTTTCATAAATGCCAAAGTTTTACTGATTTAAGCCACCCAATAGTCACTTATCACGGCTGGTGTGACGACCACTTTTAATGCAAATTTTGAAAGAGATTACCTCCCAATAAATAGATAATCAATATTTTCCACTTTAAATGGCTGGGTAAGTTAATAGGATATGCTTGTTTTGGAGAAAAAGCTATTTCAACGCTGGCTGCTCCTAAAAGTTTTTTTTTTGAGTGGGCTACCACCTTAGAAAATTCACGAGCACGCTTTTAGAATGCAGCCAGCTTAGCACACTTTACATTTCTCTTGGGCAACACAGCTTAGCGCATTTTCAAAACTGCTTGATCACGAATTATTTACCAAACCAACATTAAACCATTGTTCGACCTGGCAAATTTCAATTAATTTTTGTCAACTCAAATTCCCGCACAATATTTTATTCCATAGCTATAATTATCCGGATTTTCGTTTTTCCAGGATTGCAAAGAAGTGCGACAGATAGAAAAAAAAACAAAAAAAAAGGTCGCGACCTGACGCTTGCGCAATGCGACATGAGTGCTCTCAATCACGCTACGAACAATTAGTCGCTGCTGAATGCTGGCGAGGAGGTCACATCGGTAGATGACGATGTATCGAAAACAAAGCGCGTGGCCACCGCTTATTATTTTCACCAGTGGTATGTTCACACCCTCCTACTGCGTATAACATCGCTCGTTTGGTGATAACATGTTCCACGGTGCTAATGCTTCTGCGCGCTAGTGGCCTGTCGCGTGGTACTCTTTTAAAATCTCCAATCTCGCACATTTTCTTCAAAGTGCTGAATAATTAATTCTAGTTAATACCCAAGTATAAAGCGTAAGATAATTCTTACGCTCTACAGGTCTTGCTGTTGAGGCTTTGCGATCAGAGGAATTTTGTCACGAAGTCGTGATGTCGACGAAGACAGTAGTCGGCGTGTCCAAGATGAAACTCTTTATTTAGCCGAACTTGTGGCCGGGAAAGAGAAAGTCAAACTTTAAGGCAGCGATACACGCTGCATACTGATAGCGGTGAGCACAGCGTCTGCCGTCGATAATCTGACAAGTGGTGAAGCGTGTCGGCTTTTATACGTGTGCTATCGAACATTCCAGCGTTATCGCTGGTGGCAGCGTACTCTCTCGAAGAAACTAGACCATTCGCGTCCTGCGCGCAATCTTAATGGAATGAGCTAAAACACTCGTGAAGCTTCTGCAAGATCGCGGCGCGGTCTGCGCGGAGCGTTGCAAACAGCGTTTTCGGGTGAAGCCCGAATACATCAAAATAACACGTGTGGTAATATTTTATTGAGATAGAAAATACGTGGACACGCCGCGCCGTATGCCCTGTGTATATATGACACATCAATCCATGCGTCATGACAAGTCAACAACTACTCTCAGATATCTTATTGTGTGTCGGATGGCAGCGGTCGCGCTTCACCTGTACCTCCCATTCGCTTCTTCGTTCTTCGTTACGAGGGAAGCGAAGCATCCGTTGCCCTTTCGCATGTGAAACAGTACACAGTGGCACACAGCAGCGTGTCACAGCGGTCAAAGAACTGATCGAATAAATTAAATAGCAACGTGTTTGCAGCACCGTCCCCGCGCTAGCCACTGCACTTCGCTTATCAGTTTAGCACAAATGTGGCTCCCCACGAAGAAACGGCGGCGCGGAAAGGGTCAAAAGGCGTCTCCACCCTGGAAGCGGAGGTGCTGGCATCGAGGCACCCTAGCTCGAGCGACCGGCCTTTATCATATTCCCGTGTTACCTTCTACCGCTGGAAACACTTTGACAAGGTGACGGAAGATATTGCAGGGTGATTTGTGTGCTTGCACCGATGTGAGGTATGCGTCGGTTATGTGTCTCCTCCATCTCAGTTAATTATTGCTGGGCTATCATATAATACCTGGAAGCTTTACGTAGCATTTACCGACGACTATGTGAAAAGAGCTGGGCGCGATTTTCTGCTTGCAGAGAATCCCAATAAAGACTCTATCACAACTTCCAGTTTATGTCTGCCAAAGCGGCAACCGTCGCTAAATTGAACAAAAGAAAATCACTCTTTCATGTCTTTTAAGCCTTGTCGTGACAATTCACTTCCTCACTGCAAGAAATATTACCGCGCAGCATTACCTCCCTTATTACCGATTTACAGGACTGGCGTATTCGTTGACATAGGAAGTATGACCGCAGGACATTGGAAGTATGACTACTAAATGGTGCCTCTTTCCCCATAACCGTTTGACTTTGTTTTAACTTTTTTTGTGAGTATGTAATCGCTCCAAGTTCTTGGGTTACACAAGGAAAAAATGCAAAAAGAAAAAATTCGGCAGATCCCACGTACCGTGGGAGTCGATGTTATGCGAAGCATACGGCGGGCAGGTGACTGGGGCGTAACCTTTTCTTTACTGAGCGACACGTTACAAAATGACGCTAAAGATTTGTATAAATTTTACACGCACAGTTATATATGTTCAAGAGCCTCATATGTGTTATATAACCAGTTGTTTACGGTTGGGTAACGCTGCCAATGGCAACGTGGGTATTAGCAACACCAGAAGCGGTAAGCATATATGTAGCGCTTTACGTGTCCCGAGAACGCGCGCACGTTTCACGAACCCATGTGCATGTGTGCAACAAGTTCTTGACAGTTCTTGAACAAGGGCATCATCACCGTGATCAGTGAGCACCAGCAGCTGGGCATGACCTATTATAGGTTCCGGTCGTGATCGTGATGACGAGGGGTCCATGTGTAGTGAAATATGTAGTATAGTACAGCTGTTGGAATTGGTGGATGCCTCGGTGATTTCGCCGACAAATTGTCTGTCGACAGAGCCGGCGACATGTCGGAACCTGAAGCCAGCCTTCGCGTTGGTGAGGTAAAGGCCGTCGAGGCTCGTAGGCCTGGATAGTGCTACGTAGACCAACATCAGTGGATGGTGTTTGTCGTATTTGTAGACTACTTCGGCGTATGTAGCCTACAAAGCGGATGTCAATCAATCTGGCGTCATCCTCGGTCAGCATGAGGCCATCGCCTAGCCTCGTAAGAAATGAAGAGGACACTGCGTCGTTCTGGCGGGCTAAGTGCGCTTTACGGTGCGGTGATGTGGATATCATATCTAACTTTCGTTAATGATTCCTCCGAGGTCGAGCAGTGCTTAAATATAGCTTGCTAAATCATAGGAATACAAACGTAATATTTATTAGACTGCTATAAAAGCGGAGCCAACACTGGAACTACAGACGTTAATCTGATATGACGCCTGTATCGTAGGAGTAGACATCGTAGGAGTATCATGTAGTGTTTATTGCTTTCTTGTAAAATTAGATAGCCAGCACCACAACCACAATTGACGTTGCACCGATATTACGCCTGCGTAGGCTGTTTTTCCAAACCAGTTTATAGACCTGGCGTGGCTCAGTGGTAGAATACCTGATTTCCATGCAGAATGCTTGGGTTCGATTCCTGCTGGGATCCTAATTTTCATTCTTTCCATTTGTTGCGTCGACGCTGCCGATGTTGGTTTTTCTTAACGCCTAGCATTTAAGTTCACAATGGTTGTTCTCGCCGTTCCTGGGTAGATATAAACTGTAAATGTTACCTGTGGCGCATACCCGTACACCGCGGCCCGTGGTAAACGGGTATGTGCCACACGTGTCTAGTGGAAAGGGTTTGACGACGTACGCGACAAGATTTTAACGTTATTCATGTCATGACCCGGCAGTCATATTCGTCAAATCCTCTTACCCTCCCATGCAAAGTTTGGTCTACACCAAATTAAGGTGGCGATCATGAGAGCACCCAGACGTAGGCGGCTAGATAGATAGATAGATAGATACGTAGATAGAAACGCTCAAAGTGCCAGAGGTTCGCTAAGAAATGCTTCGCATTTAAAAAACACTCGTGGAGCAAATGTACATTGCAGAGCAACGAGTCCTTGCCACATGAAAAGCTCGAATAGTAATATTTCACATCTTTCTTTGCTGCAATGCTGCGCACACGTTCATTTCCCTATGCGTTTCTATTTTCATTGCATGCGCTCATGTGCAGGCCGCTGTCTGGTGCTGCATTAAGAACTACTGCTCACATATTCTCAGTTGTTTGCCTGCAGCCCTATAAAAAATTTGGAAGATGGCTTAATTTGGAACATTATAGTGATTCTGTTACAACATCTGCTTTCAATAAATATACAATTTACAAGCGAGAAGGAAGTTCTTTTGGTGTATCCCAGGAACTCTTAAAAAAGTTCTCGCTTACAGAACAAACCTGGTATCGGAAGGCAGAAGACTATTATTGCAATAATTCTTTGTTTTCTTTATTACCATTGAATATTATAGCTGCATGGTAGTGGCCGAACATGTTGGGGTATTAGTGAGCAGCATCGTTTGTCTTTACCCTGGATTTATTACCATTGAATATTATAGCTGCATGGTAGTGGCCGAACATGTTGGGGTATTAGTGAGCAGCGTCGTTTGTCTTTACCCTGGACATATCCGTCAAACAGCACTTAACACTTCCGAAGAACGTCACCACTTGCATACAGGCAATTTTCTTGGCTCTAACTGCGTGGGGAAGATGGCAAGCATATTATCTCTGATGAGGTTGTGAAGATGAAAACAAATGATCCCGTTTTAAAAAGTCCATAGAGCGATCAAAGTATATGTAAAAGCTATACGGCAAATGGAGAAACAAGAGCACTCACTTGTTTGATTTTTGGTGACTAGAAGTTTGGAGACCTTTGGGTAGACCTTTTTAACTGCAGAAAAGGCTCAAGAACCCGGTTGGCTTGTTCGGGAAGGTTGCTTCTTGCACAAACAAAGCGACTGCCGTAACGTGGTTCATTACCTACGAATTCGGCAGAGCAGTCACTGTTCGCCGCGTCAGTGCCCTTGTTCCGTCAGCTTGCAAACATGGGCTGACCTACATCTGAAAGAGGGAGGTCTGAAAGCTAAGTTACGTAATACGCCTGTCACGCATCTTGCCTGCGCCCGTGCTCGTCGTTGCGGCCTTTAATTTCTCTTGATGTTTCGTCCGCTGGGAAAAAAACTCTTCGCTGACATCACACCTGCCCCTTTTCTACAATCTGTTTTTCGCCGAACTAGAGCTATGACATAAGAAATCGTTAGTGCAGACATCGTTAGTGCTGAACGACGTACACACGGATGCAATTTTTAAGGCTTTGAACCTATTACCAGTGAAGGAAGCTTTTTGATCAATCACAAACAAACGCTACACATTGGCTACTGAAAATAATGGGACATTTTAGGGTGCGAAGTACCTTTTGCGTTCGGGCTGTCGGCGTCTCCTGTCGTCGTAGTCCCTCACAGAGTCTCCTGTCGTCGCCCGTCACGGTAAAACTAGTGGCAAATAAGACGGCGCGTTCGCTCAGGAAGCGTGAGCTAGGAAAAGCTCCAGAGAACGCGCGCGAGCCCGCGAGAGGCAACACAACGTGCGCTTCCTCTTTCTGCCATCTTATACACCCTGCGGTATTTTCCTCGCCTTTATGCATTTTCTGCCAACAAAGCGCCAATCTCGATGATATCTTATGGGGTTGTACTCGGAGCCCATCACCTAACTCACACATTAATAGTAAGGAGCAGTGGGAGGCTGCCACGCTCAGCTCGGCGCCGGAAGTCCAGGACCAGATCCTGGATTGGGCTAAGAGGTTAGCGGAGACCTACGTTGGTTAGGCTCCTCTCATAGGCGTATCTACCCGGGGGCAAGGGGGGCGCACACCCAAACGTCGGAGGGGGGTGCTGAGACCCCCCCCCCCCCCCACATTCGTGAGCGCTCACTGCCGGCCGCGCAGAGGCAAACCAACAACTATGGCGAAGTTTTCGTTCGAAACAACTTTCACAAAATTAGATTATGAAATTTTGAGGTATTCCCAGCTTCTGCAGTGAAGATCGTTTTCCGTGCCTCACCACGACGCACCATAGGTCCTCTGCGGTGCAAGTCGCCTATGCAACGCTTTGATACGTTGCGCTCTTGCATTGTGGGGGAGGCTACAGCTGAGCAGGGGCTGTCAGGCGTCACAGTTTTCCGTCCTGTGTTTATTCCGTTCTACCAGAAATCAACTTTACATCACCGCCGACGTAAGCTAGGGCGGGAACCAGTAGTATTTATGAAGATTTCAGTCAATAAATGTTACTGCAGTTCACAAGAAATGCCTGTGCTTTTTCTTCGAAAACGTACAGCATTGCCTGTCCTATCCCCTTGGCTGAAGCGAGTCGATGAGCGCGCAGATGCGCTGAGTGTTGCTTGGGCGGAGCTGACGCGGAACGGCGGTGGAACGACGGTGTATGAAGATTCCGCCTGTGTTTCTTAATTAATCTTATTCGCCTGGATGATCATACTGTAGCATGCAACGACCTTAGTAGCTTCTATTGGGTCATTTTGCCGTAATTAGATATTAGTGTCATGTTGCCGTAGTTAGTGCTTACTTTTGGACGCACAAGGTTACTGTTTTCAGAAACCCGTGTGTCACCTATTCTACTTCTGAATAATAAAATTCCAAGTTTGAGTTGAAAGGTGGAAATGAATTGTAGAATTTCGAGAGTGCTAAAGGAGGGTGCTGCTGATGCTGTGTAAGAAGTATGTGTGGTAATTCGGACTGCTCTTTTCTCACGGTGAATGAGGGATGTCAGGTGTGTGGCGTAGGTATTGGCCCAGGATGAAATGCAGTAAGTAAGGTGACTGTTAATGAAAGCATAGTAAAGTGATTTTAGAATGTGTCTGAAAACAATGACTTGTGCGAATGAGTGCGCGGATGCCAAAAGCAGTCTTCTTGATGACAGAATTTACATCAATGTTATATTTGAGTTGAGGGTCTAATGTGACACCTAGAAAAGTAATGAACGTTGATAGGGTTATGACGAAATAACATAAAATTTGTTTTAACAGGGTTGATCTTCAATAAGTTATTTTTGCACCATGATGCAAGATTCGCGACATCAGTTTTTAATTTTGCTAGTAGATTGTTAAAATCTTTGTCACTAGAAAATATCGTGGTATCGTCAGCGTAAAGTATGCAGCCAGAAGAGTTAAGTGATGATGGTAAATTGGTAATGTAGATAAGAAACAAGAGACGTCCCAGAATTGAGCCTTGTGAAACTCCCTGGTTAGTTGTTATCGGAGAGTATAAAACACCGCCATAGTTGACAACCTGGGTCGTGTTAGCGAGGTAGCTTTGTAAACGGGCTAAAGTAGGCCCACACATTCCCAAGGATTCAAGTTTAGCATACAAAATAGAGCGGTTAATAGTGTCAAAAGCTTTAGTTAAGTCAATAAATACCGCCCCTGCCCATGGCTCATTATTGATGAACTGTTTTACACTATCTGTTAGTTTAATCAGTGCTAATTCGGTGGATAACTTAGCACGAAAACCAAACTGCTTATGTGACAAAAGGGTAAATCTTGTTCGGTAGTCCATTAGACGATTCACAATGAGCTTCTCAATTACTATTCTAAAAAGTGGGAGGATTGTTATAGGGCGATAGTTAGAAAAAACTTTTCGGTCTCCCTTTTTGAATGCAGGTGTTACTTTTTAGATGCGTAGCAGCTCTTTGACTAGCCTGTGTAACGCTGTCCGTCCGCACAAACGCGAGGCAACGCGCTTCCCTCGGCGCAGGTGTTGGAGCGGTGCCAAGTAGGTCACGCCGCAGCTGGGCGTTGACGTCACGCACCCCTCGCACGCTTCCCTCACAGGTGGGCGCGTTCGTCACTCTCTCCCTCACCCGCCGGAGCGCCGCAGCTGCCGGCTGCCTCCCGTGTCTGCGTTTCAAACAAGCGTTTACACCAGTAAACGCTACACCGAGTTTAGCTTCAAACGAATCTTCCAGCGCTCACCGCAGCACCCGCGTTAGCGCCGTTCAACCCGTGACGCCACCCGTGCGCAACGCTGCTGCTTCGCATCCCATCAGCGTTCCCTTCGGGGAGATGGCCCAATTTTCCTTGTGTGAGGATTGTAGGAAAAATGTCTCAACAAAATGCGGTGTTAATAAGCTCTGAAAGCACTGAAGATAAATCTTGAGCAACAAGTTTGATTCTAGATGGATAAATTGAATCGATGCCACATCCTGTCGTCTTCAAACGTGTTATAGTGCCAGAAACTTCAGCACGTGACGTGGGTTTTAAGAAAAAAGAGTGAGGCAAGCGAGGCAACGAAGGCAGGTTAGTGACAGTCGATGCTGAGTTGCTGAAAAATGATTCGTTAAATGAATTGGCGATAGCGATAGGGCAAGTTAGAACGCTGGTCCCATCCGAAAATTGTGTCTCAAGTGCATCTGGCTGATCAAGATGTAAGAATTCCTTAATTACGTTCCAATTTTTCCTACTGCCATTCCCATTTTCGAGCACTTGATTTTGATAGTAGGTTCGTTTGGCTTTTTTAAGTAGGACAGTAAGAGTTTGTGAATACAGTTTAAAGCGGGCACTGAGGGACAGGTTGAACGGCTGAAGTTTTACTTTTTTGTAAAGGTTATCTTTTTTATTTATGCTGCGCAGCAGTCCCCTAGTAATCAACGGGTTTCTAGGGGTTGAGTACCAACGCGATATGATGGATAAAGATGTACACGAGTTTTTGATACCTATTAGTTTCTCAGTCAGGGTACTGAACGCTTTGTTGAAACAAGGTTCTTGTGATAGTTTCCCCCAGTCAGAGCTGGATACCAAATCAACGAACTTCGCAGAATCGAAGCGGCACCCATTGACCATTTTATTTTTACAATTAGTTTGTGTTTTTCATAAAAGAAAAATTGGATAATGGTCTGTCAGATTAAAATTGACCACACCGGTCTTCTGAACTGGCATAACGTTACTGAGCATATGGTCAATAAGTGCGTTCCGACCAGAAGGAGCACATCGTGTCGGAGAATCCAGCAGATATTCCAGACCATGACCCATGAAGCAGTTGGAGTACTGAACACAAGAACTGCCATTATTCCAGGAATGTCAATGTTAATGTAGCCTAAACTGCTCACATTATAATTTTCGGAAATAAACGAGCCTAGTATATGATCACGTTCAACGCAAAAGTCACTGTAAGACGATGATGAGGACCGATAAATTGAACCAATGATAGTCCTTTTGTTACATGGAAAGAAATCACGGTTCAATTCGAGCCAGACATTCACATTTCGACACGGAAAATGCTACATCAGTACTCCGTCTATATGATAACGCGTTAGAAATGAATATGGCTGATCCACCATAAGAGTCACCCAGGTGATGAAAAAATTCAGCACGGTAGCCCGGAATGGAAAACATGTTATCAGCTGCAGATAGCCATGTTTCTGATATACATATGAGCGAAAAGTGATGATCGGTTAAAGAAAGGAAATTAACCATATCAGGAAAGCTTTTCGGTAAGCTTCGGGTGTTAAAGTGTATGATGGAAATATGAGAAGCAGACGAACTAAGAAGTTGCTTCAGCTCGAGGACAGTGTGTGTCGCCATCATGGTTCATAATCATCATAGATGCATAAATGTTATCAGGAAAAAACGGCCAGATCAACAACACCAGAGATACGGTACACTTGGGCGGTCCGTAGTCTTTCTTGCTTTGATGCAGCAGTTCTCAACCCATAGGAACTGCCACTGCTTTTCTTGCTTAAGAGCCTATGCCTGAGCGAACAGCCGCTTGTTCTCTGGCGTTAGGTGATCGTTGACAAATATGGGCTTATCCTGATTCATCAAGGCGATAGACCGGGTTGTCAGACGCGCTTTTCTGGCCTTTGAAGCAAATTCAGCCTTCTTTTGTCGTAAACAAAAACGTGCAATAATGTTCGAACCACCTTTAACGGGGACTCTGTGCACACATCAATCTAGGCAGGGCTGACAGGGCAACCAATCTTTTCTGCAACCTGTTGCAGAATTGCTTCACAGCTTTCGCCTTTTGTTTCCGGAACACCTTTGATTTCAATGTTGTTGATGCGCAAGTAATGCTGCAATTCAGCAACCTGTTTTGTTAGCTGCTCATTTGTTCGAGACAACTCTTTATTTTCTTTGGCCAGGCTTTCCTGCTTACGCTTCATTGTTTCATAGATGTCATTACACACGGCGACGCTGATACGCAATTCCGCAGCTTCCTTGCGCGATGATTCCAAGTCTCTAGATAGCTCAGCACAAGTGGACATTTTGGTTTGGCAGCAGTGGGTGCGGCAAAAAAGAAAAATGAATGCATGTTCAACCAACCTGTGCACGTAAGAGGATGCAGTCAGCGGAATATTGCGTTGCTGCCAACCCAGCCGCCAAGTGATGAGTTCCGCGATAATCCCAGCTTATATAGCTTCCACATGATGGTTCTGATGTAGATGGACAGGTGGCATTCGTCACAGGTGGCACGCGACGCTGTGATGACACAGCCAGTCCGATGATTTCTTCGTGCTAGGAGCACAAACTTCTATTCGCCACTGTACAGTGCTGCGGCGGGTTCGTGGTAATTTTGCGCCGGATCCGTAGGTATGCGCACGTAAGAGGATGCAGTCAGCGGAATATTGCGTTGCCGCCAACCCAGCCGCCAAGTGATGAGTTCCGCGATAATCCCAGCTTATATAGCTTCCACATGATGGTTCTGATGTAGATGGACAGGTGGCATTCGTCACAGGTGGCACGCGACGCTGTGATGACACAGCCAGTCCGATGATTTCTTCGTGCTAGGAGCACAAACTTCTATTCGCCACTGTACAGTGCTGCGGCGGGTTCGTGGTAATTTTGCGCCGGATCCGTAGGTATGCGCACGTAAGAGGATGCAGTCAGCGGAATATTGCGTTGCTGCCAACCCAGCCGCCAAGTGATGAGTTCCGCGATAATCCCAGCTTATATAGCTTCCACATGATGGTTCTGATGTAGATGGACAGGTGGCATTCGTCACAGGTGGCACGCGACGCTGTGATGACACAGCCAGTCCGATGATTTCTTCGTGCTAGGAGCACAAACTTCTATTCACCACTGTACAGTGCTGCGGCGGGTTCGTGGTAATTTTGCGCCGGATCCGTAGGTATGCGCACGTAAGAGGATGCAGTCAGCGGAATATTGCGTTGCCGCCAACCCAGCCGCCAAGTGATGAGTTCCGCGATAATCCCAGCTTATATAGCTTCCACATGATGGTTCTGATGCAGATGGACAGGTGGCATTCGTCACAGGTGGCACGCGGCGCTGTGATGACACAGCCAGTCCAATGATTTCTTCGTGCTAGGAGCACAAACTTCTATTCGCCACTGTACAGTGCTGCGGCGGGTTCGTGGTAATTTTGCGCCGGATCCGTAGGTATGCGCACGTAAGAGGATGCAGTCAGCGGAATATTGCGTTGCTGCCAACCCAGCCGCCAAGTGATGAGTTCCGCGATAATCCCAGCTTATATAGCTTCCACATGATGGTTCTGATGTAGATGGACAGGTGGCATTCGTCACAGGTGGCACGCGACGCTGTGATGACACAGCCAGTCCGATGATTTCTTCGTGCTAGGAGCACAAACTTCTATTCGCCACTGTACAGTGCTGCGGCGGGTTCGTGGTAATTTTGCGCCGGATCCGTAGGTATGCGCACGTAAGAGGATGCAGTCAGCGGAATATTGCGTTGCCGCCAACCCAGCCGCCAAGTGATGAGTTCCGCGATAATCCCAACTTATATAGCTTCCACATGATGGTTCTGATGTAGATGGACAGGTGGCATTCGTCACAGGTGGCACGCGGCGCTGTGATGACACAGCCAGTCCGATGATTTCTTCGTGCTAGGAGCACAAACTTCTATTCGCCACTGTACAGTGCTGCGGCGGGTTCGTGGTAATTTTGCGCCGGATCCGTAGGTATGCGCACGTAAGAGGATGCAGTCAGCGGAATATTGCGTTGCCGCCAACCCAGCCGCCAAGTGATGAGTTCCGCGATAATCCCAGCTTATATAGCTTCCACATGATGGTTCTGATGTAGATGGACAGGTGGCATTCGTCACAGGTGGCACGCGGCGCTGTGATGACACAGCCAGTCCGATGATTTCTTTGTGCTAGGAGCACAAACTTCTATTCGCCACTGTACAGTGCTGCAGCGGGTTCGTGGTAATTTTGCGCCGGATCCGTAGGTATGCGCACGTAAGAGGATGCAGTCAGCGGAATATTGCGTTGCCGCCAACCCAGCCGCCAAGTGATGAGTTCCGCGATAATCCCAGCTTATATAGCTTCCACATGATGGTTCTCATGTAGATGGACAGGTGGCATTCGTCACAGGTGGCACGCGGCGCTGTGATGACACAGCCAGTCCGATGATTTCTTTGTGCTAGGAGCACAAACTTCTATTCGCCACTGTACAGTGCTGCAGCGGGTTCGTGGTAATTTTGCGCCGGATCCGTAGGTATGCGCACGTAAGAGGATGCAGTCAGCGGAATATTGCGTTGCCGCCAACCCAGCCGCCAAGTGATGAGTTCCGCGATAATCCCAGCTTATATAGCTTCCACATGATGGTTCTGATGTAGATGGACAGGTGGCATTCGTCACAGGTGGCACGCGGCGCTGTGATGACACAGCCAGTCCGATGATTTCTTTGTGCTAGGAGCACAAACTTCTATTCGCCACTGTACAGTGCTGCAGCGGGTTCGTGGTAATTTTGCGCCGGATCCGTAGGTATGCGCACGTAAGAGGATGCAGTCAGCGGAATATTGCGTTGCCGCCAACCCAGCCGCCAAGTGATGAGTTCCGCGATAATCCCAGCTTATATAGCTTCCACATGATGGTTCTCATGTAGATGGACAGGTGGCATTCGTCACAGGTGGCACGCGGCGCTGTGATGACACAGCCAGTCCGATGATTTCTTTGTGCTAGGAGCACAAACTTCTATTCGCCACTGTACAGTGCTGCAGCGGGTTCGTGGTAATTTTGCGCCGGATCCGTAGGTATGCGCACGTAAGAGGATGCAGTCAGCGGAATGTTGCGTTGCTGCCAACCCAGCTGCCAAGTCATCCCAGCTGCCAAGACTTGATGCGGAACGTCCAACTGATGACGACATTTCATTTGGAGCGTATCTATATTTACTAACGTTATAAAATTCTTCCTTGTGCAGCTCACCTGCAATTCCTAATACTCGTAGACTGCTGCGCGGTAAATGTATAGCAGCTTGATATAATGTGAAAACTATGACTAGTAAGTGCGAGAACGTTAAAAGAAAACAGGTCTGCTAGCGGTAGATAAATCTGAAATGAACACCTCTAAATTGTGAGCTGGACTAACTGCGGACTTCTAATGAGGACACACCTGATGCATCGAAGCATAGCAACGCCAGATATCTAGTATTATATCGGACACATTTGTTCGGCATGTAGCTTGTGTAGCGATCTTACGTACTTATCACCAGAGTGTCTTCAAACGTATGTCCACTAACTTAGGTGTGTTGGGTCAAATATCACTTTCTGTGTGTTACCTTATTCTTGTGTATTATGACTGCTTACTAATTTAACATTTTCCTCACATTTCACGCATGAAGCAGAAGAATTTCTCGTGTACCCAACTCTACTCCAAACAAGAGATGCTGCTGCAAACTTTGTTCTTCATATCACTGACAAGATCATATTGAATCTGGAGAGAAGTTCCGTACTGGCGGACGAACTACATTTCGTTACGACCAGTGATGATGGTGACCAACTGGACATGGTGAGAATGTTTAAGTACCCTGCTTACTGAAGTGATAAATGTCGTATGTTGGCAAGATAGCCATGCTGCCTAGCTGTTCTTTGTCAGAATTGCGTACCACATTGTCTTGCGATGTAGAAATAGCTGCAGTGTTTTTCGGCCACTGCGTAGACAAAGTGTGGCTTATTGTGACTTGTGGGCATGTCCGTAATTTGGCAGAATGTTTAACGACGTCGCGGTCCTGTTTAAATTTACCACAATCGTAGGCGTATTCCTTTAATTCATTCAATATCCGTTTTTTGCACTAAATAATTGTTAGTGAAGCGCAACTGTAAATAGCAGAGATAGTGAAGACTTCGTGATACTTATTACTTATTTCGCAATACTTTTTCTGCAAAGCGGAAAAAGGTTTGATATGCATTATAATGCGAGCCCTAGTTTCACCCGAAAGGCGAGGCATCGATCATAGCAATGTATTAGAGTAGTACTTCAATTGCGTTTAGTAATTATTCGGCGCTAATCATGAAGCTATGTTTGGCCTCTATGTGCTGCGTCCCAGCGTCCAGTGTGGCGTGCCTTGCGTCATGCTTATGCTGTGTTCATGTATGGCACAGGGACAGTGCTACTAGGACAGCATTTGGCAGCATGCCGTCGGTGGCAGCATTTCGCAGGTAATGAGCCCTACGTCGGTTGCAACTGCGGTGGCACCGATTACATCGGACAACACGCAAAATCGTCTGTATGTGCGATTTCTGCGGACGGTTTACAGTCTAAATGTGTTGTTCGAGGTGTGGAGCGCCATCGGTTCGAAATCGCGCAAGCGCCGTCCGCCATCATTTTTCGGACGCCAAAACAAAAGCAGTCGCACAGCGCAGCATTTCAGCTGCGATTTGCTGGTATTTAGTCTACTTTGTGCGATGGCTTCCCACCGCTTCGTGCGCTGTGCAGACCAAGAGAGAGGCGTGGAAATGTCGAGAATAAAATAATACTGTTAAACTGAATGCATTCATTGCTTCAGTGCAGAGAAAAACGTACCGACGCGAACTTGTTTTGTGAACGAGATTGGCGTGGCGTTTTGGTTCAGATCAGCCTCGGTTCTCATCTTCTCGTACATTTGATTTGTCTTCCCTGAAATATGAACTACACGCAGCCAAGGACAATTGATCGATTTTCGATATGCGCATTATTTACCAAACGGACGTCACGAACTGACGAGAGAACATGATCGATCAGCATGCATTCGCTTGTCTGTGTTCGTTATAGACGGTAACGAAGGTCCGCTATATATTTAACTCTAGGCTGTGAGCACGGTTAGTGTTGACAAAGGAGCGCGTGCCGTAGCGTATTATCAGTGATGCCTACGCAACAGCGGCGTACCGACTTGTTGTCGTGTGGGGGGCCAGGCTCCCTCACACCGTATATATATATATATATATATATATATATATATATATATATATATATATATATATATATATATATATATATATATATATATATATATATACAATACCGCGAGAGAAAACATGTCTTCATTCGCACAAAATTATATGTGATCTTTGATGTACAGAGAAGATACAATTGGGTTAGCGGTGTTTTATAACATTATAGAACAAGTCAGAGTATGCAGGTACGCTCCCTACGCTCACCGATATAGAGGGCATGCAGGCTGATTTCACTATGGCCCTATTCTTATCAGCAATAGACCAATCAAAACCGAGTAAAGCACCCGGGCCGGATGGCATACCTTATGAACTTTACAAAAACACGGAAGACAAGTTTGTACATGTCCTGTTAGAGGTCATAAACAAAGCTTGGTCTGCTGCAGCCATTTCTGACTTTTGGCGGCATGCAGAAATGGTTCCCAATCCCAAACCAGGAAAGCCTCCAAGAAATATCGCACACATGCGCCCGATAGCTCTCACTTCAACATTGGGCAAACTGACAGAGCGTATGCTAGCAACACGCACCACGTGGTGGCTCGAGAGATATTCCTGGCATCATCCTGGCCAAATCGGGTTCCGTCCGCATCTGGGCACTGAGGATGGCCTTCCTTACCTCTCATCCATGGTTCTTGTTGGAGGTCGCTCTCGACGGATTTGCACCATTCTGTCTATGGACATTCGCAAAGTATATGATCATGTGAGCCATGATGCTGTTGCGGAAATTCTTCACTGGCTCATAGTCCCCAGTCGAGTCTGCGCGTTCGTGAAAGCCTTTCTCCACGATCGCAGCTTCTCCATTCGCTTAGCAGGCCAACCAGTTGGACAGTTTGTTTCCAATGGAAGTGTCCCACAGGGACCTGTGCTCGCACCAGTTCTTCTTAACGTGGCCCTCCTCCCACTGGCATGAAAGCTGGCGCTAATACACCACGCCAAATACATCATGTATGCAGATGACATCACGCTTTGGTCAGTGCACCCTGAAATCAGCTGTCAAGAACAAGCTTTGCAAGAGACCCTCGACATAACTCATAACTGGTGCACCCAGATTGGGCTTGAAATCTCCAAAGAAAAAACGAACTTTATGTCGGTTGCGAACAAGTATGGGCGTCGTATACTGGGAGTTCGGCCTCTGCAGTTAAAGGGGCCATGACACGGTCGCCCAAAGATTTGTGGTTTTCAGCGTAAACTAGAAGTAGAGGGTCTATTATGCCTATACGGATTTCAAAAGTGGGCCGTAAATGAATATTTCAGTGCAAAACAAGACCTAGAAGTCGCCGGCTGTAAAGCCCGCCCACCGCCGGCGACCGCCATGTTGCTATGGCGCGTGTGACGTCACATGCAGCACGGAACGGAGCCGTCGTCTTCTACCGAAGTTTCAGCCGCTGCAAATCGTTCACTTTCCGTGCCAAGCAGAAGAAAGCTAAACTATCTCGATATCACGTGCAGCTGACCACGGGACAATATCGTTCGCCGCAATGCAGACGCTTGAACAGCTAGCTGCTTGTCACGTCACGGCTCGCGAGTGCACCAGTGTTGCCTGACTCTCGGGCCGCTCGGGTGTTTACAGATATATTCGATTATACATTAAGTGCTCGACCAAATGCGCTAAAAGTTCGCCAGCTTATTTGTGAATGCGCAAGGATTAATCCACATAACACAGATTATGATGGAAAATTGGGTGTCATGGCCCCTTTAATTTTGGATCAGAAGCCGCTACATAAAGCTACAAATCTCTACGTGCTTGGCCTGGAAATTCACGCTACCGGACCTACAGGACCTTGGGTCAAGTGTGCCAAACAGCAGGCATCAGGAACAATACATCTCATACGACGGATTGCGAAGAAATCTGGTGGCTCTAACTCCAACATGGCTCGCCTCCTTGTTCGGTCGATATTGCAACCGAGGCCAAGTTTCATCACCTCACGCTCGCACAGTGGGCACGTCTAGAGGCGATTAACCATGAAGCCATAACTGGACTGCCACGTATCACTCCGTTAACAGTACTGCAACAGGAGTCCCAACTAAATACCATTGACGAATTAGTACACCAGCGTCGCTGTGCGCGCAACCTCAAGCCATCAACGTTCTGTTCGGTTGCTGCATTGGCGCAGTACATGGGCGAAGAAGTTCACCATACACCTTCAGAGACGAGCGCTATTGCCCCGTGGAACAAAATGCAACTCACTGAAAACAAACCTCTTGGTCGCCTTTACAGCCCGGTTCCACTCCAGGCAAACGCCCAAGTTTCCCGTCTGCTTCGTGCCGATAACCTAGATGCCGCCACTGTTGTCGCCTATACTGATGCCAGTGTGAGTGGCACCACCATTCACACCGCTCCTGTGTGCCCATTAAAAACCTGAGGCTGGCCAGACATGCTCGTATTTTGCGCATCTCGCACCGCCGGCTCACCTTGCTGAGCTGGCTGCCATACGTGACGGATTGGCAGCGCTGATACATTTTCTTCTACCTGACAGGTGCTCTCAGCTCATCATTCGTATAGATTCGACATAAGCTATCCACGATATACGACGAGTGTATCGGTCTACGTCACTCTCGGATAGTATTCACCATCTTGCTGCATCCACGTCTGTGCGGATACTTCTTCAGTGGGTGCCTCGGGCCGCTTTGCAGGACCTTGTCAAAGCTGGTTTGGCAACCCACCCACAAGTTACAACCGCACCCATTACCGCATTTTCCTGAGCACGCCCAAGGACAGATGCTCCGGGAAAAAAAATGTCACCATCTCCCACTAAAGGGAACCATGTGGGGATGCGAAGGAGCGCATGGGTCGACTTAAAGTTCCGTTCGTCACGGGCACCTTGCCCGATGTTAACGCGTCCTTGCATGTGGAGCACACCATGAATTCACTGTAGTTGCTGTTGCTGTTACTCGTCCCGAACTCTTGTTGGAGTACGCCACGCGGGTTCATCGCGCGTCTGCAGAATCTCGTTCCCCGACGCCATCACGTGATTGCTGAGAGAGTGTAAGGGCGAGAGGCCACAGCGGCTTACCATTTGGTCTTACCCAGCCCCTTACACAGGCCCGAACGCGCTAGCGCGTGCCAGCGCGTTCTGACTATGATAAAATCGTTCGTTCATTGCGCGTCTGCAGAATCTCGTTCGCCGAGGCCATCACATGATTGCTGAGAGAGTGTAAGGGGAGAGGCCACAGCGTCTTACCTAGCGCCTTACACAGGCCCGAACGTGCTAGCGCGTGCCAGCGCACGTGGTTTTGTCTGCGTTACGCCAAGCTAGGACAGCATACGGCAGCCCGGGCCCCTAAAGTGCTCTGCAGTTATCATCATCAAGGCGGCCGAAGAACAAGACGAAGAAGACTTTTCCTTGGCGCGAGCGCGCGCTCAATATGTTACAGATGGCTATGGTAGGTTTAGAAAACGGAAGGTCGCCAATGTAACTACGGGCAAAGCCCAGCGCGAAAGCTGCTTCGCATCTAAAAGAAAGCCTCCGACGTACCACACCAGCTCTTATACCTCCGTGTGGGTCAGACCCTTCCTGGTGGTTTAACCCGCCGAGAGGAGGTTGCGTTGCGGAGGCTTTGTGGTGGGGTGGCACTAACCCCATCCGTGACCACCCTTTGGGAGCAAAAGTACCACGGCCCGTCTGGTACATCGTGCCCATTTTGCGACGCCCCAATCCACGATGTAACTGTCACACATTTATTGTGGACTTGCACGGGTCAACAACTAAGCCGTCGTCGTCACCTACGTGCAACAGGCCTGGCCGACCACCCGACCTTGACCGCTGGATCAGTGGACCTCACCGCCGCTCATTACTGGACTTCATACACGAAGCAAATTTGTATGTGTATTTCTGGATCAATAATAATTATGCCTAAGGGCAGACGTTCGAAAGAAAAACAAGTACAGTCAGCTCTACGTAGCATACACAGGGACAACCATACATATAGCTGTTATGCTTGTAATAGTATTTCAAGCAATACTTTCATATATTCCCACACAACTTTATGCATAGATACAATTATGTCGATGATGACCTAATTCAATGAAATTTTGTTAACGTCTAGAAGCTGCTCAGTCATTGCGTTTTTTTATGTAGGTAGCAGTGACTGCACCTTTTCTTTTCCGTAATTAGTGCTACCTTTTTTTGCAGATATTCAGGTTTCCGTATCTTATTTTTTTGTCGTGTTTGCTCGTAGTCGATATAGTTTCTGGCGCATTGTTGTTATTATTGCTAATGTTATATTACCATTATTGTCAACTTGTCAACCCCAAGTTCTTTGTAAGTAAGAATGTGTGGTATTAGTGCCGTAGTACATTTTTTATACACATTGTATTTGTATTTCCAACTTTGCTTCGAGCGTGCGTATTTCATAGTAGACAACAGCGCAATACTACGAAGAGAAGAACGACCAAACAGGACCTCTTTGGTCTTTCTTGTCTTCGTTGCATTGCCCTGTTTTTCTAGTTTGCTTGGAAGGTCGTCCGGCCCCTCCAAGGTGTTAACACAAATTTTCCTTGAAAATATTTCACCGTCTCCCACTAAAGGGAACCATGTGGGTATGCGAAGGAGCGCATGGGTCGACCTAAATTTCCTTTCATTACAGGCACCTTGCCCGATGTTAACGCGTCCTTGCAAGTATAGCACACCATGAATTCACTGTAGTTGATGTTACTCTTCCGGCACACTTGTTGGAGCACGCCACGCGGGTTCATCGCTCATTTGCAGAATCTCTTTCGCCGACGCCATCAGATGATTGCTGAGAGAGTGTAAGGGAAGAGGCCACAGCGTATTACCCAGCCCCTTACACAGGTCCGAACGCGCTAGCGCGTGCCAGCACAAGTGGTTTTGTCTGCGTTACGCCAAGCTAGGACGGCATACGGCAGTCCGGGCCCCTAAAGCGCTCTGCACGTATCATCATCAAGGCGCCGAAGAACAAGGCGAAGAAGACACCTCCTTGGCGCGAGCGCGCGCTCAATATGTTACAGATGGCTACGGTAGGTTTTAGAAAGCGGACGGTCGCCAATGGAACTACGGACAAAGCCCAGCGCAAAAGCTGCTTCGCATCTAAAACATGTGGGTAATTATAACGTTACATTACCCTGCATTGTTTCCTTCTGCATTGGTCGTTAGCTGTTTATGATTGGTCGACAATTTCTGGTTCGTGCACGCAGCACCTGCTCGTAACGCGATGCAACAAGTGACACCAAAATGATCCATTGCGCAGTGACCACTCATACACGACTACATAAAACATAGGAGGAGAATACACTGTTTCAGTTCGCCATATTTTTGGCCATTGGTTCTTCGCCATTAGCCAAATTTTTTGGGTGTACCTTAAAATCACGTGCTTGTTACACGATGCCACAGACTGTGAAATGTCGCGGTGTTAAAATGACGTGTGCACACTGAACAGCGCATTGCTATGCTGAACAATACCTAAGCATTTTTTTGGAATAGCCGAACAATGTCTCATTTTGAATGTAATTCAAAAAGGCTGCCCGCCGATCACATTGGCAGCGGGTACTTATAGCAGTTGACGAGATGCACTCATATAAGTATGTAATAAATATTTTCAGTTGTAGTGTAAGGATGATGAGCTTTTTGTACGCATGCACAACTCTGTAAACTCAGCCTTGTTGAGAGAGAGGAAGGAAGCAGTCCTGCGCATGTGTGCATCTTTGCCGTCCGAGTTGTATTTGCCCTGTACAAGTCAACTCGAGATGACTCAAGACCAACTATCCAGGCTGTCAACGCAGTCTCCTTAGTCCAGAAACCTCAGCTCGCGCGATCGAATTCCGGCCGCGGCGGCCGCACTTGCGATGGAGGCTAAAATGCTTGAGGCCTGTCTGCTTAGACTTATGTGCACGTTAAAAAGAACCCTGGGTGGTCAAAATTTCCGGAGCCCTCCACTACGGCGTGTCTCATTATGATATTGTGGTTTTGGGACGTTAGACCCCTAACAATTCTTAGTCCAGAATATCGTGGACCTTGGACATTTCCCTGGTACGGTAGATCAAGTTGCGGGACAAGCTTGAAAGCTGGGCTTCCCAATGTAGTTCTCGAGTCCACCGCTTAATTCGTCGCCTTGTTCCAAGCCCCCGCGATGCAATGCCAACGTTTTTAGAATAATCTAAAAACGTTGACAAGGCGAGGTAGGTTAATCGGAAACTCAAGCGGAAAGATTCTTTAGCTCCCCCAATGCAGCCTAACTAAAACGCTCAACGCTCAGTTCTGCACACTCATCGACTCAAAGCAGCTGGGATATAGAACAGCGGTGATGATATTTCAATGAAAGAAAGTTATTTCCTGAAAGAGGAATAGCGTTTGATCTGTCCATAAAACGTTTACTGGTTCCTGCCCGTATTTGCGTCGTCAACTATGTAAATTTAGGCCAAGCAGAGCAGAATAAAATCACGACAGAGTGTTCCAACATTAAGAGCCCCTACTCAGCGGTAGCCTTCTCTGCAACAATGTAGCGCAAAGCGCGAAAGCGTCGCATAGGCGGCCTGCACCGCAGAGAACATAGAGTGTGTGGTCTGGAGGCACGGGAAGCAATCTACAAAGCAGAAGCGCTGCACAAATTTCAGTATATAATTAGGTGATTGCTGAGTAGAAGTAGAACTTCGCCTGAGTTGATGGTTTGCCAGTGTGCAGCCGACAGTGACCACTGTCGAAAGCGGGGGGGCTCCGCCCCCCCCTAACTTTTCACAGCGCCCCCCTTGCCCCCCCCCCCTGGTAGATATGCCAAGCAAACGCGAGGTTCCGCATATGCGCATTGCGTTAGCGGCGAGAATTTCGTACCATAGCGCGCACCACGTCACCCTAGCGCACCTTCGTCAAAGGCTCTGGACGATGACGCGTTGCGTGCGAAAGTAAAATAGCCACTCCGGAAACGAATTACGCGTGCACCGGGCATCGCGTTGGTGCTGGTAGGCGTCGCTGAGAGTTCTGTATGGCACGCGCTCCCATGTTCAAGCTAACCATGCTCACGGCTCCACTTAAGGCTACGCGATGGCCCAAAATCTGCAGAATAAAAGTAAGGTAGTCAACAAGCCGTAGTGAAATGAAAACACCGGGCGGGAAAAGTAGATTGCGGTGACCCGCCGCGGCAGAGCTTAACATGTAAGGTGTCGCGCTGCAGAGCTCTAAATGCGGGTTCATCTCTTTGCTACAGCGGCGGCATTTCTACGGGGGCGAAACGCAAGAGTACCTGTACACCTAGAATAAGATGGACGCTAAAAAACCGCAAGTGATCAAAATTAATGCGGAGTCCCCCTCTATGGCGTGCTTCAGAATCATATCGTGGTTTTGACACGTTCGTAAAACACCTGCAATTTCAATTACGTAGCTTGTGGTGTAAGCTTCAAAAGGCGAGGGTGCAGTTTCTCTCAGACGCGCTCACCGCTGAGCAAGGACGTTTAAAGCTCAGTAAGCGTGCAGTACACAAATTCATACGTGGAAATGAAAAATATTTTACTTGCGAAAAAAATTCTTGCTGTAGTCGCGAGAATGCTGAATTTACACAATACATTGCGTTCGGGTCGCATTAGAAACAATGAGCGTGCAATAAAAAAAGGCAGTATACCTACTCTGGAAGCTTTGTTATTTAGTGTATTTTTCTGCTCCAGTTGTTATGTATGGACACCTTTGCCAGTTTTTACCGGTATCGGGGGATATGGTAGTGCCTAATATTATCGAAAGGTAACGAGATCTGCTGACGATGCGCAAGCGCACATAGCACACTGAACTGCGAGCGCCGTCTGCTACGTTGTTTCCTTCAACGTATTTCTACGTAATTTTTAAGTAAACAGCGCCGTGCAACAGAGCACATCGGAGAAATGGTCAAGAATGTGCGCATGCGCGCTATGCGCAGCTAAATGCACGTGTCCTTGGCTGTTCTGTTCTCTTAGGCGCATTCGATACCGATGTTTTCTGCTGCCTTACCAGTGCCGTTGTTTTCTCTTTTTATGATTGCCATACACATCCACCTAAAAAACTTGAGCGCCGAGGAGGCCGAGACACGCCCACTGATACCGCTCCTTTTTGGGCATCGGCGTAGCAGACGGCGCTCGCAGTTCAGTGTGTTTTGTGCGCTTGCTCATCGTCGGCAGATATTGTTGCGTTTTCAAAGGGTGTATGTGTACCTTTCGGGAGGGTGTAAATTGCAAGGGTGTATGCGCATTTCAGCAAGGTACTTCAAGCGTATGCGTACCTTGCTGCATGCGTAAAGACCCAAAATCAGAGAAGACATGTTAGGACAACCTAGCCCATTCCACCCTCCTTTAACAGGCCTTTACATGTGCAGTTCGTTGTCACATTAGATGTACGTAAAAAATTTATATTCTGCCTCGGTGAGATGGATGGAAAGCTTACTCAAACATAAGCGCCCAACCTTCTTATACGGAAAGCTTCGCTTATCTCCCTCTCTCGAGTCTACTAAGCGTTCTCTCCACAATCTGAAGTGTGGCGAAATACGGTCGGCATCCGCACCTGCAATGCAAGGGCACGTTCCCTGCCTTACTAGTCGGGAACAAATTGTTATGGCCGCGCATATGCTCATTTATGCGCTAACCAGTCAGGCCAACGTAGGACCGACCTCAAAAGACGGGCATTGGACAGACTACGTGTCATGAGAACTCGGACAGCAGAGAACGGGACCTCGCAAACGGGCGCTGAAGAATTGTACCTTCTCATAAAAGGCGTTTCCACGATTTTTCCAACTGGCGTATTTTATTCAGAATTTATGGCACGCGAGCTAATATATTACGAAAATTCTATAACTTGGAACAATATCTGATCTTCCAATACTGTGGCAAATATTTGCAAGTGAGATCGACTTTTGTGGCCACGGCACGAGCTCATAGAACACTCACGTGACTGAGTGTCAAACGAAAAGTTCATATGGAAATGACGGTTATGCACAATTTTGTATTGTTACAGGTGGAAAACGTTTTTATATGCAGAATGTTGCTAATTAGGCACTTTTGAGGTTTTCACACACCAGAAACAACAGTATGAGCCACCCATAGACACCGATCTTTTGAATATGTCAGATACCTCCACTTGTTAAGCGCGTATGCAAATCTATGCCGCCAAGCGAAATAATAATAATACTACTACTACTAATAATAGTAATAATATTAATAATAATAATAACAATAACAATAATAATGATAATAATAATAATAATAATAGCCTCAATATTAATATTAACAAAATAGCAATAATAATACAAATAGGGCATCGGGAAATAGTTTTGCGTAGTTGCAATAGTTTATGCAAGTAAATTTCAAACAGGTTACGACATCTCTCTCTTGTGGCTGCTAATACAAGTACACTAGCAACGTACCCACTAGGCCACAAATCATAATTTTTGTGAAGTTGAGGAGCACCCACCACTACATTATTCATCCTGCGGAGAAGCGAGGTACTATCTGTACGGCATTATGTGCACTTTGTTGATGCGATGGTTGATGACGATGAAGAATTATGGCCGAGCCTTTTGTAATGGGTTGGAAGCTTCAAACGACCCACTAGTTACGTAATTGGCATTGTGTGACGCCCGGCCGTTATTTCACTCTCCCCCCACGCTTTATAATATACGTTAACGTGAGAAAGAGAGAGATAGTGGGAATTAAATTTATTGAGAGCCTGGGCAAATGGATCATAGGAGCCTTATGCGCTTCTTTGGCAACCTATAGAAGTGAACTTGCGAGGAACCCACTACGCTAAATCATCATATTAGGGGCGAAGCTCCTTAAGGCGGCACCCGTTCGTCCCTCGTAGTCGTAGTCGTAGTGCGTAACCAGTCTTACGCTTTGACCTCCAAGGTGGTGCCGGTGGGAGATTTTTCCTGTGCTTTGTTGAACAATAAAAAATTCGCAGCGTTAGCTAAAAGCTGACTTCTTCTGTCTCTCATTCCCATTAGCAGCCATTCTTTACCTCCAAGGTCGTGCCTGGCGAGATTTCTCCTGTGCGTGATTAAACAATAAAAATTTTGTTCAAAACGCCGTTGATTGATGAAATAAACCAACGAAAGACGCCAGATGTTTTGTAAAAGAAAAACGAAAGAACGCCAGATGTTTCTAAAGCAAAACGAAAATACGCCAGCTGCTTAACGAAAGACGCCAGATGTTTTCTAAAGCAATGGTTTTCTAAACAATGAAAATTCACAGCGTACATGTAAAATTAAAGTGAGCTGCAAGTCGTCATAACTCATCGAACCTTTAGTATAAACGCGCCCGATCTCACGTCGGTGATGATGTACTGGGCAGAATTCACGGAAGATTCACGGTTTACCGATGAACCTCCGCAGCTTCGCCCACTCATCATCATTCACTCCGTGGATATGCTGTGATTTTTTTTTTTTAGGGGCGAAGCTCCTTATGCCGTGGGTCTGTCCATCCTCCGTTTGTTTGTAGCGTTGTAGTAGACACCTCTAGCTCGTGAGAAGCGCGCGTTCTGGTATGCAGTAGAAGAAGAAGACGACGTTGACGAGTGAGACTCTCGTGCGTGTTCGCCTGTGTGGCATTCTTTCTTCTTTACTGCGCGCGTTCTGGTATGCAGTAGAAGAAGAAGACGACGTTGACGAGTGAAACTCTCGTGCGTGTTCGCCTGTGTGGCGTTCTTTCTTCTATACTACGTCTCGTGTTTTCAACGACACCCGAAGACAACATTTCAGAAGTAACGTGCCATGAGGCTCCCTCTTGGCACGCTTTCTCTTTAGCTCGGAGTCGCCAGATGGAAGACAAGGCTGCGGAACGGAGGGCACGGAAGGCGGCGGCAGCGCGCGCTCGCAGACAGAATCCTGAGGTGAGAGCCCGCGAGGCCGAAGATGCACGTCGACGCCGCGAAGCATATTCCGCCGTTCGAGCCCGCGAAGGCAAAGCTGCTCGACAAGCTGCACGGCTGCGGAGAGAAGACCCCGCCGTTCGAGCCCGCGAGGCCGAAGCTGCTCGACAAGCTGCAGGGCTGCGGCGAGAAGACCCCGCCGTTCGAGCCGCGAGGCCGAAGCTGCTCGACAAGCTGCACGGCTGCGGGGCGAAGACCCCCGCCGTTCGAGCCCGCGAGGCCGAAGCTGCTCAACAAGCTGCACGGCTGCGGCGCGAAGACCCCGCCGTTCGAGCCCGCGAGGCCGAAGCTGCACGGCTGCGGCGCGAATCGGATCTTCAAAATGTGAAGGACCGTGAAGCGGCGAGAAAGCGCGCGTACCGGCAGGCAGAGCCCGAGGCTGTGCGAGCACGTGAAGTGGCTGTAAAACGCATCAGGCGGGCTCTGCCCGAAGGCGCCGACGCGCGCTTCCACCGGGACTTCCTTGATAACAGTTTCGGCCATAGCTGCGGTGTGTGCAACAGATTGTGGTTCTCAAAAAATGTAGTCACAATATCTTCCATCAAGAAGGACCACGTTCGCGCCAATGCCATCGCCGTGCTGCAGCGCGAGTTCGCTTCGTCCCACTCATCATCATTCACCACGTGGATATGCTGTGATTTTTTTTTGTGAAGTAGGAAAGCAGCCACTATGCAATTTTTCGTCATTCTGCGTAGAACCGTGGTACCCGCTAAACACCTGTAAGGCATTATGTGCACTTTGTTGATGCTGTGGCTGATGCCGATGAAGAATTATCGCAGAGGCCTTTGTAATGGGTTGGAAGCATTCAACAACCCACGCGTTGTGCAATTCGCATTGTGTGACGCCTAGTTGTTATTTTACTCTTCTACCACACTACACTACACATGCTATTGCGGTTTTTTCCCAACATGAAGCCTGCATAGGGTATTTTTGCAAAGCAGTTTGAAGCACCGGCATTGCTTTGAGGTAGAATACTCGGCTCCCACGCAGAGGGCCGAGGTTCGAACCTGGTGCCATCCTAGATATTTTTCTTATTTCGTTATTTTTTCTTATTTCGCGCGATAGTGGTTACGGACACCGGCGGCAGCGGACAACTACGGCGCCAAAAACGGAACTTGTTGTGATCTCATAATAGTTTTCGTTGTAAAAGAAAGTGGCAGACAAGTGTATTATACTGTACCGGAAATATACATTACCCTTGTCCTTATTGATCGTATTGACTAGAGACCGGATTTTAAGCTAATACCTATTTTGTTCCTTACGCTCCTATCGCGCCATTTTCATATATGAGCATGAATTAGAGGCTAATTAGGGCTTTCATTGTGTTTCTATAGTGCCTATAAATGCCTATTTTCAAAAACTGGCGCCAATATGAACACTATTTGAATCAGGTTTCGCTTCCCGGTGCACTTTGAGCCCGTTATTCAAGTTACCACGTTACATGGACTGTTTGGAATTGTATGGGGTTCAACCTAGTCCTCTAGCTCAGCCAACTCCCGGTAAACAACCGCTAGCAGCAGTTAAATGGGACGCACCGGCGAGCATACGCCGCGGCGCTGACATGGCGCGAGGGGTTGGCGAATGCGAAATTGCGGAGAGCCATCAGGGGAGAGTGAAGAGCAAAAGAAGAAAGGAAAATGTGATGTGCACGCAGCTTTTGTTTAGTTTGCAGTTTACGTTTTTAGCCTTTCCCTACCGAAGACGAGCTGAGCTTGTCCACAAAGTTTGTAGCGCTCCAGCCGACGACGAGCTGGGCCCGCCCACACTGAAAGCAGCGTTTCCGGGGAGCGAAATTAAGCTACCCTGATTTTGCTCATTTTGCTGTGTTCTATTTGGTTTGAACAGATGGTGCAGTTAAAAAAATTAAAAAAACACCGCGTTCTGAACATGCCTTTTGGTCCGAAAAGTACTGGATTCTGGTAAGCGGAATTAGAAAACGGCGTCCTCCTATAGGCCGCCAGTGCCGCCAGCAGCTTTTTTCAAAAAGAAAAGAAAGAGAATAAAGCGCTTGTACGCCGAGGTTTTGTGGAACGAATAATTTCAGTTCTCCTGCGAGTGAAGCAGCGATTGCACAGAGCAGCGTACTTTTTCCGAATATTCAGATTCGGACGAAGACCGCGTCCCGACGTATCGGCAGTAGACGCCGACGGGTGGGAACAAACCCCAACCGACGCGCCCAAAGCATTCTCTCACGAGCTCCCTATTCCCTGCGCATTATTTTTTTTTAATTTCGGGGACATTTTATGCACCGAAGACAGGAAAGGTTAGGGCACTTTTCATGGTGCAGTGCAGGGAAGCCAATCCTCTGCATATTTAAAAAAAAGTACTTTGCTTGTCTCTTGCGAATAACGCGCCTTTAAATAGTTTTTTAGTTGTTTCAAGACCCTTTGAACCAAAGTGGCAAAGAAAAAAATCCGTATTTTTGTATCCGTTTTGGCCAAAAAACTCGGTAGGGAAAGGCTTAAAGTGTTCACCGCCAGTGGCGAAACTGGTTCTAGGTGATTCGACCTGGCGAATAGGAAGAATCCCCTCCTTCTGCTCTTTTAGCGATCTGGATGTCGGCGCCTGCTCTGCCCTTCTCAGTCATACCGAAGAGAAGGGCACAGAGGTGTGTGTTGATAAGTGTCTCAACATGCTACAGAATAAGCGGAGAGACCGTGTTCTGCAAAGCGTGCGTGACAATGGACAACTGCAGGGCTATGTGCAACTGTTGGTGCTTGTGTGAAAGCTTAAACAAAGACATTTCTTGTTTTCCTGTCGTAAATATACGTCGCGCACGTCTTCGTTTGAATTTATTTGCATTTATGTAAAAATTTATTGCGCCTATATTTACAATAGTGGAGGCCTAAAACGTTGTTTTGCCTGCCTGTTTTTGGCACCTAAAGCGCGCTTTTTTATTGCCTAAAAATCCGGCCTCTAGTAATGACAACCTCTGAACATCTTCCGCAGGTAGATACATCTACTATTCAAGAGAGCCTGTACCACGACACACATCATCAATCCTCCGTTCGATTACTTCAGCGAGACGGTTTGGTGCAAGTAGTAAGTAGTTCACTCAATAATCAGCACATCTGCATGAAGCGAGTAACAGCAATTATTTTGTATCTAGAACGTTTCCACGTTCATTGAAGCATTATCACCAACCAAATGCGCCTATTTTAAATATGGGTGTTTTCATTCCTTGTAAATAGCGGTTCTGGGTTACGCGACTACGATCTGTTGCAAATGAAAGAGTGAATAAAATGAAATTGATGCGCTTAATTGAGCTTCAGGCTAATGCACTTGCTGTTCAAGTGTGTAGTCTCTCATTATGCGCGATTATAGAAGTAATCATTGCGTACTGGTGCCCCTCTTGAGACCACTTGCAAGGAAAGAATACTGATGCGCACACACATAAAAACACGGACTCAGGAGACTCGGACCAGCGCAAGTTTTATTGAACCATCTTAAGACCACATTGGCTGCCAAGTGGAAGGTATCGTACAGGTTGAGACCAAGGAGTTATCATAGCGGTATATCTTAAGGCGAAAGCCTTAGATGCCTCACAACACGCAAAAACTGACCGTAGGCGTCGGCGTGCAACACCAGGGCACTGGAACACCAAGTTACGTGCAGAAAGCTTTCGGAGGGTGGCTGGGCAGGATCAGTACATCGGCTCAGAAGGAAAAGAAGATGGCTTTCGCCTTCGAGATGTCATTGTTGAATGCACAAGGGCCCTGTGAGTTTTTCATCTTTTAGTTAACGTAGCTTCAACATTTATCAGCTTAAACATGAGTTAATCATTGTTTTTCGAAGAAATAAGCGGAGAAATTGGTAAAATGAGACAGTTTTAAGCTATATTACATGAGAAGACTAGGTACAGGTAGGGTCGCGCAAGTTTTCCCCAACACGTTCCTGAACCGTAGTTGTCACATATTTGGCATTGTTACGTGTAATACCTTCACTCGTCTTAATTTACACAATAAACGAAAAAAGGATCCCACGCTTACGTTGCACAAAAAGATATATTTTGCGTTTCCCCATCGCAGATGCTCACAACCATCAATTTTACAAACTTGCGGCTGATTGTCTGAGTATTCTATCGAGAGTCTATGGGTTCGCTTACTTATTGGCCTGGTGTGCGACCGATGGCGGCGCTGCGAACGGCGCCTGTAGACGTCAGAGCGGGGATTCGCACGCTTTCTTCTGCTACGTAGGCCCAGCGCCATGTTGAAACCACCGTTGTGGTAAATCTCAACAAAAAAGCAGTTCACTGGGTATGTTGCGTATGGTGGCTACTGACGCTGTTCGAACAACCGTGGGACTGCTTTTAACGTTCATTTTGATCTACAACTCTTTGTTTTTTAGAACTGCGGCCGCTTGTCGCCGCGGCGTGAGCTGGGCAATGGTGAAGTACTGCTCTGTGCCTCAGTGTACTATCGTCCGCTCGTGAAAAAGGCGTTAGTTGTCACAACTACCCTAAGGACCCAAAGCTGAAGAAGAAGTGCATCGCTAGCTCAGAATGGGAAAGCGCCCCACGCCTTCATCGACCGTGTGCGGCAAGCACTTCGGGGACAGTGACTTCTGCTACCCACCGTACGCGCGACTCTTAGGTAAGCTTGTGACCGTGTTTAAGCGCCTCGCCAATACTTAAGGCGTTTATTGCACGCAGGCTGTAAGCATAGGCGACTTACACCAGGTGCGGTGCCGTCCCACAACCTGCCTCTAAGGCCCCTAGACAAGGAGCCGACGACGCGGCCTTTGAATTGCCTCGCAGGAAAGCGCGCCTCTTGAGCTCAGCTGAGCGGCACAGGATATCTGAGATACGGCTGCATTTGGATGGCGTACATATGCATTTTACTTATGAAGGCAAGCGCGCGCCTAGCGGACTGCTTATCATAAAGTCATAAGCGAAACCGGTCGCCACTGTTTAGTGCACATTATAAGTTTTCACCTGCACTCTAAGAAAAAAAAGAGTCAAAAGAGGGTCATGGAACCGTGACTCTCTTCGGGCGTCCATGTGACCCCTTTTGGAAGGTACAGGCAGAGAAAAAGAGTTCGCAGTTCGGAAGGAGTCACTGGACGCTCCTGAAGCGCGTTTCGATTGGCTTCCGTCATGAAAGAGCCACCGTATACGCCATACATATCGCGCGCTTGCCCTTTGGCGCCGTTGTGGCGCGTTGCTCGCCAACGGAGACGGGGTTGGCGCCGGGGTGACGCGCCGCTTCTGCCTTCTCTCTCAGTCGTCTCAGTCTACTGGTCCATGCTATTGGAATGCGTCGCGTTGGTTGCGCGGGTTGCGTGTCTTGAAGTTTCATCAGTTTCATGTTCATGCGCGTTTTCGGTGGTGTTGACGCCGGCACCGCGCACGAAGTGACGCTTGCAGGGCGGAATATTCATGGAGCTGCGGATACGGACAACGGGCGCCAGTTAACGGTGAGTGTACTGCTTTCGTAGGCACTAATTATACAGCTTTAGCTGGGCGTCTGCTGCAGCTCTGCGGAAGTTATCTGCCAGCCATTTCCAACAGCAGCCCGTGTCCGCGGGGCTGTTGCGGATGCCCAACTAAAGCTGTCAGTTAACGAGTTGCCACCGTTATGCGCGTTGCTGTACAAGCTCCCATAAAGTGAGCGATGCAAACAATTATCAAGGGTCATTTCTTGCTGATCGCACGTTGTGTCTGCACTACTGAAGGTGCAGGATGTCGTTTTGAGATGCACTTTAGTTTACTTCATAATAACATTTCCATCGACCTTGAGTGTGCTGCGTGCTTCCGCGCGTGGGTACGTGAAAAAAAAAAAAAAAAAAAAAAAAACGTCTGTGTGCAGAACGCTCAGACGCACTATATATAATGGTTTTTGTTGGCTTAAAGGTGGTAGCTTGAGGTGCAGATATAGTACGGTGGCTTCCAGAACGTATGCGGTAGTCATTAAAGTTGGACACGCCTCGCCGGTAAGGCGAAAATGCTAGACTTTCGACGGCGCCCGTTGTTGCGGCCGTCGCCGTGCACTTTTTTCCTTCGTTTCTGTTTGCTGTTTTCATGGTTTGCCAACATCTGCGATGACGCTATAACGGAATCGAGTGAGTGTACGTGATTGTGGGAGGTATGTGTGCTAATTCTAGCATATTACATGTCTGATCTCGACGTAGACGGCGTCCGCACGCGCTGGGTGTCGTTCGGGCCCTCGTACTTGCATGTGTTTATCTGAGTATGGGTTACGTTTGTAAAACATGCGGTCAGTAACCGCTCACGGCGTGCCCCTGACTGCCGGAGGATGTGTTTGGGTGTCGGGGTAAGCCGGCGCAAAACCGTGTTTATTCTGAAACCAAATTTCGAAGCGATTTCTCAGAAAAGAAGTGTTTTCATTCGTGTATAGCCAGTGCCTATTGCGAGACGAGGTTCCCGCTGCCTTTTACGTGAAAATTTGTTTTCGTTCCTTCATTGTGTCTATGTGAACCACTTATTTTGTAGGTCTTGCAAACCATTACTGCAATTTCATTTTCTCATCATAATATCACGTTCTGCTTTTCAGATACCGTTTTTCATGGTGCTCACGCTGAACAGGAGCGACAACCTAGCAAGCCACAAGTCTGAGACCTCCAGCCGTCACCACTTTTCGATTTATTCTTAATCATAAGGAATAAAGATTGAAACATGATGCCCATTTCTGCAGTTTATTTTGCACTATATGACACAATGCACATCAGTCACACATTTTAGTTGGCTATACTCAGAGAAGCATGTAAATGAGGAGTACCCAAGCTTCTTAATTGGAAATCAAATACCATCTTTTCGCGCTTTCTATATAACTTTGCTGGAAAATATGTGTTGTTTTGACGAGTTTTACTAAAATAATGCTAAAACCGAACTATTCTCTTTTTGCAGTCGCTGGGCAGAACGGCAAGTATTATTGGACATGCTTAAAATGAATACTCCACTATTTTAAACAGTAGTCGCGCAAAAGTAGAGCAAGGGTCAAATGAGTAGCTTAAAATACTCGTGGAGTCGCTTGACGCTTCGGTGTGGGTCCCTTGACCCCCCTAGGAGCGTTACCGGCAAGAGTCGTCTGACTCCCTATAAGTGGTAACGTTATCCTTCGGATGAGAGTCTTTCCACTCTTCCTAGAGGGTCAGGGGACTCTCCTAGAGCGAGCCGACCCTGACCCACCAAGAGAGTCACCGTGACTATTTAAAGAGAGTCCTATACGTGGCAAGTCAGAACTCTCCGAAAAGAGTCACGCATACTCTTTTTTTTCTTAGAGTGTGAGGCAGTGCAGACGCTTTTTTAAAAGCGCAGCTCTTCGAACTTTTCGTTAGGCTGCGTGGCGTGAAACTGGACCCAGCTTGCCTTTGCCACGTTAATCTCTGTGGCCCTGTGCGTGGTATAATCAGCGATTAACTATTTGTTATATTCTAATACCCGTGCGACGGCCCTGTGCGGTATTAATAGGAACTGACGTAATATCGTTCTCACTGAACCAACATTACGGGACAAACTGCGATCATGGGCATCGGTAGGGGGGTGTGCAACAAGGCGGCACTTGCGCACTTCTTTGCAGGACGAAAGCACCGGCTGTGATGCGATCTCTGTTGGCGGCTTCGACCGCGAATTCAACAACGTGGCCTGCGTCGTACATCGCCTCGCCCTCGATGAGGCATCGCTACCTTTCAGAAGCTTTATCTACATACTTGTAGATGCTGGAGAACGGCACGCTTACTGAAATATTGGAATAAACACCCAAACTATTTAGTATCGTACAGCGGAAAAAGTATAACGAGAGAGAACACTCACACATAGTTTCACTTTCTTACCAGCAATACGGTCGGTGGCATCAGCGCACTCGTCGGTCATCCGGGGGATTTCATGGCCCTGTCGATTGGGCCGCAACTAAAACAAGTTCAAGATTACACTCGAAAACATTCGTTGCAGGTGTTAGTTGAGCGTCGCCATGCTGTTCGTTCGACAAAGTTTCCGCCTGAAGCAGACGATCCGCATACAGGAGCAGCGGCTGCTGCAGCGCGGTTGAGAGCGGAGTCCCCGCTCTGACGTCTCACGCGAGAGGGCGCCACTCCAAGATCTCGAGGCCAATACGAAGTATATACCACAACAGCGATATTCCGTGGCTATAGTTTGTCGGCGGAAAATCCAAAGTTCCATCTTCTACAGAGTATTCAACAGGTGCAGACAATTTGTAACACTGCCGTTTGTCGACTGTCATGAGCGGGCTGTTCGTGTCCCACAGCAAAATTTTACATTCACGAATATCAACTGCATCTTTCAGCTATGCTCTTCTGGATTCAAAGCGATCTCGGGATATCTCCGCGCTTTCCGGGTGTCTTCTCATTGCAACGAAATAAGGGCATTGGGAAATAGTCTTACCAATTCTTGTCCTCACTTCCATCCACTCGAACTTTTACCTCTTGAAGGATTCATACCGGTGCACATGCACAGGAAGACATGCAAATCCACATATATCTTAGATTTTTACTGCATAATGAGTGTATATATGATAAGTGTAAAATGATGGCGCTGAAGTTCGATGTCACCGAGGTCCTGTAACAAAGAGTGATTGTACGAGGCTTGACGCATTAACACTTCCGCATGGGCTTCCTGCAGCCAATGACTTTCTTTCAACAGTCCCATAAATGGACAGCTGAAGCTGGTTTTACGAACACATTGAAACCAGCTGCATCATTTGTTTTATGCTCGCAAAAACATGTGACGATTACTTCAAATGCTGGTTTTTAACCAATGGATTCGCGCTTACGCTTTCCATAGAGGTAGCCGCCCTCGTTCGTTTCGGAAATTCATCCAGTACAAATTTTTCAGTCCTGTTCAACTTTTGGCCATTCATACTTACACTGCGCTGCTACTGCCATTATTTCATGAGTACTGCGAGACGCCCATTTTGCAGAGGGAGACGTACCAACGCTACTGAACTCTTATAGCTGCGAAGGTTGATTACACGATGACTTGACTCTCGCTGTGATAAAAATGCCTCGCTCTTGAGAAGGCAATAGCGCTATGTGGTCTTCCGTACGGAATAGCGCACATGCAAAGATAGAAGCAACTATAATGCTGATGAGCTGACACTAGAGACAGTGACCACAATCCACATACAGCTATTTTTTCGTCACTTGCACGATGCTTGGACATTAAGGCTGCCTAGGCCACCCAGATAATAATTCGATTCTTCTTATTGATTTTGTACCTGCTATCGTGCCCTCCTTATATGTACTAACATACGGTGCCGCAACGTAGCTTTTAATCCTTGAATAGACCTACCGGCTGCATTGTTTTAGAAAGTTAGGTTACACTAAGCTAGAGGACTTCGTACTTTCACGAGTAATGTTCTATAGTGCAATTCAAGTATTTCCCATGCCCGATCGCTCGTTTATTCTTTACGAAATATCGAAAAGAACGAAATTAGGGGTGTGCCATTGCGAGGTAGCAAGATATCAGTTCAATCATAGCCACAGATGCCTCAGTTACAGATGAGAAGGCTGGAGTGGGCACTTATTCAACAGCATTAAACTAGTCCTTTTCTCTTCGACTGCCCGATTTTACGCCAATATTCCAGGCAGAATTAATGGCAATTATTCTGACATTACGCAGACTCCCAGCATCTATTTCTTCAGTGGTTATACTGACCGATTCCTTGTCAGTTTGCGCTGCTATGACAGTACCAAAGTCATCGAGCTGCCTGTCAGCATTATATACATGCATGCCCAATCATGTACGCATTGTCAGTTTGGTTTGGGTGCCAAGTAATACTGGAATAACTCTAAATGAAGCAGCGGACACATTGGCGGCAGCATCAATTCAGGGCCCTCTCCTGAAGGTTCTAAGGCCCTCCTCTCAAAATACTATCACACGATTTCGATATTTTTGTATTCGAGAGGAACACAGCAAATTTTCTGTTTTATACGGGGCAGACTTTCAGCACAGAGCAAGGAGCAAGAATTCTTGACGAGGCGAAACTGCGCTCGCTCGGGCGTCCTAATAAAGTCACGAAATCGGGCACAGTGCTCACGCGCCCTCTGTCGTGAGAGTCCGCTAGCGGAGAAGGAAAAATGCGCGCGTCCCTCTCACCGCGCTCTCCGACGAAGCTCGCCGGTTCAAGGCCATTCGTCGCCGATTCGCCGTTCGCGCTTCACGCCCGAATGAATGTGTTTTTGTGCGTCCTCGCCGGCTCCATATTTTAACGCGACAGCGTTAAAGACCTCCTTTCGCAGAAATACTCGTGTCGGCGTCGGTGAGGCTAGCAATTTGGGAAGGTGATGCGCACGAGGCCCGATTACGCTATCGCGTTCTACTCTTAAAGACGAAGCTCAAGCGCACTCCAAGCTTTTTCGGTAAATTAACGAGAAAAATGGCGTCACATACAGGAAAATTACCACCGTGATATATTTTGTATAACGTGAAATCTATAATTTTTGATAACGTGAACTCAATGAGTTAGGCATAATTTATTTCAACGAATGATGGAACTTACCCTATATGCGATCAATTTAGATTTAGGTTGTTGCGGCGGCCGCATTTAGATGGAGGCGAAATGCTAAGGGACCGTGTGCTTGCATTCAGGTGCACGTTACAAAACCCCAGGTGGTCGAAATTTCACGTTGTCTTTTTTTTAGAACAGCAGACAAGTAGCTGGGACAGAGCGCGGAAAGATTGAAGGCACGGCGTCTCGTAACAACACTGGCCGTTTCGGTTTGTCAATGAGAACTTCGCCACCAAGCTCGCCACAATAGCGCCGCCTGTCTATGTCACTATCCGAGAAGTGCTTCTCGCAAACGTAGTCACGTGGCGTCAGCTGTCGGTCTTTTCTTGGTATGGCGCGAGCCCACGCTTCCAACCTAACTGGGTCACAAGGAACTTCGAAGGTAATTACCTTCTCTTTGCAGGACGCGTACCCACTGCTGCAGTTAGGCAAAACACATTTCCGCCCCGTCCTGAAGAAGCACTGGTCGAAATCTGCAAAGCACTCTCCTTTGTCGCGGCGTGAAAAGCGCGCGCAAAGATTGCGGAGTCGGCGCCGCCGGCGCAACGCGCGGAAGCCTCTGCGAGCGCTAAAGAGAAAGAAACCAGCAAATAGCGAAGGAAACTTTCCCTCCCAAGGCCACCTACGCATGCGCGCGCACAACATGCGAGCGAGCAGCGAGGGGCGCGTGCATGCGGGGTCAGGCGTCGTCTGCTCAGGAGCCACTACTAGCAGTTCGTTTCAAGCGCTGTACGGCCTATGATTCTGGCAGTATCGATTAGTAACTGCAGCTAAAATATCTGTCATATCTGCCTATTTATGTTACAGACAGAAATATTGAAAATTTTACATTGTACGAGGCGCTATCACGATTTTTATGCGTCGCGTCCATAGAAGAGCATGTAACAGATGGCAACTACCCTAATGGCAACAGGCCGAAAGCGTCATCTGTCGTGATTTGGCGTAAACCGCATTACGCCGTGACGCTATTCGCCGCGAGATCGGGCTACAGGTGGCAGCACCGTCGCCGCGCAAGTGCGGATAGGCGGTTGTCGGCGCGTATACAAACGCGCACAACAGCGCTTCCTTGTGAGCGATTTGACCCGATTTCCGGCAAACAAAATGCGTTGACTGCAGCTTTCTGGTAATATGTGCACTCTTCATTCCCAAATTAATGCGCGAAGCGCGCCGAACGTTACTATTACTAGTGAGAGAAGCGCATTCTGCCAACGAACGGGTTGCTCGCCTTCGGCAACAGTCGGCGTTTTCGCAATGGATGACGTTTTCCTGTTTTATTTGTACATGTTTAGCTTGTGTTCCACCTACTACGAACTGCTGTAGCGCGACTGAATTAGGTATTTACTTGTTCATCTGGATACCCCCCAACAAAAAGAAAGCCCGTATTCCTACACAATGAGTGCAAGTAGCACAATGTGTACTGCGTGCTCAAATATTCATCCGCATTTCTTATTCAGTTCTGCATGAAATGTAGGACAGTTGATAGGTTTACTGAGGAAAGCTACGTGGCTGATAGAGAATTCCAGTAACAGTACACAAAGGTAACTGTACAGCACGGAACTTTCTTCGATTGATTACTTGCACGACAGTAATGGAATAAAGGCCCGGTTATTTCACGTGACCAAAGTACGTTTTTTCGTGCGAATGATGTCCGCTGCCTTCCGTCAATCTGCTATAACAACACAACACAAACGCTCAAGGCAATGCAAAGAAAAAAAAAAGTGGCTTGCGTGAAATTACTACGACATAAATGTAAAGTACGCCGTTTGGAATAATGTTGACCATCGGGGTTCTTTAACGCGTACCTTAATATGAATAACGGGTGTATTTGTATACATTTCGCCACAAGTTATAACTGCGCAAGGCAACTCAGTTTTGCGATTTCCGTGTCATTCCATTTGCTGTTCTTATTAGGGGACAATTTAAGTACCGAAGTGTCAGATCTGACTTGACAGAAATGTTTCTTTGTGGTGGGACCAGGACCGTACACAACAAAAGCTCGTCGCGTAACCTATAAACGACAGTCCCGAAGTTATACACCTAACCACAATACGCAAGTGCATGAGAGCCTTTTTTTTTACCACCTAGCCGCTAAAAGGCTATATTCACATGAGATTTAATACTTCTCATCTTTAGGACAACACCAAGTGCACTTTGCAATGCGCTTGGACCACAGAGCGACAGCTACGTTGATATGACTCTCGCGAACGGAGGGTACGACGACCACACGCAGCACTCTCGACAAGTGCACTCACTTATCTTATTATACTACCTATACAGCTGATCAAGGCCAAATGCTTCTTTACATCGTGCTAGGCATACGTACGAGTGGTTAAAGTTGCACTAACGCAAATAAACAAACCGCCTTTTGAGGACCTGCATGAAGTACGCGCACATGCAAACACAACGTGGGTAGCAGACGACGCATGGAGCAATCCACACTAGGCGTGGTAGCCAGAAGCCGCCAGGCGGCGACTCCCTCGATCTCGCGGCCGCGGCCGAGAGATTCTCCTCCTCAAATACTTCTTTCTCCGTGCCTTAGGTTTCCATGGCATAGCTGATGGTGTGGCACAAGACAATTAGAAGTTACATTAACTAGATTGCGATGCAGAATTCCCTCTTTAAATTTTATTTACACAGGCCTGGTTTTGTTCCTTCCCCTCAGTGTTGTTCATGTTCGCAAGCAGAAACCATAGAGCATTTTTTTAACACGAAAGTGTTTTATGCCGGGGTCCACCAAGTACATCCGTCACGGATATGACGTTGATAAAATGGACGCTAACGGGTGAGAAAGAAAAAAGCCAAGAAAAAGATACACCCGCTGGGAATCGAACCTACGACGTTGCGGCCACGACGGCAAGCGCCTGACGCGCTACCGACTAAGCTAACTCGAGAGATGGTAGACACGGCGCGAACACGCCTTATATCTTTCACACATTCTCTTTCGCGGCGGGCGGAGCGGGACGGTGCCGCCGTCTGTGAGATGTGAAAAGAAGTAATGCTTCACGATCGACACTTACTAGCGCTTACTCCGAGATTGCATGCGATATCGGAGGTCATGGTAAAAGCGTCTCGATACCAGAGAGCTAGACTGGCCGCGCTGGCGTCGCCGAGGCACCCTTGACGCAGTTACGTTCTTTGCCTTTGGGCTTCGTGTTAGCGTGCGTCGGCTCATCGGAGTAGTGCAGCTTTCACGTGCACCATCGGGATTTCTCCGCCGCCGACTGCTTCAATTGCGAGAGCACCGACTAACAAAACTGCTACAATATGCGTCGCAGAAAGGACGCGATTTCGACGGGCGAATGTCGTGCCTTGGTGGAGTGAGAGCAGCGCCTGCGAGACAGAGGCCAGCGGGACGCACGCGTTTGCGGCTCAGGCTACGAACCTCTACCTCCCTTGTTGCTGAAGCGCAGTGTGTGTTATGTATGCATGAGCACAGGCGTACGCTACCCATTACTAGAAAGCGCACGCCATGCCGTTTCTCTCCTTAATTGACGACGCTTTGAAGAAGTGCATACCGGGTACCAGTGTTGATTATGAGCTTGTTGATATCATCCTTACGCGGGGTTCACGATTCGCTGTGTCCAAATATATGTTCACACCGTCAGCTACCACAACGGTTTAATCACGATCATGGGCGTTAGTCGTCGCGATAGAGACATGCTGTCAACATGGGTGCATCCACATCAAACGGTGCTATAGCTGTCAAACACGAATAGACATTGTACAAGCTCTCATATATCACTACACAATAAGCACTACTTCTGTGAAGACACGTTTCGCTTTCGTGTTATACCGATCCCTATGTCGGAGGGATCAGCCATGTTTTTTTCACAGAATGTCGCAGATATCAACATCTAAGGCAAAAATTTCTGGAACCACCTTTCTGAAAACTAGGGCTGGAGCTTTCCGTAACGGCATTACTCTCCCTGGGGGTATCGGCACTGAGTCACTGCAACAGAGACATATGTAAGGCGGTATTTAACTATATAAAAGAATCAAAAAGACTGCCATGCTAATATTTCTAGTACATACTTATTTTTTTTATTTCATTTATCGTTAATTATTTATTTAATTCTTTTATTTAACTCAATCTTTCTCTTTCTTTTTTTTTCTATCTCCTTAGCATTCAATTGGGAAACCGCAAACACAAATAATATTTTTGCTTACCTACAAATTATCTTTTTAGAATTATCCTCTTTCTTTTTTCATTCACAAATCCTACTGCTGCACGATTCGTGGCCGATCCCCCGTGGTGGGTTGTGCCATTCCTCTTGGAACATCCAAGCAACCGATCAAAGCGGAATAGAGAAAAAGAAACACAACTAGAGGACATTCCAGTTACCATTAAGAGGAACATTCCGAGCTTTGGCAGGTCACACAACGCCATGAGGACCGATGATTAGAGTGACGGAACGCGTACAAAATTAGGAGGCTAGCCAACGATGACAGATATGTTGTGATCAAATTAAGGAACTCGCAGGCTTAAAGCGAGATCGCCTGGCGCAGGGCAGGGCAAATTGGAGACCAGTGGGCGATGCCTTCCTCCTGGGCTGGTCATAAGATAGGCAGACGACAATCCTGACGTTGACGATGAAACATTATAAGCAGGAGCGTTAGCAAATGTCACTAGAACGAGCATAGTGAATGTCAGAAAAAAATAACTACTCAACCACTATTGCTAGTACTATTGTAGTGCCATACGAAAATCCCACGCAATACCAGTAATATTCTGCAGTAGAAACCTCATTGTTCAGACTTATACAGAGAATGAAAAAAATTACACCATCTCCGCTAAAGGGCACCATGAGGCGATGAGAAGCCGGAGCACTTGCACGATCGTGTTCCGTTGGCGTTCGTTGCGCATGCTACCGACCTCGGTCAGATTGTTATCGAAACAAAGTAGGCCGCACACGTTGCAGCTGTGCCCGAAGCTCCGGTCGAGGAATTCGCGCTGGAACCGGGCATCGGCACCGTCGAAGCCCTGGCGTTGAAGTTGTCTAGCGAGGTGTTCTGCACGGGCGTTGGACTCGCGTCGTCAGCCCGCAGCCGACGCGTTCGCTCGACGCTGACGCTTGGCTTCGACGTCGGCGTTGCGTACGGCCGGGTTTGCTTGTCGACGCTGCAGTTGCGTTTCGGCATGTCGAGCCCGTGTTTCATCCGTAGCAGTTTCCCGCCGACGTTGCCGTTTGAGCTGGGCTTCCCTAGCCCGGAGCTCGGGGTCCGCTTGCCGACGTTTACGTTGCGCTTCGGCGCGTCGAGCCTTCCGCTGCTCCACCCGCTGCTATGCGATCTCGGCAGGCCTTAAGGTATTACTGTAACTGGCGCCGACGTTGACGTTGGAACTGATGACACCGGCGCAGTGACTGAGCGTGTAGGACCTAACGCGAGCCTTTTATCTAAATGAGGAGAGGGAGTGGAGAGGGGGAAAGCGGAGAGGGGGTGGGGAGTGAGAAATGGGAGTGGAGAGCGGAAAGTGGAGCGGGGGAAAGGGGTTCGTAGAGGAGGTGTTCGGAGAGGGATTGCACATGCGCAGTAAGGGTGGTCACGCCACACACCGTTTGAGCTCCGCCATAAGATGCTTCGCATCTAAAAATATTGACATTACGATGGCCTATATCCCACATATATCCTCTCGCTGATTGAGGGAACACTTGTGCTGTTTTGCTACACTTATTCTGAAAAGCTCTGCTCAGCTGAGCTTTAAGCATCGTTCATGAGATTTTTGACAGGACATACTTTCTTCTGTTTTACTGGAGCTGATTTCGTTGAAAATATTTCAATCGTAGGAAGGGGTGATCAACAGCAAGCTCAGGATAAAGCCTCTACCAGAAAGAGAGCGGTCATTGCGAGGTCAAATGCTCCATAAAGTATATGAAGTGAATGAGAACTACAACGGACTCTTTAGGGAACGTAAGTTCTCTCTCTCTCTTACCAAACAAATTTCTGTAGGCTATCACCTCGAATAAGGAACGGCCCTACACCCGAATATGTAATTCAACGAGCCACAGCTTTCTTTATCTTGCGCTGAGCACGCAATAACTTGATAGACAACAGAACTTCAGAGTGTGTTTCTTGGTCATTATGCAAACGCGTACTAATCCTACTCTTTTGAGGAAGGCTATGGTCAACGTACTTAGTGAATCAAATAGGGACGTGCTTATTGCGCTTAAGTTTTTAAAGCAGATTTTTGTTTCTACATAGGACTGTTATAGTTCAAATTCGCAGAAAGGTTGCATTTCTGCAAAATAATCGCTTATTGCTACCATGGCACTACTGTTTGAGTAATGTTCAAGTTCATTTCTTGTACGCAAATGTGTACGCTCTTTGTGAGGCAATATTTCTAAAAAAAATCTGCCGTCTACCAGCAGCTGTAGGCAGTCTTGGGATGGCTGGTGCGTCCTCCACGAGAAGGGAACACCCCAACCCCTGTGCAGCTGCTGGAAGGCGCTGATATATTCATAAAAACGCATTTTCGTAGTAAGCTAGCTCCTGCCCGGTTCTTTCTTTTTGTCTCAATTTATTGACGTGTGGGATTCAGCAGCAGTGCAAGGGCGTATGTAAAAATGTGTACTATTCTTGGTCAAGTATAAAACGCAGTAGAAACAAAGTTCACGAGGGATGCGATGGGGGATTGTTGGTAGCAGTAGGTTGCCTAGTAGGGCACATGAAAGGCAGGGCAAAAATATAGACACACGTAGACATTGCGCTCTGCGTGTTTATGTGAGCCTATATTTTTGTCCTGTCCTTTGTGTGCGCTACCAGGACACCTACTAGTGTAGTAGAAGTCTCCCTGTAGAAAACAGAGTACAAGAGGTGTAGTGTACACCCTATTCTGTACGAATGTGTATTTGTATCAGGTTCTTACGTCAACATACTCGTGTGTTGAACATCAACACTAATGCTGCATATATAATATTTCAGGGACGGTGCTTGAGCCTTCACAATATGATGATCGATATGAGTCAAACTACGGTAAGTTTGAAAGCAGTGAGTGCACCTTCATTTCATTTTCCTCCAAGAACATTTGGACTTGTTCCGCTAGCTTTGTGTACGTACCGAAAAACGAGCCAGCTAGCTTTTATCATATGCCTTATGTTCTCAACGTGCGCACTTATTGAAGGATAAAGAACTGTGAGAATAATTTAGGTAATGCATAAGCCCGTTATTCGACTCACTGACTAAGTGTAGCCTTTAGTAGTGTGGAATTCGTCATTTTGTGATGTTCAAATGCTGCGTCCTCATTTTCATATTAAGCAAAATTACGAAATACTCGAGCTGAACGTCTATCGAATTATTCATAATTCGTGTTTTCCTCGTGTAGAGTTGTAAAAGGAACGTCAAAGATCATTCTTACGTCTACCATTACACGAATATTTAATATCCACTGGCATTTTGATGTGTAAATTTGAAGCATTTATTAGCGAAGCTTTGGCACTTTGAGCCTTTCTATCTATCTATCTATCTATCTATCTATCTATCTATCTATCTATCTATCTATCTATCTATCTATCTATCTATCTATCTATCTATCTATCTATCTATCTATCTATCTATCTATCTATCTATCTATCTATCTATCTATCTATCTATATAGCCGCCTACGCCTGGGGGCTCACACGGTCGTCTTCTAAGCTTCGTATATACAAAAATTCGCATAAGAGGACAAGAGTGTACGACAAGTACGATTCAGAGCTAAGAACACGAATAACGAGATTTGGTTGTCGCGTACGTCATCAAACCCTTTCCACCATTCACGTGTTGCCCAAACCAGCACAACACAGCATGTGGTATATGACTATGCACCACAGCTGATTGGCAGTGTATATGAACGTAGGGACAGCAAGCACAGACTTTGCTAATCTGCGCAAAAGCTTTAAGGAGCTCGCGTCACAGGAAATCTGGTGCCAGCATCGACGGGGTTCTTAATGAGCGAAAAGACCTGAAGAAAGCAAAGAATCAAAGATACGCCAGTGATTCAAAGTGCTTGGGAAAAAGACCCCATAAAAGCGTAATCTCGAAGCAACGCCAATTCCGCTTGCACTGTTGGCTATGCGCTTTTATGACAAGGTACTAATTATTCATTACATAAGCCATTGTCCAGTACTGCTCGAATACGCCGACGTCGTCTGGATATCATATGTAGACGACGTCTACATATGATATGTAGACGTCGCACCATGGTGTGCACTTCATTGGGAAAGAAATGATATATCTACTTTAACGTGAGTGCCCACGTTACATTGGATCATGATCTAACCATTACACGCCAGTGTATGCGACGTGCATGCCCACAGTATGCGCGGATAATATGCGCACAACTACTGAATTTACACAAACACGTCGATACAGGTCCTAACGCTTGGCTCGTACCCAGACTTACTTAATGATAGCCCGGGTAAATTTGGTGCCCCACCCACGCCCTTCGTCACAAGTCCACCCTCACGAGGCTGCTGCCACGCATGTTTCAATTGTCGCTTTATGGTCAGTATGAAAAACGGCCAGGGGTCAAGAAAAATCCTTTTAAACATAGCGCTTTCACCAGCAAAGTTGTTCCCAAATCGACTCCGTCGCTTGGCAGTACGGGCCTACCTAACGTGGACGCTATACCGTGTCGTGTCGCGAGCACGCTCTGCTTCCCTGGCACCACAATCGTTCCACCTAGTTGCACTAGGTGGAACGGGCGCGACGCATTCAGTGCGCGCCTTCGTTCCCTGGCAGCAGAGTGTGCACGTCGGCGCCGGCATTCCCGTTGCCGCTCGCGCCGTCGTTGCTCGTACCCGCGCTGCCGCTGGAACCTCCCATGGTAGTGGTAAAGTGAAAATAACCTCCTTCCAGATAGACACGTAGTTTCATGCTCAGCGCGTGATTCTCCTGCGAGGGTGCACCTACGTCACGTACATGCGACCAATCGCGTGTGTCATGGCGGGGGAACCCCACTCCGTATCTCCAGGCTCGTCTCGCGCTTCTGCCCTCCCCTGCGGAGGAGTTTCTGCACAGACCAACTGAACACATCCCCTAGCCATTACTTGTATTACTGTAAAATAGACTCTGCTTTGGTAGGACGAAAATACCTCCGCTGAAAGGTAAAGAGGATAATATTATTAGCAACCTTGATGACATGGTGAAAGGCGAAGAAGAGTAGCACTAAGAACTGCAGTGCTCGCAGATGCGTCATCTTTTCACAGGACACTAAAGTTCTGTCTTTTACTACCCACGAAGTTGCAAACGTCATTTGAGATATGCCTCACAAAAAATCGGACGGCTAAAATGGCATAACTGGCGATTTGATCAAAGATAAAGTGGTTTTATATTTCAGCAACATGTGACACTCTACTCTGTATATCGCAAATCAAAAAAATGTACCAGTGACACCAGCTTGCAGACAGTTCGTGGTATCGAACAAGAATGAAAGTGTCCTTCTGGGTAGCCGCAGGTAATTCCTGCTTGTAGAATCTGGCAGCATGGCGGCTAGCTGAGGATGCAGCGCAGCACGGTGCAACTGGCGATGTTGCAATGTTTAATGAGTCCCACACGTGGTCAAGGCGGGTGACGACGCCCTACACAGAGGTGGCTCCAGTCAGCTGCCCAAGAACATCAGATGCTTAGGCAAAGCAGGAGGAGTAGTGGCAGCTCTTTCTTGTACAGATTGCGTTTCGCTAGCAGGATGGAGGATTCTGTCCTGAATATGCGTAGATCATGATCCCGTCACGACAGTGATTTCTCCACTGTCCTTAAGACATTGCTACTACTTTTAAGATCGACTGGTTTAAGCGACCACTTGTAGGCATTCAATGGACAGGCCCATAAGTACTCTGATAGTGGCTTCTTCTATCTTCTTTCTTTCTTTTAATCCGTTCATCCCTATCCCCCAGTGTAGGGTGGCAAACCGGACGTGCGTCTGGTTAACCTCCCTGGCTTTCATTCATTTCCTTCCTCCTCCTCCTAATACAGAATGTGTACAAATATTGTATACCACCAGTAATTACATATGGAGCGGAAACTTGGAGGATAACAACTATACTCGAGAAGAACCACGCAGCGCGTGATGGAATAATATTATCTGAAGTTTAACGTCCCAAAAGCACGGTATGATTATGAGAGACACCGTAGTGGAGGGCTCTGGATATTTCGACCACCTGGGGTTCTTTAACGTGCACCTAAATTTGAGTACACGGGCCTCAATCATTTCTGCCCCCATCGGAAGTGCAGCCGCCGTGGCCGGGATTCAACCCCGCGACCTTCGGGTCAGCAGTCGAGCGCCATAACCACTAGACCTCCATGGCAGGGCCGTGCGATGGAACAATAGATGTCACGCATACGGTTAAGAGAAAGGATGGAAGCAGCGTGAATTCGACAAGGAAGGGGGGTAGCCGACATAGTAACTGACATTAGGAAACAAAGATGGACCTGGGCAGGCCACATAATCTGAAGGACACATACCAGTTGGCCCGTTAGCGCTCCGGAACCGATACCAAGAGGCGAGAGACGTACCCGACGGTGGCAAGGATTGAATGAAGAAATGAGAACTTTCGCAGGCGTAAAAGAGAACGAGCACGCAGAGGGTAGGATAAATTGGAGATCATCGGGACAGATGCATTCGTTGTGCAGCGGATATAAAAAATAGAATAAAACTGATTATGTAGGTGCCCGAATCCTGTACCGTCGTGTCGAGGGATGCTCCGGAAGGGTGACTCTGACACTGAGCCGATAATCTAGCAGTCACCAAGTCCTACCCTTGCTAACGTACTTGGTTGGTTGGTTTCGTTGTTAGCGGGCTTACGCTCAGAGAGACGCTTTAGTGGAATATTCCGGATAATTTCGAGCGCTTGGGTTCTTTGGTGTGCACTGAGAGCGACAAATGCACGGACATCTAGCATTTCTCCGCCATCGAAATGGGACTGCCGCGGCCATGGTCGGTCCTATGCTTTTCCCGTGAACAGCCGCTTTTCTAAGAGGCGCACAACAAATGCACTTGTTACAAATTGTAGAACACATAACGTAATAGTGTTTTTCAGCGGTTTTTGCTGTTCTTTCATCACTACTCTTGTTGCATTTGTATTTACCACCCTGCTGAGTCCAAGATTCCGCACTGAGACACAATGCAAGTGCGAGACCACGAGCATCGCAATACAGATGTATGCATACAACTACAGAGCAACAAGGTTGAATATTTCTCGTATGACTGTATGTTCATCTTCAGTGCAAATTGTGCAATAATATATCCGCATTTTAATGGAAGTCCCCAAAAAAGTGGAACAAGTGTTTACAGAGACCGACAACAGCATGTTTTATGCTTGCTCCTTTTCATGTTGCCGGACATTGCAGAAGACAGGGTAGAAGCACGAGACATGAGCCCTGAGTTGTTTATCGTGGAGATTCACGTCATTTCCGACAAAGTGCACCAGACAAGCTTTAGAAAAAATGAGGACTTAATTGCATATACAGCTGTCATGGCAAACGCAGTAAGTAAGCATGTTGTTTCTCGCTTGTGTTTCAAAAGCGCAGAAGGATGATAACTGTGCGACCGAGGCAAGAGCGAAAATCAATTGCCGTTCAGTAAAGATGTCATTGGCCCGAGGGAAACTGGACACCTTCGGAGAGGCATGTAAAATGAGGACATTAACTTACACTACTGAGCAGCGAAAATGAGCATTTACAGAAGCATTTTAAAAAACAATATTTTGTGGTGTTCTATTGTGGAAAATCTTATCTAAAGCAAGTGCCTTTGATTAGCCAAAATGAAAAAAAATCGGCAGATCCCACGTACCGTGGCAATCGATGTAATGCGAAGCATGCGGCGGGAAGGTGAATGTAGCGTAATTTTTTATGTCGATCGAGACGTTACGAAATGACGCTAAAGATAGGCGCGAATGGCACACACATATATGTTGAAGAGTCGCACATGTGTTACATAACCAGCAGTGTACAGTTTCGCAAGGATGCTAACAGCAACATAGGTATTAGCAACACCAGACGCGGTGAGCCGAGCTAATACATATCGGTTATGATGGAGAGCGCACGCACGTTTCACGAACCCGTGTGCATGTGCGGAAGGGGTTCTTGGGAGTTCTCACGTAGATGACGCAAGCGCAATGTCGTTGTTATTGTGATTGATGTGGGCAACGCAGACTTCGCCGATTTCGCTGCTTGTCTGTGCGTGTTCGGTGTCTGGCGGTCGGCGAAGTTGGATGCGGCCTATGTTGAACCTGAGCATCGCCGTGTTCTTATATGTGCCCACGCTGCCGCCCCTGCAATGAAGCCGCTTGCAGTGGACGACGCATTGGAATCCTGTGATTGTAGTGGGCTCATTGCTCGAGGTTTTGCAAAGTGCTAACACGTCTATTTCTCTGAGCAGAGCCTCGTTTTAGAGGTCGTGCACATGCGCTTGCATAGACTGTACGTTGAGGTGACTGTTGTGGCTGTGGCGCCGAATGAAGGTGGTAGCCCGGTCAAAGACAATGTCTATAAGCCTATTTGCTAGCCGGGTCATGTCGTCGATTGACTCTCTGTCGACAGAGCCATTGACATGTCCGAAGTCACATTTTGCGTTCGTGAGCTATAGGCCATCGAGGCTAGTAGCCCTGGAAAGTGATAAGTAGACCAACGTCAGTGCATAGCGCTTATCGTATCCGAAGACTGCCTGAGTGTATGTGGCCCTTTGTGACTTATATATAGTTATGGCGTTTGCTTGCGCAAGGAGAAACTATGCCCTCTTGCAGAACATATTTTTTTTTTGCCGTATGTCGTGGTCGTGGTGGTGCACAGTCCCACGGGACTGTGCACCACCACGACCACGACAAACGGCAATTCTTAGTAATAAACAGCACGAAAAACTATAGACAAAAGGGGAGAACAACACGGGACGAGCGCTCACTGCCAACTGAAACATTTATCACGCACAACCATGCTTAAGTATCCGAGCAGCATACCACGTGTACCAGAGGGTCCGGTTAGAAAAAAAAAGGTAAAACCTGCTACAAAAAACAGTAAAACAATAACTATCTTCCTACGCTCAGATAATCTAGCTCTTTGTCAAGTAAGGCAATCGAGGCCTGAGCGACGCATGTATCTGACAGAGCACTGATGTGGGCAGCCTTCACAATTTCCCTCTGCGTCTGCCCGCCGTGACGACAGAAAAACGAGGTGTTTCCAAACAAAGGAACACATCCGCATTCACGACAGTGCAGCGACAAGTGCGAGCTGGCGTGGCCTTTGAAAGAATTTTTGTGCTCACGCAGGCGCACATTACTGCAGCGCCCCGTCTACCCGACATACACGCGGTCATATGAAAGTGGGATAGAGTACACCACAGGCGTACAGCAAGGGATGTACTTATTGGGATGTCCGATTTGACAGGCACGTTCCTCTGTTGGCGACCTGCTCGCGATATGTCTCTCACGATACGAACTTCTCGCGATACTTAAGCCTGATTGTGCGTAATAAATGTTTCATTTGGCAGTCAGCGCTCGTCCCGTGTTGTTCTTCCATTTTGTCTCTAGTTGTTCGCGCTGTTTATTACTGTGTATACATACCAACTAGCCCACCTTACAACTCTCTTGAATTTCAATTCTACTGAGGGTGAGGCAGTGATGTGCTTCGTCCTGGCTGGGAAGACAATGTCTACCGTGGACGTAGGAAATTAAAGTCACAGTAGCAAGAGGTTCCTGTGTTCATCACGCCCCATGTACCGTAAGGTGTCCATGTTATCATTAACGAGGCCGTCGCTTACGCCGATGCTGGCCGTGATTATATACCGTAAAATGCCGAGCAAATACACACCCTACGGTGAAGGATAATCCAATCAGATTTGGAGGGGGGCGCTTGCTCGGTCCCGGACCGAAATTAAAGATGGCGGCGGCAGAGCCGCTAAAAATAGAAAATGCCCATCCATGTATCTAATGAAATGCTTTATTTATGTACTGTTTTATTCCTTATCGTCACTGTCAAACCATTGAAGCAGCGACCGGTTTGACCAATATACGACTTACCACATGACAACGGAATTTCATAAACATTAGGTACGCATACAGTGTACTCATCCTTGTGGTTTTTTTTACACAAGCGATGGTCGTCTTGAAAGAAAAATGGCCGCAAGAGAGGAGGGGGAGGGGCGGGGGCGCTTGCTTGGCCGCTGGCACTTATTTCAGATCTCCCGAAAAAGGGGGGAGGGGGTCGCTTGCTCGGCATTTTACGGTATGGCTTGCCGGTGATCAAGTAAATTGAGGCCGCCATGCTAACTATGTCGTTTGCGTTCATGTTGGCCACTGTGGTCAGGGCATCCCTGTCTGCCTGTTCGTTCCTGCAGCCAGGTATGTTATCGCATGCGGTATAACATAACACGTTGTCCGCAGCATAGGTGTGCGGAAGGGGGGGGGAGCAGGGGGATGGCCGCCCCCCTTAGTCACCTAAGAGGGAGGGGCGCGAAGTCTGCCCAATACATTTAATTAATAGGGAGGGGGGCGCTGCGATGAACCTTCGCCCGCCTTCGCGCTCCTAGAAGGGGAACCCGGCGCACACCTATGGTCCGCAGCGTCTAGGCAACGTGTGTTATAGCGGTCGACGTCCGCATTGCTGTAGTATAGCCGTATGCCACCAGTGCACTTAGCGGCGACTTCTTCGCGGGTCACAAAGCAGATCTCAATCAATCTGACGTCATCCTCAGTCACCATAAGGCCATCGCCAAGCCTCATATGAAATGAAGAGAACACTGCGTCATTCTGGTGGACCCCGTGGACAACGTGGATGGCAGTCGAGCGTCTTACAGAGATGTTCTGATTTCACCTCCCTCACTTGCCTTGCCTGTCAATGCGTATGTTCACCGTTATTGTTTTGAGACTGTGAATCACCTGTGGCACGTACCCACATACCCCGATCTGTGGTATGCGGGTATGTGCCGCACGTCACTAAGGGAAAGGATTTCATGCCATACGCGACAGGCGTTTGCGTTATTCATGTCATGAGCAGTGAATCGTGTTCGTCATACACAGATCCCCTGCTTCGCCAATATTGGTATATTACAAGTTATAGGGATGACCAGGAGAGCACCCAGACGTAGGCGGCTAGACAGACAGATAAGTAGATAGAAACGGCCGAAGTGCCTAAGGTTCGCTAAGAAATGCTTCGCAAATAATGTTTTTCCGCTTAAGAACAACTTATCGCCCTGATATTTCGCGCGCTGAAAATGATATAAGTTGTGCTTACTTCCAGGTGAACTTACGATACCTAGAAATGGAACACCCCAAAATAAAGTTTAAACTCGTTGGAGTAACAAGACAGAGCGTAAGTATGCATGAAAAAAAAATCATATTCACCTTCGACCTTAAATCTCCATTTCAAAGGCAAGACATTGCTGTCTAAGAGCAGACATCAGGTGATGTGACACGCATCTGACAACAGGCGAGAATTGACAGCACGCAGAAAATTGCACTTCTTTTATTGTTATTTATTACCAGCCATATTTGGCGAGGGACAATGAGCATTCGTTTAATCAGGACAAAGACACAGAGATAGGATGGATACTTCGCGATAGCTCTCCCTAGTCATCCGATCTATTCCCCCTGCCTACGACTTTCTGTCTACACGTGTCAAAATGCCGGCGTTTCTTTTTCTTTGTGTCATTTCTCTTAATTCTACATTTTGTTGCTCTTACTGTGTAATTTTACTGCATTCATTATTTTTCTGTGATTTCCTTATCTTTTGCGTTTCACTTTTGCTGCGTTTCATCGAATAGAGATTTTATTTGCGTCAGGCTTGTTCATGCATAATATAGCGCGTTTTGTTTCGTTGTTTTGTATTTTTCATGTTGTAACCCGCTCCCCTCTGTGATGCTTCTGGGATTGAGGGTAACAAAAATAAATAAATAAATAAATAAATACCGTGCTGAGTGTGCTGACCTTACGCCACAGCTATCGCCGTTTTGCTATCCATTTCGAGTGCAGCACCTTAGGTGTCTCAGCCAAGCAATGAAAGTCCATTGCGTAGCCTTAGGAATAATGCAGGCAAGCACCCCACATAAAAAAAAAACATCCCAGCGGGGGTTATTGCGCGATTTGTGACGGCATTAATGAGATAACCATTCGATGAATTAAAAGATATAGCTCACATTTTAACTGGCCATAACAGTATTCACATTCATTTGTTGCCTGACGTGCGTGTTAAAGATGTGCTGTTCTCTCCCAGAGGCCGGTGCGGCACTCGTGTGTCACATCTCAAAAGTACATGGGAGGTCTTCCAGCCATTTTACAGCAAAAGCTGTTATAAGACTACAACAACAGCCTGTTTTTGTGGCGTGGTTGTCGACCGCCGCCATCGGTGTCCGTAACCGTTATCGCGCACAGTGAGAAAAAAAAATATCCAGGATCAGGAGCGATTCTAACCAAAGTGCGCTGCGTGACAGTCAGGTGTTCTACCACAGAGCCACGGCGGTGATCGTAATTTCTTCGCAAAAAGACCCCATGTCGGGTAACGAATCACATTTACCGATGTCGTATAGCGTGGTAGAAGAGTAAAATGACAACCAGACGTCACACAATGAGAATTGTGTAAGGAGTGGCTAATTTAAAGCTTCCCCCCATTACAAAGAGCTCAGCCGTAATTCTTCATAGACATCAGCCACAGCATCAGCAAAGTGCATAATGCCTTACAGACGCGCCGTGGGCACCTCGCTTCTCCGTAGAATGTTGAATAATCGCATAGTGGGTGCTACTCTACCTTTCGAAATTATTATTTATGGTGTAGTCGGTATTTTGCAATTGTACTCGCAGTAGACGCCCAAAGAGAGTTTACAACGGGCTCTCGAAAGGCCGCTCCTTCAGCTTTCGTAGTGGCTCTGCTGTGTGTTCCGTGCAGGCCTGGCGTTTTGTCGCATTGACACGCGTATAATATTGAGGCTTTTAACGGTGATAATTTTGTACGTGTAACTTCTTAGCGCATCCTTATAGGTTCCCGTGCGTGACTTCCACCGTCGGGCCAGTGGCCGACCGGCGAGCGAGCGGTGTTCTACCTTCTACGGTCGAGAAGTTTTTACTCTGTCACCAGCTCTTATAGCGAGCATATTGAGGGCGTCTTTCATGCGATACATATGTGGCGTTTTTTTTTTTTAGCACGAAAGTGTTTTATGCCGGGGTCCACCAAGACTTCACTGACGCATTTCCGTCACGGATATACCGTTGTAAAATGTACACGAACAGATGACAAAGAAAAAACTGGAAGAAAGTGTTCCCTCGCCGGGACTCGTGCCCACGACACCTAGCTCCGCAGCGCGCGGCGCGAAACGATTCGGCCACAAAGCCTACGTTGTTCAGCATATTAACAGCGAGCTATTTATATACACCATTTAGCACTGGCGATACGCAGAGTTCGGAGGCACATGTTTTCGTTATAACCAGCGAGATGGCGAGAAGGGCGCGTAGGGCGCTCTTTAAAGGTCGTCGCCCCGCTCGCGAAACAATGCAGAGTAAACACTCGACTACCTCTGTGAAGACACGTTTCACATTCGTGTTACACCTATTCCTATGACGGAGGGATCAGCCATGTTTTTTTTTTCTAAAGTAGGCAAGTCCACTGTAACTGAAACTGAGAAAACGCGTTTTCTCGCTACTGGCAATATCGTCGCGCCGGCTCCAACACTTTTTGCCGTTCTCTTCAAGTTACCAAAATACCTGAAATCTGTATTGCGGCTAAAATCTATAATCCCACTATCGTCGGCATTCAGGAGCAAAATTTGTATTTGGCTCTCATAGATTGGAACATTTCATTTGGGCTTGAATGAACTCGTAAAAGAAGTCTAAGTCGCGGCGAATGAACGACATACCAATATTTTGCGACAAAATTAACACCATCCTTGTGCTTCCGTCGGTGCCATCCTTTGTTTCATGGGCGTAGTCGCGATGACTAGACTTCAAGAGCGAGTGGTCCTTCCAGGCAACAGGCACACCATTCTCGAGTGTCGGCAGCACTCTCTTGTTCTTGGCATCGATTCGAGGCCTTCAAAGTACGCTTGAGGTCTTTTTATTCTTAGCTCGTATTATGCCGTGCCGTTTCAGATGACTTCTTCAAGGAATGTATCGGTGCTCAGTATGTTCATTTCATTCGTCAAAGAAGGACATGATACTGCAGCGCAAAACTTGAAAAGAAACACTAGAAACCAGAAAGGAGTAGCAAAGTAGGCTTTTTTACTCTTTATATTAGAGTTTTGCCCTACAATGTCGTGTCCTTCAGTACGTGCCAACTCGCCCAAGAAAAACTAGTTGCAGAACGAAAGCACGGTAGGAAAGCAACTAGGGCACAAATGGAACATATTGGATGCGGTGATGTTGGTTGTTTTGGTCACGATCGTTCACGCAGCGCTGCTTTAATGGATCTGGCTCAGTTTGATTAAAGCAGATGCAGGATTTGGCTGATTCTTTATTTGAAACTGCCTTGTTGAGTTCACGTTACAATAAAGAATTGTCACATTTTTGTTACAATTATTTGAAACGTAAAAAATGTTTATGCGCCCCTTACTCTCCCGTGAAATTCAGCCCAGTCTCGGTTTCTGTATTTGGATCTTTTTAAAAAACGAAAAAAAAAACGCCACATGTTTTTTTGACAGAACTTCGTGACATTAAGGCACCTGTCGTCTGCGCGCACGAACTCTGCGTTGAGACGATAATTCCTTGCTGCTAATAAGTTACATTCAAAATACTTTTTCATTTTTCATTTATTTCATTTATTTGGGCATTTTCAAAAAATGCCCACGAAGGGGGCAAAAGGAGAGAGTGTCTCCTGACTTGGCGCACTCTTCGTGAGGCACCTCGGGCAGGTACAGCAAGACAACGTATAGAATATACAATATATATATACAAAGAATAAATAAACGAGGAATACGAAAGCAATTGGACAAAGATAAAGATGCAAACAAAGCTGTTCCTCAGCGATAAATACAAAATGCACTATAATCAGCACAATGTAACATATTGCAACGAAGATGCGCGAGCGTACGGGTCGCGGAAGAAGAAGAAGAGTAGTGGAGCCGGCGCTTGGATTGTGTGGTTGGGTGAACCGGACTAGGCCTGTCCCAGAAGTACGCTGCTCTTTCCCAATGCCATTTCACCTCATCTGTAAATAAACACAATCACTCCTAACAGTTTGGTGGAAGGTGCCGGGTACATCGATCTGGACGACCCAGCTCTACCAATTTTGCGACGGAGCAGACGCTTGGCAGGCTTGCCACCGCAGCTACCAGACATGGAGGACGCAGGAGCAGGCCATAACAACCTCGCCGCTGATGAGCAACACGCTCACCCGCCAGGACAAGCTGGCTGCAGCACGTCGGAACGTCAACCAAGGACCTTTTCGGGGCAGCCGGATGACGATGTTGAGGATTGGCTCAAGCACTACCAAAGAGTGAGTCGCAGCAATCGCTGGAGCACTACTAAGCAGCTCGAGAACGTGGTGTTTTTTCTCGGTGGCACCGCGTCTCTTTGGTTCGACAACCACGAGAGTGCATTGACCACATGGGACATTTTTGTGGACGAGCTGAAGAGGTGTTTTGGTGACTCGACTGCTAAGGTCAAGCAGGCGGAGCAAACGCTTTCACGCAGAGCTCAGTTACCTGGCGAAACATGCACCACCTACATCGAGGCCGTCTTGAAGCTCTGCGGAATCGTGAGTGCGACCATGTCTGACGAAGATAAGGTAGGTCATCTCCTCAAGGGAATTGCGGAAGACGTGTACAATTTTCTTATCACTAAGGAAGACCTACACACACCTTCCGACCTAAGGAACCACTGCCGAGCGTTTGAAGCGCTAAAGAGGAGGAGAATCCTACCGAAATTTGGACGTCTTGACAATGTGCCCACGATTGCAAGTGTCAACCTTCCATCGCAGGACGACATCTCTTCGATTATAAGACGAGTGGTTAAGGAAGAACTTGCTCAACTGCAAGCTGTGGACACCGCCGGTGTCTGCCATCAGTGTGCATTCGACCAACGCCCCCATGAACCACCGGTACCTCGGATGCGTCAGAGCTACTTTGAGGCTCGCCCGAATTACACCGATCGGTTCGAACGAAGGAGTGAACGGCCACTGGAAAACCAGGAACGCCGGCAAGCTGCATCACGGCGATTTACTCCTCAGCCGCCATCTCCCGGCTTTTATCAACCAACGAGGTCTACCTCGCCGGAGACTAGACGCGACACCCGTACTTGCTACAACTGCGGGCTACCGGGACACATCGCTAGGTACTGCTACCGTCGCCAGCAGCGAGCTCCACGATTCAACGTGTACACGCCCTATGTGCCTGCTGGCGAGTCTCGACCATTTCAGAGCTCTTTCCAACGGCAACACGCAGCACGTGCTGACTCGCCTTGCTCCGACCGCAGCGTTACCCCACCACCCGCACGCCAGCAGCGATCCCCGTCCCCGCGTCGCCGCTCGGGGACGCCACCAGCACTGGGAAACTAACTGGTGCGACCGATGGGGGCGAGGCCGCAAAATCATCTTCCGCAAGACCCCCTTGTGTTGTAATGGTTGAGAACAAAGTGAGTGTTTTTGTAGACAATGTGAGTACTGTTGCATTAGTCGATACCGGTGCTGCAGTTTCTATAATGAGCATGTCTTTTAAAAATCGCCTTGGGACGAAAGTAATGTTTGCTTGGAATCGGAGTGCTACGTTCCGCGGCGTAGGGGGAGAAACGTTGAGCCCGGTTGGTGTTTGTTCTGTTTTACTTTCTGTAGGAAATCAAACGTTTAGAGCTGAACTAACGGTGCTTGCACGTGCGACTCACGACGTCATTCTAGGTATAGATTTTTTGCGTGAATGTGGTGCCACTCTGGATTGTGGTAGTGGTGGGATTATTTTTCGTACCGTGTTGCCCTCTCCGTTGACGGAAGATACCGTTGATGACAGGTCGGACGTGTTTTCCGTGTCTCAAGACGTCTGTTTGGCCCCGCATACCGCAATGTTTGTGCGCGTGAACTCTTCACGTTCTTGTGCGGGTTCTTACTATGGTTTAGCCGAGCCGAACTTCAGTAACGCACTTAAGAAAAACGTTATTGTGCCTCGTTGCCTCGTGCTCGCCGTCGATGGTTGTGCCGATTTGTGGACTGTGAACGTTTCCGCGCAGCCCATATCTCTGCCTGCAGGACTTAAATTGGCAAGCTTTCAAGAGCAAAGTACTCTTACCATACGGTCACTTGAACTGTCGGCGGCCGTAAAGAAACCCCACGCCAATTCGTACCCCGACTATTCTGCCAGCATTGACCGCATGATCAACAAGTCGCTTCCTTCAACTGAACGGTCTCTACTGCAGGAAGTGATCGCAGGCTACGCCTCAGTTTTTGACTTTGCCCAAGACGAGACGTCTACCGTTGCGCCACCGTCTTCACGTACGCAACACCGCATCTATACAGGCCAAGCACCACCAATACGCCAGAAGCCCTATCGCGTATCGCCTTCCGAAAGGAAAGTCATCGCTGAGCAAGTTGAAGACATGCTAAAGAAGGGCGTCATACAAGAATCGTGTAGTCCGTGGGCAGCTCCTGTCATTCTAGTCAGGAAGAAGGATAATTCATGGAGATTCTGCGTAGACTATCGTCGCCTAAATGCCATTACAAAAAAAGACGTCTACCCTTTGCCACGTATAGATGACGCCGTGGACTGCTTGCATTCTGCCTCCTATTTTTCTTCTGTTGACTTGCGTTCTGGGTATTGGCAAATTCCTATGCATCCCTCAGATAAAGAGAAGACGGCCTTCGTAACACCAGATGGTCTTTTTGAGTTTAACGTTATGCCCTTTGGTTTGTGTAACGCTCCAGCGACATTCGAGAGATTTATGGATACAGTACTCCGTGGACTAAAATGGGAAATTTGCATGTGCTATTTAGATGACGTGATTATCTACGGAAAGACTTTTCAAGAGCATAACCACCGCTTGTCACTTGTGCTTGAATGCTTACGCGAAGCTGGCCTTGTTTTAAACTCAAAGAAGTGCCATTTTGGAGAACGTCAAGCCCTCGTATTAGGCTTTCTCGTGGATAAAGACGGCGTACGACCAGACCCACAGAAGACCGCAGTGGTTCGCAACTTTGAGCAACCACGAACAGTGAAGGACCTGCGAAGTTTTCTCGGTCTGTGCTCATATTTCCGCCGATTTATTAAGAACTTCGCACAACTTGCCTCCCCACTGACGTCCCTTCTTCATAAAGACACACCGTATTTGTGGGATGATAAATGTGAGGCTGCATTTCAACAGCTGAAGTTTTTATTAACTTCAGGACCCATCCTGAAGCATTTTGATCCTGACGCTTTCACTGAACTTCATACTGATGCTAGTGGCTTAGGTGTTGGTGCTGTGCTGGTCCAACTCTGCAACAGCCGTCAGCACGTCGTAGCATATGCCAGTCGGACACTGACCAGAGCAGAGAAGAACTACACCGTCACCGAGCTCGAGTGCTTAGCAGTCGTCTTCGCCATTCAGAAGTTCCGACCGTATCTACATGGCCGCGAGTTCACAATAGTGACCGATCATCACTCACTATGCTGGCTTGTGGGACTTCGCGACCCGTCTGGCCGGCTGGCTCGTTGGGCGTTGCGCCTCCAAGAGTACAGCTTTTCTGTGACCTATAAGAGCGGACGATGTCACACGGATGCCGACTGCTTATCCCGCCTTCCTTCAGTACACATCAATGCTGACGACGATGACATTGATGACTATTTAGTTTCTGTCTTGTCCGACTTCCCAGATACCAGCAGCTTCAAACGTGAGCAACAACGCGACCCTACCCTGAAACCCTTGCTCGAAGCTGCACATAACTCCGCCGACAAGCACTTTACAATTTCAAATGGCTTGCTGTACAAGAGAAACTATTCAGCCGACGGCCTCCCGTTGCTTCTAGTGGTGCCGGAAAGCCTGCGCCAGGTCGTCCTTCGTTCTATGCACGATGACATAACATCCGGTCATCTCGGTTTCACACGTACGCTACATCGACTACGTGAGAGGTTCTACTGGCCGAAAATGTGGAAGACAACAAAACAGTACGTCGCCAGCTGCGCTACATGTCAGCGCCACAAGCAATCCACCACTGCCCCGGCAGGTTATTTGCAGCCCATCTCACCACCGACATCCCCTTTTGAAAAAGTCGGCATCGACTTGCTCGGACCCCTTCCTAAGACCCCATCCGGCCACCGATATGTTATAGTGTGCGTAGATTATTTAACTCGTTATACGGAAACGGACGCCCTGACATCGGCCACAGCAGCCGCTGTTTCCTCTTTTCTGTTACAACGGGTCATATTGCGTCACGGTGCTCCACGGGTTGTCATCAGTGACCGTGGACGGCAATTTATCGCCGATGTGGTTGAAAAAATTTTGCGCCTCTGTGGCTCCTCTTATCGCCACACCACCCCTTACCATCCGCAAACTAACGGTCTCACTGAGAGAACGAATCGAACTCTTACGAATATGCTATCGATGTACGTTGATGCTGACCACAGGAACTGGGACGCCGTCTTACCGTTTGTTACTTACGCATATAACACCGCCAAGCATGAAGTTACTGGACATTCGCCTTTTTTTCTGCTTTACGCACGAAACCCACGGAGCTTTCTGGACACCCTCTTACCTTTCTCGCATGAGGAAGATCTGTCCATCGCTCAGACGTTGTGTCGTGCTGAAGAAGCACGTCAACTAGCGCGCCTTCGAACATTGTATTCTCAAGAACACAGCAAGAGTCGCTACGATGCCAAGCATATCCCCGTAGAGTTTTCTCCTGGCGACTACGTTTGGCTGTGGACTCCTGTTCGTAGCAAAGGATTGTACCGGAAGTTTCTAGCAAACTATTCCGGCCCATTCGTGATAGTCACTCGTCTCAGTGACGTGAATTACGTTGTCGCCCGGGTCACAGCCAATAACCGGCGTTCGCGCGTTACGCAAATTGTTCACGTAGCCCGCCTCAAAAAGTACCATCATAGGCATATTTAACTCGCTCGGCGAGCTTCATCTGCCGCCGGGGGAAATGCAACGAAGATGCGCGAGCGTACGGGTCGCGGAAGAAGAAGAAGAGTAGTGGAGCCGGCGCTTGGATTGTGTGGTTGGGTGAACCGGACTAGGCCTGTCCCAGAAGTACGCTGCTCTTTCCCAATGCCATTTCACCTCATCTGTAAATAAACACAATCACTCGTAACAATATATTGAAATATATAGAAATTTAAGTGTAATGTAAAAACAATGAAAACTTGACTTTGTTATTTGCAAAACACACGCAATTAACAAGTTCAAGTGCGAAAAGCACGCAAAAACATGGACTTTTCATGATCAATATGAATGCCGTTGGTTATATGTCGAAGTTAGGCTTACCAATATTTTAAATCATTAAAGTGTGAGGGCGCGCTCCGAGGGGCCAAAATAAAGTTTATTCATCCATCCATCCATCATTAAAGTCACATGTGATTTGAGATATTCATAATCCATCAAAAGCACGTATAGCGATACCGAGCTCTTCGAACACTAAGGAAATGCGGCCGCTGTGCTACGTCAGACCAGGAGATCACATGCCAAAGAAATGACAAGCTTCGAACGAAGCGCCGTCGCTGCCGTATCTCCTCATAGAAAGTGGCAAGTCATCTCTTTTGCACCAGCTCGCCGCATGGCTAGGCGGGTGATAATTGTTTTTGTTACCTGTGTTTTGGTCCCGCTGTGCGCAAGCAAACTGCAATTTCTTTCCCTCTATACCAAGAAACTCTGGGGCAGCCACTGCGGAAATTCTTGTACATAGTGGGATAGGCGCAAGTGTGCGCTTATTTATAGTTTGTAGAAGAAATATATGTTCGTAACACTTCGTTCGCAATGAATGAGCGTTCCACTTATGTATTCCAGACGAGTAGCCGCTTTTTCTGACTTGCTAATGCTTCGATGCGCCATCATTCACATTGCGTAAAAGGTGCAAAATGGCTGCGGCTTGGCGCGTGTTGAAGGGAAGTGCTAAAGTAAATGTGACTAAAGGAAGTGTACAGCGTCCTAGTTTGTCTGAATGGGTCGAAATTTCTTAAGAATCATGTCCGACAGATTTCGGTCAATACGCTCTGTAAGGTCATTTCTTGGTGGAGGATATGTTGATGCGGACTTATGGGTGTTGCTTAAGGGCTGCATAATACATGGAACTAATGGAATGAGAACGTCTGGCTGCGGTCGCTGAGCAGAACACAAAGTGCGTCGTGGCGTGAGAGGGTATGGGACAAACTAGGCGACTTCAAAGGCAGCACAAGAAGGAAGAGCTCCAGTCTGAGCATTGCGAGTTAGGCGGTCCAGGACGGTAATGAATCAGCTGTCACCGTTGGGTGTAAGTGGAAGGAGGCCGCATAACTCTATTGCCGCGAACTTGAAAAGCTCGGATGGTCACTGCCGAGGTTCTAAAGGTCCAGTGGGGAACGATGACTGCGTGACGTGCAAGAACCGAGGAACGTTGTAACACTAGTGGACATGCCAGGACAAAAACAGTGAGTACTGATAAGGTCGTATGGTTTTAAAACGTCAGTGGACAGTCATGGCTTCATAGTAAATACGCTTGCAAAGCTTTGAGCTTTGAACACAACGTGTGAGCAGCATTGCGAAAACCACCGGTTACTGGAAGTATAGTACGTCTCATGAAAAAAAGCCTAATCTTGCAGTAAAAAACTTGGAGGTTATCGCCTGAAGCGGCTGTCAGAAAGACAGAATCAACCACTGAGGCAATCGATGAATCGGCGGCAAGAGCTTTCAAAACTGGGATATTTAGTTTATCTTCATGGTAAAAGCGGCACAAAAAGACGGCAACACGAGAAGTCCTGCGTCGTTCTTCTTCTTGTGTTACCGTGTTATTGCGCTGCTTTTGCCATGAATCCTGTGACAGCATGAATCTGGAAGTTTGAGCGAAACCAGGTCTGTGGACATGGTTGCGTAAAGACCCACAAACGCCAGGAAGTGTATTACACAAATGATTATATTTTTGGTCGCTCATCTGGTGTTTTCCGGTGGATGGAAGGTGAGACGGGCATAGCACGAAAAAGCGCCAGCACGTTGATGTCGCTTGCCAGATATGACAGTTTTAGTAATGTATCGCTGCGATGGCAACATCGAACGGTCGAATCGTCCGGATAAATTCTTTAGAAACTATAACAAACACAGAGTGTGACGATTAGAAGCGAGTGTGATATGGAGCTCATATAAACAGGGGCGAAGCGACGCGGCGCCCAGGCATTTTAGTTCAGCAATGGTATAATTTCGTTCAGCTGGAGAGGGAGCACGATTTTCATCAGCCGCGAATTGCTCTTGTTACGCTTTGTTTCGCTGGAGCAGGACAGCATCTATTTTGTACGCTCTTGTGTCTGTATGAAGAATAATAGAGACGTGGTTTGAAATGGCGAAGCACTCGCCCTGACGTAGCGCATCGCCTAAGGGTGTGAAATGCCTGTTTCCACTCTTGCGTCTAGATAAAAGACGTGTGCGTTGCCAGATGTTCATTAAGAAGGGCTGAGCTGGTGGCAATGTCACGGACGAAGCAGCGGCAGTGCAACGGAAATTGCAAAAAAAAGATGTCTTAAGGTCTCGGAAATAGAGCGCGTTTTCCCGAGCTGTCCCCGACAGTCGCCGCCCAGACGTCCTATGCACAATGAAGGATGATGAGACAACCGGCTATTTTGGCTTTGTGCGAGCGCTACACCGCCAGTAGGACCGATTTCATTGGTTCTCCAAATATCGCTATGGCTGCTCGAAGCAATAGTCGGTCGCTTGTGACCAAAGTCACAAGCGACCGACAATGGCCGGCTTCGCACTTTCGGTGGAAAATCTCTGAGGCAGAGGACGTGGACGAGTGGCTCTCACACTAACAAACAAGTGAACAGTTACTACCATTGGGACGCGGCGGCCCGACTGCCAAACATCGTCTTTTTCATGACGGAAACGGTGCTCGTGTGGTATGAGAGCCAGGGCGACACCTTGACGACATGGGATCTCTCAGTTACCGAAATGAAGGAGTGCATGCTTTGAGGACTCCGACACAAAGAGGAAGCGCGCGAAACAAACACTGCTGCAAAGAGCCCAGATCCCAGGAGAGACGTGCATGACGTATGTAGAAGCTATTTGAAGCTCTGCAAGACTGCCAATCGTCGCACGTCAGAGGAGGACAAAGTTCCCCATATATTGAAGTGAATTTCCGAGGAGCTATATCGCTTCCTCATTGGGAAAGGGAGTCTTCCCACAGTAGCCGACGTCACACGGCACAGTGGCGCATCTGAGACCCTGAAGATTTCAAGATCGGTCACCTACCGAATGTAACCATATGTAAGTTCGGGCATTTGCAGTAAGCAGAAAATGCGAATACCTATTAAATACAAAGCTACAAACTGTCTAATCGCGCGTTTTTCGAACCGATCTACCACTTTCTAATTGAATTTTCAACCCCGCTTCGTTGCTTTGAAAGTTAATTAATCTTACGTTGTTGGAAGAATTAGTGATTCGTACCGAAATGGACAGAATTGACCACATAATTTTTCGTAGTCACCCGTATCTATAGCCATAGTCTCCCGAAGCCATAGTAAGACGGGTAGCCTTACCCCTACAAGCGCTTCTGGTTATCTTGGAGTGCCATACGGAAGCACCTGTTTCTAGACATGCGAGCACAGTGACCGAATTCGTGCCCACTGCAGTCCTAAGTGCTCAAGTCCAGTCGAGGACTACTGCATCCTTTGCAAGGTGCTCAAAAAGCATGAACTCACATGTAAATGAGCATCATGACAAATGAATTGGTTGAACTTTCATGTGAAAACCTCATGTTTTCTTTAGCTTGTGATAACAAGCTCTAACATAGCTGTTTCAGTTAACTGAACTTTCATTTTAGCTAACTTTTTCCTGATATCTCTTGAAGCTCGTGAACTAGAGTTTTACTGTACTTAGGCACATATGCTCGCGTACGATTTTCCTATAGGGTTGGCGAAGTTTCACCGCAGTAACCCCCCCCCCCCCAACTCTTCGCTGCCCACTCCATCTGAGGCCGTTATGAAAGAATACCGTATTAGGGGAAGGGGGGAGGGGTGAGGCGCCTCTTCCGCGCCCCCTGTGGGCTCACCAGTCCTTAGGCTTTACGACCGAATGCCGTTTCATTGACGCCTGAAAATACTACAGGTGATAAATGGAGCGAAATGAATGCGCTTCAAAACCAGTGTTATCACGGAACTTGCAGGATGCCCAGCAATCGTAATGTACAGAACTAAGTTCTTCTGAAGTCCAGGGTTCGACGGAAACCCTTCTGGTCGGGAAAGTTCATGGAGGGAAAATCAAGCGCCGACCAATCGTTAAGGACACACACAAAGACAAAGACGTTGCAGTCCCGTTACTGGGACCTTATTCACAATGAATTAGTTGTTCTGGAAAAAGGAGGTCAACTCTAAATGTGCAGGTGGCTCGACGTCCCTACCTTGTTAATTTGGAAGATGCGTGCACACGGTAAGTGCTAAGCGTAGCATCACTTCTGGCGGCATCATCTCAGTAACAGATATCTTGATTACGCATACATTATACTGCGAGACGCGCTTCTTTTTCTATTCTTGTGCAACCGGCCCATTGCACCTGTAACCACTACCTTGCGCAATCCACGCCCAAATATCTGGGAACGTTCCCGATTATTTAGGAATCTTCGGATAAGATTCTAAAATAACAATTCGGTGAGCCCAAAATGAATAATAGAGTTCATTCCGGAACTAACGCGGCCACCAACGATGACCCTGGAATCTTCGATGCCGCATATATAAATGGCGGTGCGCTTTACAGCTGATGCGAGTATTCGCCGACCGACTTCAGTGTGCGCCAGTACCGTTGTACTCTGAGCGTCATTCTTTTTAACACGAAAGTGTTTTATGCCGGGGTCCACCAATACTTCAGTGACGTATGTCCGTCACGGAAATGACGTCGAAAAATACACACGATCAGATGGCAAAGAAAAAAAGTTCCGTCAACGGGCATCGAACCCAGGACCGCTCGGTCCGCAACAACAGATGCCATTGTAAAAAGACAGGGCGTGCAAACACGGACACAAGAAGGAAGTCAGGACACCGCAAACGCCGACTAACAACTGAAGAGACGCACAACGGCTGAAAAGAAAGAAGGCACGAAAACTTATCTGCGCATGCCCATCCAACAGGCGAACCTATGAATCCGGCACGCGTGGTGGTCTACGTGGAAGATAACTGTTAAGGTATTTGATTTCATCTTTATGCAAGTTAATCGACGGTTGGCTCACGCATGCGCTACCACTATTCTCGATATGCCATGCTTCAATAATCAGGCGCGTTTCTTCATTTCTATGCCGGTACAACACTGCGCATTCATCAAATTTTGGCGTGCACTTTCAATCTCGACAATGTAAGGATAGATTAGAAGGTGAGCCTCCTGTTAGCGATCGCTTGTGTTCTAATAATCTCTGGTTGATGCATCGGCCCGTCTGTCCTACGTAGAAGCGGCCGCAGCTGAAAGGGATCTTATACACCACACTCTTACGGCAATCAATGAATTTGTGGGTGTGTTTCACGAAACAAATATCGGTACGCTTCTTCTCTTTTACTCCCACATTCTTCCTCTGCACAGCGGCACAAATCTTACCTAGCTTATTGGCAGCCGTGAAAACAACATTAACGCCGTATCTAGTTCTTACTTTCTTTAGCCTGTGAGACACGCGATGAATGTACGGTATACCTACGACACGTTTCTCCCTATCGCTTTCTGCAACCATGCTCGGACTCAACACAATAGACATCTTTAAACTTTCAGCGACCGTGGCCACTGTCACGGTCGGCCCTGACAGTGGCCACGGTCAGTGCCTTCTTTCTTTTCAGCCGTTGTGCGTCTCTTCAGTTGCTAGACGGCGTTTGTGGTGTCCTGACTTCCTTCTTGTGTCCGTGTTTGCACGCCCTGTCTTTTTACAATGAATACTTACCAACTAGCTCAGCTCTCTGTTATTCTAAACAGATGCCAGGCACGCTATCCATTTCGCCACGGCCACAGTCTAGAGGCTTCACAAACGCACTTTTTTTATCTACCACTCTCCCGGTCGGCGGGGTGGTGTTGCCCTCTGGGAGCGGTAAATAAAGTAATTCGTCATTACTGTGGCCTCCCCGATTAGTACCTGCAACGCGTTACACGTCCCTCCCATTCGGCTCGTTTTCAATAAAAGTTCAATTTTGTCAATGCCTTAACACACAGCGAGGTGGCGACCTAAGCCAAGCGTCGTAAAAGCGTCGGCCTCGCTGATAGCTCTGCGACGCGCGTCTGCCTCACCTGGCTGTAACACCGCCTTCCTCGCTCACGCGTTCGCCCCTAGAAAATTCGCAGCCGGGCTACCGGGGCGGCACGACGCGCTTTGCGTTTCCCTCTAGTCCGGCTGTGGTGTTCAATCGCATTTTAACATGCTGCAGTATGGCGACCAAGTTCTGCGTCCAATATGCGACGCTCTTCTGGATATCACACCTCCTTCTCTGATTACGCTTTCACCGTTAACTACTACAGCTACCACAATGGTTTGTTTAATCATTTCACATGGACGTTAGTCGTCGGGATCGAGATGTACCACCAATCATCAAAGTGGGCACATCCAAGTTAAACGGTTCTATAGGCTTCCCAAGCAACGCTTAGCGGCGCTGCTGCTCTTGACAGACAGCGCCATCTCTGGCAGAAAAAGAGAAACTGGGGCCCGATCAGCGAGCGTTTTCCCTTCTCTCCACCGCGTTGCCGCTCGCTTCCGTGCACGTGCAGAGCTCTCGCGGTGCACTTGCGGCGGCTCACAATGTACCGCGTGCAGTGCGGCTTCAAAAGGATCTTCAAGCTTGAGTAGCGTTTCCGAAAAGCGAACTTGAAAGGGAGAAAGGCTCGTCAATCACCTTAACGGTGAAGAGCAGACTATCGACGACAACGACGCCCGACTCAAAGCGAAATGCACTTCCCAAGTCGCGATTACACCGTGTGGGACGTATACCTCGAGGTAAGTCTCATTCTGTCATGTTAAAGATGAATAATGGTCCGCATGCACTCCGAAATGAAGCCGTACACGCTATCGATGTTCTGCGGTGTGGACTACGAATCATATGATTGTTGTTTTGATATGGCATGCTTAACGGTAGCAGCCGTGTACTTTCGTGAACAAACGTTTGCGGCGTGCGAAAAAAAGAAATTACACGGCCATGGCCCTGTTTCCTGAGAAGGTTAGAGTCAAGTCCTCCGTGCCGCTGGAGAATCACCCGCCGATTAAGACGCGAGGCAGCTAGCTGAGCTTTAACCACTGTGAATCAAGATGACTGGCTCGCCTCGTTTTTTCGGCTCTCGTGTGATGCTTGCAGTCTCTTTTTATGATATCGACTTGACAGGGGTATGAAACCTGCTGCGCGAACGCGGCTACAAAATCGCACAAAGTCAGAAGGTTACTTCAAGGTTGCAATTGCAAAGCATGTATTAAGTGCCAGTTGTATTTAGCGGCGTAAATATATATATCACACTAATAAAGCGACAAAAACAAAGCAAACCTGCAGAACGATGTCAAAGCTTGCTGAAAATGCACGGACGTCCGTTCCGGCGTGATAAAGCAGCCTTCCCGACGCGTGCATTGCAGGCGCCGAACTTCTGACAATGTGCCGAGTTCAGTTGAATTCAACCAACCGCGCAACGCTAACGGTATAGCGCGAGTGTGAACGTTCAACAACGACGGGTAGGTCTCACTAACACGAGGAATCAAAACACAAAGTTGCTTCACCTACAACCGTAACTGGACTTTCACAATGCAAGAAGACAGCGTGTAATCATTACTGTAGTCGCTGCGTGCATGCGCCGCGTTACTTACAGATTCAGGTAGTCGAAGCGAACGAAAGCGATGAACTCAGACAACCAAAATAGAAGGCGAGACAGCGCTGTCAGCTATCCACGCTTGCCGCCTTTATTTCTCGTGCGACACGCCCGGGAACCGATACAGTTTACCACGTGAATCGTGTGCCTTGTCTGCACTGTTGTGGCTGGCCACTAAACCGCAATACTTCGGACCACGCTTGCGCTTCCGCGGGGTCGCTTCTGCCATCGTGGAAATGCGCAGCTTCGCACAGCAAGCCTCTCGGTTCAACGTACCCAGCTGACGGCCTCCCAGATACCCGCACCGAGAGAAGAACGCGTGCGCACGTGCGCTACCGCTACAGTGAAAGGGGCTGAGTCGGCCGCGCGAAGGTTCAGAGCTTTCCGACAGAGCCGCAGCGCGGCTGGCGCGGCGGTGTCGTCGCGCCGCAAACTTGAGCTTGGGTTCCCTCTAGCTGCCAGACATCAATATACATTGTGCAAACTCTCTTATACCAATATACAGTAAACATTCACTTACTTCGGCAAGGGCACGCTTTTCTTTCGTGTTATTCCGATTCCTATGACGGAGGGATCAGCCATGTTTTGGGGCACAAGTTCGTCCAATAAAGAGTGTGATCCTTACCGGCTGCGAATGCTTTCATCACCGTCACAACCACATGACAATACGCTACAAAAGAATAACTGTGATAAAAGCTCATCTGCAATCCACGTTGCCAAAGTGCAGGACGCAAAGAGCAGCACATTGTCATGACACTAGCTAGCATTTAGCGAGATTAAGATCCTTGCGGAGCGCCCCCCCCCCCCCTCATTCACTACCGCGGTGGGTTGTCCATAATCTAGAAAAAAACCCAAACAAAAATAAAATAACAAAAATATCACAGCATATCCACGGAGTGAATGATGATGAGTGGGCGAAGCTGCGGAGGTTCATCGGTAAACCGTGAATCTTCCGTGCATTCTGCCCAGTACATCATCACCGACGTGAGATCGGGCGCGTTTATACTAAAGGTTCGATGAGTTATGACGACTTGCAGCTCACTTTAATTTTACATGTACGCTGTGAATTTTCATTGTTTAGAAAACCATTGCTTTAGAAAAATCTGGCGTCTTTCGTTAAGCAGCTGGCGTCTTTTCGTTTTGCTTTAGAAACATATGGCGTTCTTTCGTTTTGCTTTTACAAAACATCTGGCGTCTTTCGTTGGTTTATTTCATCAATCAACGGCGTTTTGAAGAAAATTTTTATTGTTTAATCACGCACAGGAGAAATCTCACCATGCACTACCTTGGAGGTAAACAATGGCTGCTAATGGGAATGAGAGACAGAAGAAGTCGGCTTTTAGCTAACACTTACACTTCTACTTCTACTAACGTTTCCTACTGGAACATGCCAATGGCGGCTAATGGGGAATGAGAGACAGAAGAATTCGGCTTTTAGTGAACGCGCACGCTGCGAATTTTTTATTGTTCAACAACGCACAGGAAAAATCTCCCACCGGCACCACCTTGGAGGTCAAAGCGTAAGACATGTTACGGACTACGACTACTACTACTACGACGACGACGACGACTACGACGGACGAACGGATGCCACCTTAAGGAGCTTCGCCCCTAAAAGGGGTCGTTATGGTTGTATATGATATATATAATGCCGAAGCGTAAGATTAATACAGAAAAGGGCTATTCAAATGCCCGGATAATATGATAAAAATTGATTCAATAGAGATAAGTGCGCAGCGAAACTGCACAAACGAACACAATGGCTCGCCCTAAGGGAACAGAGGAAATTGATGTTTGATGTGTACGCAGTACCTATGCGTAGGGCTAGTGCGCGCCTCGCTTCCATCTCGCTCAGCCGCGCGCAGGCGGCGTGCTAACGTGCTCATCGTGTTCATCGCGCTGTGCTCGCTTGGCGGCGCAGCAGTCTCTTCCACTTGGCGTCGTTCCGTTCGCGCCTTCCTCGCACACGTCCCCACACTAAATGCTGGGGGCTGGCGAAACTCAGAGCCCATCAGTGAGCATTGAGGGCGCCTAAAAGTATTGCCTGCGTGGACATTGTCTTTTTTGTTTTTCGGAATGAAGCCCTCGTCGAGTGCCAGTGGCAGTTCTCCCTTCCGCTGTCTGTGCCCTTTATTCTTCCACCTGAAGAAGTTGTCCTTCCTGATTCTAGGCTCCGAAATAAAACACACACAGCATGTTCCGTGCAATATTTAGTGAGAAGATATCGTTACAACCATCGTATATCTTTCTCAACAGGACAGTTTCGGAAAAGTTAATGGAGATATGCTTGACTCGTCAGCAACGCTGGAAGAACTTGGAAAATATTACAAGAAAAAGCACGTGCCGGGGAATCCCGATCTGGTATTCATGTTATCTGGGTGAGCGATCTGCACGTTGTTTTGCCTGTCAAAGCGAACATGTGATTGAGTACTTCTAATACACAATTAATGAATGTAAGTGTATGACGATCGGTAATGCATAAATTTTACCCTCAGGCTTGACTTGGTCGACGATGCCAACGGAAGAGCCTTAACAGGTAAGCCGAAAAAATTCCGTAGACGTGGCACACTACCACATATTCTTTTTTCAATAGTGATTCCTTGAAATTTGGCGGTATCTTCAAAAATAGGACGTGACCCTTTTGTTTTTGTTGCCATATAATATTGATAGCCATACTGATGCGTAATAAGAATTTAATGTGTCACCTGCACCGGACGAACAAGAAGAATTTTTAAATGCTCTATTTTCTCTAGAAAATTTAGCTTGTAGAAATTTCGCAATGATGAGCAAGGTTTGCAAATGGACAGAAACTGTCGCCTACCCGGTTTCACCCCAGGTTTCACGGGAGCGTTATGACGATTTATCATAAAGAAATACCCCTACTTTACACGACGTTCAACCTGATCCGGAATTCCAACACAGAGCAAACGCTTTCCCGCGGAAGTCACTCGATTATATAAGATAACCAAGAATCCAGGAGACCACAACGCATAGGTAAATCAATCGAAAATAGAAGAACACATAATGAATATAGGTGATCAATTCAGCGCAACGCCACGAAGATGAAAAAAGCTTCATGAACGGGAAAAATATTATGAACCCATTCGTATCACTAGGCTACTGGGTTGTGCGAGTAGTCTGGGTAGTGCAAATTATGTGACTAGGTTGTGCAAATTACGTTTCAGAACACAATCGAATACGAAACTGGCACTGGCACCGAATCAAATACCAATAAGAGTCGAATACTATTAGAATATATTTCGAATAGTAACGCAGCCATTTTCAAAGCAGCCCTACAACGGTTATGTAACCGTTTTCCAAACATCCCAAGAATAACATAACATTTTATTTGAAATCCCGGGTTCGCCGGAAATCCGTATGGTCGGGAAAATTCATGCCAGGAAATAGCTTCATTGTCCTATTCTCTGTGAACAAGTCCCCGTATGGGGCCGAAAAGTCAATTTCGTTTTTGATTTGCCGATTGGTCTGTGCTTGCTATTTTCCGCCTACATATTATTTGAGAAATAGATTCACTTGCTTTAAGAAAGGAACATTACGATTACGTCTAACCCAAATAAAAAAAAAACACATTTTTGTAAACCTCAGGCAAGCTCATATGCAGTAGCAGCTATAGCCTTCAGTCAGTCAAGAACTTTATTCATCGGTCCTGAGGAGTTTAGGCCGCCGGGGGATCCAGGGGGGACACCCTAGCAGCCGCTACCGTAGGCGACGCCCGAGTCGGGGCGGGAACGTGATGGCGTCCGCCAGTTCTTGGGCCCTCTGGACTGCCTTGAGTTGTTGGTGGAGCTCGGAGCTCCTGAGTGCCTCTTCCCAGTCGGACTCACTGGTGAGAGGTCCCTGAGGTAACGCGGGACATTGCCATAGCATGTGCGAGAGTGAACAATAGAGTTCTCTGCAATCTGGGCATTGGGGAGTGATTTCTGTGTTATAATGGCTCAGTCGGCCCCGTGGTAGGTACGATCTTGTTTGTAGCATTCGAAAGGCTACCGCTTGCGCACGTTCGAGCTTTGTGTGTGGTAATGGGTATTGGCATCTGTTGTTGCGGTAGTGAGAGGTGATTTCGTGGAAGGTTAGTAAGGGGTCGTTAAACTGTATGTCTGGGCCCAGCTCTTCGGTGGCTGATTGATCGTCGCGGCGGGTGAGCTCTCGCGCTCGGTCATGAGCCGTTTCGTTGAGGTTGGGTTGTTGGGAATGGACGTCTTTGCCCATGTGGGCAGGGAACCAAGAGAGGCAGTGCGAACCCGTGTGCTTTCGTGTTTGTAAGATGTGGGCTGCTTCACGCGCGATGTTGCCGGTTTCGTAAGCCCGAATGGCGGCGCGAGAGTCAGTGAAGACGCTAGTGTGCGAGGGGTCGGTCATCGCTAAAGCTATGGCGACCTGCTCGGCTATGGCGCTCGTTGCTAGCCTAACCGAAGCGGCTGAGCGTAGGGCTCCATCGCCATCTACTACTGCGAGTGCAAAGGTGGAGGAGTTGCCGTATTGCGCCGCATCGACGAATACGGTAGAGCCGCGATTCGCGGCGGTACGGTCGAGGATAGCGCGAGCGCGGGCCAGGCGTCTGCCTTTATTGTGGTGTGGGTGGACGTTTCGCGGGAATGGGGTTACCATGTAGGTTTCTCGGACATCTCTCGGGAGGGTTACTGCGCGTTCAAGGTAGGGGTGTGAGGACATGCCGGCTTCGTTTAGTAGTCGACGGCCTGCCTTGGAGGAGGAGAGGCGGACCACTTGGGCTGTGGTCTGGGCCTCGATCACTTCATCGATGTCGTTGTGCATACCTAGTTGGTCGAGACGGGAGGTACTCGTGTTTTGGGGTAGGCCGAGGACTTGTTTAATGCTTTTGCGCATGAGTGTGTTCAGCTTAGTCTTTTCCACTTTTGTCCAGTTGTGGGCAGAGGCGACGTAATTGATGTGGCTCATTAAGAACGCGTGGTATATGCGCAGGAGGTTGGCCTCACCGAGACCTTGCCTGCGACCCGAGACTCGCTGGATCAGTCGGAGCATGTTTTCCGTTTTAGTTGTGATATGTGTTATTTTACGTGCATGGCACCCGGTGGCCTCGACTAGGAGGCCGAGAATGCGTATGGAGTCAACGCGGGGTATTCGTTGCCCGTCTTTGGCTTGTAGTGCTATGGGAAGCTCGTGTAAAGGGGTTAGATTACGAACGCCTTGGCGAGATGGCCGGTACAGTAGCAATTCGGATTTCGTGGGTGACAGTCTCAGTCCGGTGTTTTGTAGGTAGGCTTCTGTGATATCGAGAGCGGTTTGAAGGGCTTGCTCTACTTCCGCCAGGGAACCTCCCGGGCACCAGATGGTGATGTCGTCCGCGTAAAGAGCATGGTTTATGTTGGGGATGTCGCGGAGTTTGTCAGACAGTCCCTTCATTACTATGTTGAAAAGAAGGGGCGAAATGACTGCCCCTTGTGGTGTCCCGTTGGGACCTAATGTGTATGTGTCGGATGTGAGTTGCGATACTCGTAGTTGAGCTTTCCTGTCTTGCAGGAAAGAACGGACGTATGCCTGGAATCTTTTACCGAGGCCAAGGCTGGCAATGGATTCCAGTATGAAACGGTGGGAAACGGTGTCGAATGCTTTGGTGAGGTCTAGGGCGAGGATGCCGCGGACATCTCTCGTTTTTGAGTCGAAGATGTGCTTCTTTAGCAGTAACATGACGTCTTGTGTTGAGAGGTGTGGTCGGAACCCTACCATGTTGAATGGAAAGAGTTCGTGGTCCTCTATGTAGCGCGATATGCGATTAAGGATAGCATGTTCAGCTGCTTTACCTATACATGAGGTTAGGGAGATGGGGCGTATATTGTCAAAGTTGAGTGGTTTGCCAGGCTTTGGGAGGAAGACCACCGTGGCCGTGCGCCATTGTTCAGGCACGTGGCCGGTTTCCCACATGTGGTTTATGTCTTTCGTGAGTAGTGTGATGGCTTGGTCATCTAAGTTTCGCAACAGGCGGTTGGTTACCCTGTCGGGACCAGGAGCCGATCTACTGTTGAGGTTGTGCAAGGCTTCCCGAATTTCAGACTCCGTGAAGGGGTCATCGAGTTCGGGTATTGTTACACATTCTATTTGGGGGTAGTCGGTGGGGTGTGCGGTGTGTAGAGGAAGGTGTCGTTTGGCGATTTCCTCAAGGAAGGTTGTCTCCGTTCCTCCCGTCTTTTTGTGGGAGTGAAGGAGACGGTCTATGGCGTGACTCTGGTTGTCTTTTGTTTGGCGGTCGTCGAGCATGTGTTTTAGGAGGTTCCATTTACCTCCCGTTCGCATGCGGCCGTCGACCGCTGAGCAGAGTTCGTGCCATTGGAGTCGTGTGAGCTCCGTGCAGTATTGGGTGATGTCTGGGTTTAGTATTGCTATGCGTTTGCGTAAGCGTCTGTTGAGTCGTTGTGTTTTCCAGCGTGCAAGTAATGATGCTTTTGCCTCGAGCATGTGTGCGAGGTGTGGGTCCATCCTGGGACGTCGAGCTCTATTTGTATGGTTTTCGTTGTTTTGGCTACGTCTTCCTGGAGTGAGGACAGTAGTTCGGTGAATGTGTTGTATGCGGTTGTGTTGTTTTTGCGGAGGGTGCGGAAGGCATCCCAGTCCGTTAGCGTGAATGTACGGGGTGGGGCTGTTGCGTTGGGTAGCTCGGTGCGTATGATGAAGTGATCGCTGCCCAGGTTCTCCTGCGTATTGGTCCAGGTATGGCCTGTGACGTTACGGGAGAATGCTAAGTCAGGTGTAGTGTCGCGGCGTACCGACGTGCCTAGTCTCGTAGGGAATCGGTGATCTGTAATTAGTGTGAGGGACAGGTCGTCTATTGCTCGCGTGAGGTTAGTGCCCTTGGCCGTTGCCTGGGGTAACCCCATGACGGGTGGGGGGCGTTGAAGTCTCCCGCTATGATGAGCGGAGAGTTTCGCGCGAGGGTTGTGGCTTTTGTTAAGAGCGCGTGGAAGGACTGTCGATACTCCGACGGGGAGCTGTAAACGTTGAGAACGAAAACGCTTTGTTTTAATAATCGGTTTGGTATGAGTTCGATGAGTATCGCCTCTAGGCGGCTGCGGGTGGGTAACACGTCGTGTTCAATGAAAGCGAATTTCTTACTGATGAGTGTGGCTATGCCTCTCTTGGTCTCCCGTCGTTGTGAGATGGGGTGGTAACCCGATAGTGTGAGCTTGTCACATAAGGTTTCCTGCAGTAGTATTACGTGAGGCTTTTTGGGTTGCGCTTTAATGTACTGCTGCAGTGGGGTTTTGCGTTTCGCGTAGCTAGCGCAATTCCACTGCCAAATTTCTAGGGTGTCTTGGGTTGTGGAAGCCATGGTGATTAGATTAGAGTAGCTGGCCCAGGTAGGTGTGCCGTTGGATCCGTAGGAAGTGCTTGTTTCGCTTTGTGTTTAGCTTTTATGGTGGCTTTTTGCTCTAGTGCTTCTACCCGGCGTGACAAGGTGTGGATACTTTCGTTGTTTTCTCGTGTGAGACGGAGGATTTCGTTTAGAGTGTCTTGTGATGTGTCGCTGTCACCACTCACCGTTTCTGAGAGTGAGGGGGCTCTGCGCTTGGGTTTGCTAACGTCTACCGAGGGTGAGGGTACAGGTTTAGGGGCTGTGAGAGTTTGTATCTGTTGCCTCGCATCATTTAGTTGCGTGGTGAGCTGCTGTATGGTGGCCCGAAGGCCTGCTAGTTCTTGGCGTAGGGTTGTGACTATCTCGCTTTCATGCTCTGGCAATGAAGGCCGCGTTACCTGTTTAGTTGGTGGTGGGCTCCGTTGCGATTGTTGCTTCCCTTGGACTCGATCCGCCCATGTCAGCCCGGCCTGACGGGAGGGGGAGCGTCCCCTGGAGCGGGAGCGGCTGTGGAGGGCGCTGCGACGTCTCGCTGCCGGTGTGACGGAGCGGCTTCTCCTGGATGCCGCGGAGGTGCTCGAGGTGGCGCTGGAGTTGCGGGAGCTGGCTCCGCTCGGTCCCCGGGAGCGGCTACGGCCACGTTGACGACGTCGGCGCCGTCGTTGTCGCACGATGTACGGAACTTGAAACTTGCGCTTGCAGTCCTTGTCGGCGGTGGGGTGCGGTCCGCCGCAAAGGGTGCAGTGGGGCTTACACTGGTGGTTCTCGGGTGGGGTTTTGAGCCCACACGTCCGGCACCATGTTGTGTTGGGGTTGGGACAAACGTCTGCGCGATGGCCGAGGCTGCCGCAGTTGTAACAAACCTCCGTGTGCCTGCGGAAAAGCGTGCATCGAATTATGCTCGCCCCGCAGTGCACATAATTGGGAACTTGCATTCCTTGGAATAGGATGGTCACGGCTGGGGTGTTCTTGATGCGTTTCACCTCCAGAGCACTGGGGTTGCGTTTTGTGACGATCAGTTCTCGGAGCTGGTTATCGTTGAGGTCGAGGTCGATGCCTCGGATGACGCCTTTGCAGGTGTCGTCAGGTGGAGCCGGGGATACCGCAACTCGGTACAAGGTGTCTCGCAGGCGGAGTTGCTGTACCGTGGTATAGGCTCGTGCGTTTCGTTCGCTAGGGGTACACACGACGAAAATGTTCTGGGTTACGTTAGGGCAAATTGAGTCTTCCGTGAGGTCCTGAGGAGCCAGGGCTGCGGCCATTGCCAGGGATTGCTCAAACTGCACCGGTGTGATTTTAGCCACGTTGAGGCCGTCTCGGGGCCTGACGATGATGCGGTATGTGTCCCTCGGTAGTTGAGGGAGTCTCGAGGTGGCGACGAGGCGTTCATACGCGCCTCTCGGTCCGGTGGTGCGGCCGCCGTTCCTTCGTCTGCCTCGTGTACTTGCGGGTCTTGCGTCTTGAGATTGCTTAGCTTTGCTCTTGCTTGGTTTACGGTTGTAGGCCGTAATCCAGCCCGGGCCATTCGCTTCTTCAGGCGAAATTGCTTCGCCGTCTACGATTTCCATGGTGAACGGGGGAAACTTGCGGGTTAGGCCTAGGCCTACCCGCCTTGGGTCGCCGGAGCTAGGCTTAGCCCGTCAAGGTTAGCGAGGCTGCGGCGTGGTTGGCACTTCGGAAGGCAAAATATGGAGAAAGAGCCTACCCACCGAAATAAATCCGGTGTCCACGGAATCCGTGTAACCTGCTGCGTTCGTTGGCGTGAAATTGACGGTGGGTTGAGGTGAAAAACCTCGCACAGTCATTGAAGATAGCGGAAGCCGATGTTTCCACGTCCGCACTGGTCGGCTTCTTCTTCTTCCCTTATAAATAATTTTTAACTGCAGGTTGAAATAAAGCAGTAACCACAGTATTCAAGGTGGTACTCTGTCCACTTTTAATTTAAAACTGATATATTTATTTCAAACAACATTTATGAGTAAATTCATCATGAATGTCATGATGAAGATAGTAAATTGATGACTCTGTCGCTTCGGTGGCGCAGGAGTTTAAAGCGAAAACGCCTTGATCCTGTAATCAAGATAGCGTCGGTAGTCCCGTAAAACCTTGGGCTGCATGTTTCTCGGTAATTCCATAATTAAAACAAGAAGCGTTAGCCGTCTTTGCTCCAACGTTTCTTTCCATTGAGGTTGTTTTATCGCTGCTTATTATTCAAAAAGTATACCAAAAATATTCGGCATTTTTAAAATGCGCTATTCGATTCCAGCACCGAGTCTAATAGAACGCTACTAGTTCCTTTATTCGAGATTGTCGAATATTCGCGCACCACTATAGGCTAAGCATGAGGCGTAAAATAACTTCTGTGGTAGGGCGCATTGTAATTACCGAAAACTTAGCCCTAATACTTGTTTGAAACATGGGAAAGACGTGTTTATAGGCTATATGAAAGTGCGACAGAAGAGCAAGGGTGCAGTGACAACTGCTAACCAAGTGAGAGCGAGCATGTTATCTATAATAGGAGCGCTCTATCAACTTTTTCGAAAAAAAAAAATCAGCGACGACTACGATACTGCCTAATACGAATTCTGAGCGCAGCTTCGTGTTTGGGCAAGGCCAATTGTGTTAGAAGTAGTGGCTTTCCGCAAGGTATCGACTACGCCATAAATCATATTTTTGGTGAAGTAGGACAGCACCCTCTACGCCATTGTTCGTCCTCCTGCAGATAAGCGAGGTACCCGCTACATGTGTGGTATCATGTGCACTTTGTTGTTGCTGCATGTGGCTGATGACGATGAAGAATTATGGCTGAGCAATATGCAGTGGATGGGAATCACTCAACCAGACACTCGTTGCTCAATTTGCATTTAGTTATGACTGGTTGTTATTTTACTCACTTCTGCCGAGCTATGTTATATAGGTTAACGCGATTCCTTGCCCGACACGAGTGCCTGTATAGGGCCTTTTTGCAAATCAATTTCAAGCCCCAGCGTGGCTCTGTGGTAGGATATTCGACTGCCACGCAGAGGGCCCGCATTGAAATCCCATTGGGCGACGGCAACGGCGACGCCGCTCAACGCACGTACGGGCGCCTAAGAACTGCGCCCTAAAATAAAACAACCGTTGCTCTGCACTTCGCCACAAGCTTTGTACTGCGCCAGTAACTTGGCTTGTGTTGCACCTTGAGATAAATAGACCGCATTATTTGTTTCGCTTCAGACAAGTTTTTCTCGTTCGTACATTGTGCGTGCTTAGTGGACGCTATGATATTCGTAACTTAGTCAATGTATGAGATGGCGAATGCATGCATTCTAATTCAAACTACCATTTCTCTTTTATACGAGGCATTGCATACAGGGGCCACGTCTGTAAAAACTATCGTGTCGGAATGGGCGAAGATATAGCCACCTCTTACTCGGGAGTGAAAACAATGGCTCACGAAATGGCACACATGTAAGCTTGTTTCCTACTTATGTGTAGATATATTAATATCTGGGGTTTAACGTCCCAAAAGCACGATATGATTATTAGAGACCCTCCTTATGTGCAAATAAAAAACCTATATTGCGAAAGATAAATGAAAGACTATTCGCTTTGAATGTACATCAGATTGGGATCACCACACGACCAGACCCCGAGGTGTCCGTGGAAAGACGGATATCTAATGAGCTACCTTGATGGAGGCACAAGAAAGTACCGGCTTTCAGTATGTAGCCAAGAAGAGATACGGAGCACCGTGAGGTAAGCAGGCACGTTTGTCACTACTTATTATACGGAATCTTCATGAGATTTATCTGTGAAGTCTTTGACGAAAGACATGTCTTCATTTTAACAACAATGAATACGAGCAAACTGCACAAACTTACTGGCAGTCAATAAAAACGTCTCCATAAGACCGTAGCTGTACCCCAAAAACAAAAAAAGGGTCCGTTCAGTCTTTTTTTGAGTGCTGACCTGCCACCTATATGCCTCTCTTTAAATAGACAAGCGAACTCTCTTACGCAGTCATAATAGCGCGTGCAAGGCGAGCGCGTGCAAGGCGCGTGGGCCCTGGAATAAAGGGTTGGTTTTCGTACGTCAATGTAGCAGCATCGTTCTTCTTCTACCTCTCCGCTACAGTGGTGACCCGGACCATGGAACATTCCAGAAGCTTCCACCGGGAACTCACACCGAGTCGACCAACCTCTGATCGGCCTATCTCCATGGCGCGACTACCAGATGAAGCTGCGGCGCACTGCATCTTGTTACCACCGCCATTCCCCGATTTTTGGCCGCGATGTCCAGCCATCTGGCTTATGAAGATGGAGGCTGGTTTCTACCTGCGTAACATCGTCTCGCAGCAGGACAAGTACGCCATCACAGTATCTATGCTTCCTCCTGTTCTGCGATGCGTCGTGCCTCCTCCTGGGCCGCGGGCATACGACCAACTTCGAGGGTTCGTTCTAACCCTACCGCAACCGGCAGCGCCACGTCACATACTTCCTGCCGCGCTAGACGTAACCACAGAGCCATCGCAAGACATCGCTTTCGACGCGGCGCCCAGGACGACACTGTGTACGTCACGTGCCACGACTGAGTATCGCCTGCCGCCAACTGTTTTGTCTGCCACTCCTGCCATCGCCGACGAACAGCCTTTGGTAGAGTGGTCAACGCCTGTGGACACCTCGGTGAGCATGACAGCAGCAGCACCTACTGATCCTGTGTCCGACACCCAAACCAGCGCTGCCTGTCACGTGTTCGCTGACACCACGGGCGTCACCCTAACCGAGCCACCTCAGACTGTCCCGGCCACGCTGGCTGGTTTCGATCATCAGACTGTCCCGACCGCAGATCTCGTCCAAGCTGTCGAGCTGCAGCGCAATCATCACGACGGCCGCACCGACCGCCACCACCTGGTCCCAGTCTCGCCGGGCGGACCAGCACAAGGCCACACTTGGCACCCCAACCCTGGTCATCCCGCAGAATCTGGGGCCAAGGCCCAACATCATTCTGGCGCCGCCGCGCATGATGCCGCGGCCCTCGTTTGCCATAGTCCCGGGACAGCCCCAGACACTACAACAGCTACAGACCATGCCGCACGTGCAGACCATGCTGGCCCAGCCCACGCTTGGTGCGTTACAGACAGACCAGCACCAGTCCCTGGTGTAGATACCGACGTTCACCCAGCCGCAGATACTGGCGCAGGACCACCAACATCCCGCCATGACCACCACGACCGTGTTGCGTCCAGCGCCGCCGCAACATCTCCCCTTGTCTGTCTCGGCGCCCGTGACGTCGGCGACGATACACCACCAGCCACAGGCGCCTACTACAACGGCGCCACTAGCCGCAGAGAAGCCCGTGAAAGCGCCCACGGTAAACCTGACCGAGTTGCTGAAGGAGCATGGAATCATGCCGGAGTCTACGCCCCCGCCATTCCTTACGTTCATTCAAGAAAACATATCAGTCGAGGTTCCTGTCGCGCCCGCACCAGTCACAGAGAGCGTGCAGGTCGTGGTGAGCAAGGCTCCGCAGACTCCGGCAGTGACTCACCAGCAGCGCATACAGTTTTCGCTGGCGCACGATGGCAGCGTCGTACTGCACCTTCACGGAAGCACCCTGTACTCCATGACTGCGCCGGCCCCCTCCCCGGTACTGGTGGCCACGACGGTCACGCCTTCGTCGACGAGCGCGCCCGGTGCGACCGCTCTCTCGCGGACCCACTCGGCCTTCCTGCAGCGTCTCTCCGCAGCGCCGCCCGTCAGCGGAACGGCTCGCAGAGTCCACGCGGTTTCTCGATCCGTCCTCTGCGCCACTCTCAGCCCCGACCCCCCGAAAAAAAATTCAGCACCCGTTCGCCATTACGCCATCTAGACGAGGACTGCCAAACGGACACATTTTGACTGAGACTCCGTCTATACGGCGGGGGGCCCTGTCGCATGCTGGCGTGCCGAGGCACCGACGACGACGAAGTCAGCGCAGGCGCGTGCAAGGCGAGCGCGTGGGCCCTGGAATAAAGGGTTGGTTTTCGTACGTCAATGTAGCAGCATCGTTCTTCTTCTACCTCTCCGCTACAGTGGTCATAAGGTGTGGTTTCATGGGGCGTGCACACAAGGTCGTGAAACTCTGCAACCACTTCCGTTGAGAGCGCGGAGACAGCGTGGCAATACTTCGCTTGTTGCGAGGTAATGCGCCGAAGGGCAAAGATGGCCTCCACGTGCGTGAACCAGGCTGCAGGATTCTGGGGCCAAAACGACGGCAGGTGAATCTGCACCGTGGCGATGCCCTCTGCGCCGATCGTCGGTCTGTCGCTTGTGGTCCCGTCCATGATGTAGTGCTCGCCCTGCGATCACGTCCGTGTCACCACGTTATAGGGACTGAGGTTAGGTCCACTATAACAATGCGTGTGGCGGCGAGCGTAAAAAACCAGGGAACCGTTCAGACCGATGGCAGGAGCAGAAGAAGACTATTCTTTATTTTTCGTTTTCTTTTCCTCGCAGCCCGCAGCACGAGGAACGAGGAGCGTGCGCATGCACATGCGCCTGTGCGCGCCATAATTAATAGTCAGCCGATGCAGACGACGATGGCCGCTAGAGTTTATATACGTTGTAAGTCAGAACTCACCGAAAAGATTAACAAACACGCTTTTTTTTTCATAGAGTGCATAATATTGTTTTTCCCAATGCTAGTTGAGCGGAAGCATACCCCTCTTTAAATTTCGAAAGTCCTAACAGTCATCTTAACTTTAGGACGCGCCGTATTTGGTTTATTGTTCTATGCCATCTCTTTAGCATTACGTCTTTTCCATAACCGCTCATTTTTATGTCATAATAATGTCCAGCGCAATGTCAAACAGCCTGCCAATAAACCATCGCTGATTTTATGCTATTTGAAACCTTCCCTGCATCTACGAACTTTATTACAGATGGCTGGAGCGTCGCGTATGTGTGTATTCAAAATCCCCTAGCGCACGCATGTGCCAGAGATATTGGGCAAGCCCCTCGACTCACTACTGGTCCAATAAACATGAAGAAGTCGTTCGCGGGCAGAAACCAATGTGATATAAATGGGAAGGAATCAAAGTGGACGTCATGCCGTGATGGCTATGAGTAGCACTGATTAACACTCCCAAGTTTAAATGAACAGATATACCGGACAAAGTGGACGGGAGGATGACCGCCGCCGTAGCTGAATTGGTAGGGAATCGGACGCGTTATTCCAAAGCTGCAGGTTTGGTCCCTGCCGGCGGCATGTTGTCTTTTCGTCCACTCTATTTCTTCACAATTATATCACGAATACTACCAATAACATCTCTTATACTTTCCTTGGCTTCATTCCCTGTTAGTCCTCATTAATGAGCTAAAACGAGCAACGAAACGGTGTCCCTGTACGGGAAATAAACTATCTGAAGCAATCACGAAGTGTTTGGCGTCACGAAAGTGAGTAAGCACTCTTCGTTGGGCGTATTCTTGCAAACTTTCTGGGAAGAACAATGGTGACTGTTTATGGAGCTGATATATTTTGCTTAGGTTGTAACCAAATACAGTCGATAACTTTATGGAATCACCGTGTGGTACATGACCTTCGATTATTGTCCACGTGAAAAAACAGATGTCTCCTGATAGTGATTGCGTGGTGTATGTATAAGTCTATTTGCAAAATAATGCAAAAAAGCAGTAGCTCCCGTTACCACCACGTCTTAAACGATTCTATTACCACCACGTCTGAATCCCTTCTACCAACAGGTTTAAATTCTTAAACGATTCTAATAATTGCAATGCTGCACAATTTCCTCCAACTTGGCTTCTTATGTTATACATTGCAATTTAACACTCCGTGATAAAGGATATGTGGTCCCGAGCAACGTAAAAAAGGAGAAGAAAGTACCGACACAGAACTGTTTGCCATTGCTCTAAATATTTGTTACGTGTACCTACTAGCGTGTCTGTTTGTATGATTACCTCAATTAGGTGCACAATAAACAGTGAATTCATAAAGGTGTTCGCAGAAATACGTTGGAGTAACCAATGTTATGTGTGTGTCCCACTCTCGTATCTAAGGATAAGCGGTTTGCTAAAAGTAGTAGCCGCAAATTACTTCTTCATGTTCGCAGAAAGCTGCCACAGCGTTGCTTCGATGAGCAGAGTAAGACGAATTACATGGCTCAACATAAGAAATTCCCGGGCCAGTCAGTACGACCTCAATATTACTGCAGAAAGATGCTGAAGGTGCGAGGAAAAGGGACGAAAGTGGTTCCGGAGAAGGTGAGATGCTCCACTAAACAATCTTATGTCTTTATCCGTGGCATCAAAAATCGCGCCTGTTCCAGGCCGTGAAAACTGTGCCAACTGCTGAGAAGAGCTTAGGATTTCGCCTGCCTGTATTGACGCTTGGCTTGTTTTTGTCGAAGCTGCGGACTCGCCTGTATTTGTTGGCGCTTGGCTTGCGTCTGAGTCTTCCGAAGCTGAGGGTTATCTCGCAATCACTGGCGTTTAGCCTCCGCTTCTCTCTTCCGCAGATCAGTGTCTAACTCACGGCGATGACGTTTCGCTGGCTCGCACAGACGAATTAGCCCTACGATGACGCTGGACTTCACAGGCAAGCGCGTGCTGGCGTTCCAAATGTGCAGCCTGGCCGGCGTCCATGGCGGGAAAGGAAACCTCCATTTGTGATGCAGTGGCACCCTCTTTTGACCTAATTTGGCATTGCCTTTACGTGTGGCGCCCCCTGTTGACATATTTTGGTACTTTGAGCGCGGTGCCAAACGACGTCATGGGACAATAATCCGGGCCCGTAAAGCGCTCCGCACCTAAGTATCGCAATTATGATAGGTCCAGCGCATTGGTTATTAGCTTAAAGGGGTACTGACCCAAAAATTTTGGCGTCGCGTTTCTTTGCTGCAATGTGTTGCTGGGGGCCTGTTAGTCATAACAAGGCACATCGTTTGCTGCAGCGCGTGACAGATAATTAATTAAAGGCTCCTCATTACCGACCAGTGTCAGTTTCGGTTTCAAAAACGACAAGCCTCCGGGTGCAACTGTCACCACCTATCGGGCGCAGCGCACGATAGCGTCAGCACACAGAACTGTGACGCACTTCCGCACGGTTCGCGAGCAGCCGCCGAGAAGTAGGCTGCTGGAGCAAATGCCAGAAAAATAACATGGCGGCTATGTGGGCATCATATCTTGTTGCAGCGTGGTCACGTGAGGGAAGCAGGCGGTCCCCAAGGGTCCCCTTTGAGGGTGTCAGTAGCACGAGGATGCCGACCGCTCACGCAAACTTCAAAATTAATTTAAAATAACTTTCAAGCTATATTCGCTGTTGGTATTTTGCAGAGGATATACGCTTGTTCACCGGAATCGATCCCGCAACCTATCTCGGCCGCGAAATATCGTGTCAGTACCTCTTTAAAGTAACAGAGAGCTGAGCTAGTCCCCGTCTCAGTGGTGGCGTGTGCTAGATAAAAATGATTATGAATGTGTTAGCATGCCTCAGAGAGGGAGCGACCGCACGCCTCGCTATAACCTGCGCACCGGGAGATGGACATCTCGAAGAGTGCGCAGACAGGGATCAGGGCGATTCCGGCCTGCGCACAAGATACAAGATGCAGCGAACTAACCAAAGCGTTCTGCTTGGCCCGGACGTGTTACTTTCTACCCATGTAGAGCTCAAGCAGCTACATGGAACGATATGCGAACTAACATTTATCCGAATCCATTGCCTGCTGCGTGGCGATGAAACGGCATCCGGGGCCTAGTTCTCCTTGCGCCCGCTCTGGCGCCACCACACTGGTACAGCTGTTCATGGAGAAGCGCTTCGACAGCCGCGTTTGTACGCCGGACACTTACTCCAATCAGGCCATAGATAACGCGTTTTATAGTTGCACATTACAGGTTGAATATTGAAGTCGTTATTAGAACTTCCGATTACCCCACATATGTGAACAGTTTCCCCTAGGAGTATCAGTGTTTTGTATAGTGGGCTTCAATACTCTCCATGAATGCTGCCCGTTTGACTCACCTGAAATGAAAAGTGTCACTCAATCACTGATCCCGTTAATGGGCAGGCAGTCGCCGGGCAGATTCCAAGGGCTGACTTATCGGCCCACCGAAATGCACCACGAAAGCACACAAAATTTAAATGTAGGTCCCGTTAGTGCGCCAACAAATGCCGGTTGTGTTCCAAAGCAAGAGTTAGGGCCAAGAGTTGACAACACAAACAAAATGTATTCTCAGTTAAGGCAAACATCTACACTCGCAAACATCCACACTCGGCAGTTATCAATTACAACTCACAACTTCGCTGAGATGGTGTTTAAAACAACGGGAACAAACTTACCGTGCTACAAATGCACTCTCATCAATTAGAAACTGTCCAAGAACACTTAAAGGCCTTGAATATTCGCCAAACGTGTGCAGCCCACAATTCTTCGAACGTTCCTGGAATATTTCTCTTCCAGGAAACACTCAAATGAACTCCAGCTCTGGTCAGCGTCATTCGGCGACACTCTTCTAAACAGTGCTCCCACGGTGTCATCACTCGATCATCCAAGATCGACTGACCTCACTACACGACTCACACGAACAACATAACCAACATAACTTCGCCGACTTCACCATACCGTCCTACCCTCCGTCGTCTCTCGTTTGGATCCTTCCCGGTTTCGCTAACATTCCAAGTGATTGTTCGGCTCGTAGCACGTAGCGCAGCGACAGCTAGGGGAAAGGGATTCGTCTCGCCGGTTCGTCTGCGGAATCGGTCGGTTCCACTTTGATTTCTTGAATTCTCCCGATCTACGCGGGTGTTAGGCTGTCGCGACCGCGACGGCGTCTTCGGTGGAGAGGGTAGGGGCTCGCCCTGGGCGCCTTTTGATGCTTGTCTTTTTGTTTTCGTTGCGCGCACCCGTCGGGGGTAACAGTCGGCGCAGTGGCTTGATGTTGTCGTCAGGATGCGGCGGCGCGCTCCTGTTTTAGCGCTCGTTTGTGACAGAAAGAAGTGCTCTGTTACGAATTTTACGCTTCCCGACACTGTAGATCGCATGGAATTTGTGGTACTTCACAGTAGCGTCTTTTCACACGTTCGAGTTGCACAGAGGCACACAACAGCTTCGCGTCATCACACCGCTATAAAAAACCGTCTGCCACACACGCGCACACCAAAAACCGCACTCAGGCGCAGGAAACATGAGGCAAGCTGCACGCACACGCGGTCACACACAACAAAGACACAAAAAAGCACACGGACACGCATAAATCCTCAGGCGACCACTTAGTAACACGAACCGGCGTCCGCCTTGAGTACCGTACCAGTGGCGCCCTCACCCAAAACACCTGCCGCTCAGTCGACCCGCGCTCGCCCATTGACGGCGACGCGACGCAGCAGGCTGCACCTGTTTTTTTTTTATGTAGCGGCCGTGCCATTGCTATACCACCGAATCTACCCTGAGATCTATTACAACATATCTGTACGTTCTGCAAGACAGACGCAGCTACGCTGAAGCAAATGCTCGGGGAATGGGAGGCTAGTGCCGAAAGAATTAATCCCGACGATCTGTCAGCGCAGTAAGAAGGCGCCCTGCGCAGCTCGAAGCTCGTTGACCAACTCTGGGTAGTCCAGCAGGCCCATGAAGCGGCGGACAGCGAAGGCGTTGCCGGCCCGTCATGAAAGACCTGAGCCCGGGTCGTTAATCTGCAGGACAATCAATACAATTTTTCCATCCACCCATCAATGTCACCGCGCTAGAGTGAGGCACATGCACCTAACGTGCATCCCTGCAAGAGTAAATCAATGGGCCCCCTATTATATGTAATGTAAATGTTTATGTAATAGGTAAATGACCAGCCACTTGCAGTTGCTTGCTGAAGTCGTACGTTCGCTGGCAAATGTGTTATATACCAAGCAGTAACAAACACTACTGACCGGCCTACGCGGCAGAGCAGCGTAAATACTATCTAGCTTGCTGCGATCTTTGGGAAATCGTAAGCAATCCCACTAAATGTAAAGCAATGTCGTTCGCACGTTCTGGTAACCATCTCCTCCTTCCGTACAAGATTACCAACACTCGCATAAGAATGTTGGCACTTTTAAACAACTCGGTGTCACTATTTCTCAAAATCCTAACTGCCTTCCACCTTTGTCCAACATCATCCCACCAAGTAATAAAATCCTACGCTTCCTGGCCTCCACACACGTCATCTACGAAACTCCCATTCTCATGTTAAACCCATGGTCTACACGTTTTACCCAAAACTTGAATTTTGGAACCTTTGAAATCTGAAACCCTTATCAAATTTGCCTAACTAATGCACTCGACATATTGAAGAAACTTGGCGTAATTTGACATTCCCTCATTCACGCACACATTCACACATGCACGCAAGAACACACCGCGCGAAGAGCGAGCAGGGTCTGTTCTTGCGTGCATGCATGTGTGAATGTGTGCGTGGATGAAGGAACGTAATGTTGCGCCAAGTTTTTTCAATATTGTTACGGGGAGACGACAGACGAAGGCTGTATTTAGTATTCACACAACCGCAGTGATCGGGGTAACAACCAAGATGGCGGAACAGCAACGAACTCCGTCCTCCTCTTCTTCGTCCTCTAGGTAAGCGGCACATAACATTACCCTCCGGCGGTGAAAGCACCGACTCGGTGCATCCGGACAAAGACGGTCGCGAGAATGGTCACCATACAGAGGCATCGGTGGGTTCCGGTACGTCATAGGGCTTCAGACGGACAACGTGAACAATATCGGTGCGGGGCTGAGTCGACGAGGACGAAGACAATGGCTCTATTTCATACGTCACGTCAGTCACTTGGCGGCATACACGGTATGGTCCGGTGTACGGGAAGAGTAGCTTTTGAGAAAGCCCAACACGGCGTGCTGGGGACCAGAGGAGGTGGATCACGGGTTCACGGGTTCTTAACTTGCCTAATAGCAAGTTCTAATAATCCACTCGAGATCGTGCAGAAACGCGCCACTAGGTTCATTCACTCATCGCGTTCATAGAGCATAAGCATATCTTCATTAAAGGCCGAAGCAGGTCTGCTCCCCCCCCCCTCCCCCCACTTTTATCCTGTTGCTGTCGCATGGTTTTTCTATAAATATTTCACAAAATATATCAGTTCTCTAATCAGCACACGGCATCTTACCGCCACCTCCTATATATTTTCATACAGGACATACCCTACGTGTTGTTGGCCGCCGAAAACTATAATCACACCTATACGTGTTCTCTTTTGCCGCGCACCTTTGCAGAATGGCACGACCTTCCCTACGACATTGTTGCCATCACTAACTTGTGACGACCCGGACCAAGCTTCGTGAGCCGGCAAATCCTCCCATAATAACGTAGAAGTTACTCGAGGAACGAAGCAAAGTCAGGCACAGGAGTGACGACTTGCGACGAGACAACGTTCGGCCAGGATTCCGGCCTGTACGAGGCCTGTAGGAGGCAGTACAGGCCTCGTACAGGCTGGCATGTACAAGGCAGTTGATCCGAGTTCCAAGAAAAGAGTCAGCGTGCTGACGACCCCTGGTGCATCGAACTCGACAGACGAGTCCCTGAGGTCGCACGCCAGCCTGGCCTCAGGATTGGCCAAGACAGCCTTTACGTCTGATCTCCCCTTCATCCTTGCCCACTTTGGGCGACGAATGGCGTGGGAACCGAGGAATGTTAAGCAAGCCGCAGAATTGCTTAACATTCATCGTATGTATCCTCGTATGTCGTATACAATTGCCTTAGTGTAGGTATCTGTGAAGGTATTCAGGGACAGCATTAGCTTTGCTTGTTATAAAATCGATGTGGTGGTTGCTCGATGCGCTATGGGCTATATGAGCCCTGAAATATTTGAAATTTGTACGCTCTCCAACGGAGTGGTACGAAATAAATAGACAGCATAAGCTTCATTTGCCCGGTAGAGTCGTATTCATCTACATTTCGAAGCTCGTTAAGAAGAACATCTCTAACCTTCGCCTTGCCAACGCCCTTAAGTAGTCTTACCCCCACAGTTTCCATCACAGTTTTGCACAACAGGTGGAGCATCTGGCAAAAGCCAGATATCCAGCACTTCCACGCTTTTCAGTGCCAGAAAAGCTCCTTAATGTCGTTCAACGAGGGGACAGGCCTGAAAAGTGTGACAGTTCCGAAAAGAGCCGGCCACTCATTCTACCTTACGTGTACGGCATTTCGCACACGTTAAAGATTGGCCAGGCCGTCAGCGATCAGGTGGTTTTCTCGGCACCTCAAAAAATACAGCGACTATGCAGGCGAGTAAACGCACCCTGCTGGAACTCTGCATCATTCTCTGTTGCGCACCGGTCACTCTGCGCCCCCTGAACAGTAGGGTCGTCCTTTCGATCCTACTGACGTGTGGAAAGACCTGTGTCGCCCAGACCGGCAGGTGTGTTAATGAGTGCCAGCGCGAGCGACGATATCACTGCTTGGCTGTAGGATAATAGTGCACACGTTCTAAGAGTGACTTGACTGTCGATGTATTGATTAGGCTGCCTTTATCATTTTTCGCACATCTATATTTTGCTCTTCTTTTAATAAAGATCAGTTGGAAGTCAGCGCTCTTCTTCTACTCTCTCTTTTAAATGCGAATGCATTTCATAGTCGAGCTATGTCAGGCGCCGTGCGGCATCCGCGATCTCTCCGCTCCCACCCCCTCTCCCATAGCAACAACTGCGAGCGCGCGCGTTCCTCCTCGCCCCTAGCAACCAGAGCAGGTGGTGCGGGCGGATAAGCGGAGAGTGAGTGGAGAGGAGGAGCGCGCTCGGGCGCGTGAGGGCGCTCGAGCGGAGCTCTCGCGTGCACATTCTCTCAGGGTTGCCAATGGTGGCTACTTTTCGCCAAATTGGCGAATTTGAGAGGCCCGTGGCGACCTAAAATTATGAATGGCGACATGGCGAATTTTTGGCGATTTTCGGCTTAGGTCTCCACCGAGTTTTGATTCCTAAGCTCAGTGTCTTCCCAACGAATGAGCGGCAACATTCTCAGTATTTTTCTTGGTTTTGAACCCACGAGTAGAATGTGCACATTACGCGTCATTCGGTATGTCCGTCCTGTAACTCGTGTGTACCTCCTCAATTCATCTAGAGAGATAATAAAACGTTTATTTGATGTTCTGTGAAAATAAGATCAGTGAGTGGGATCCTTAGTTCGGGATGCCATCTAGATGCAGGAGGTACTGGAACGTCCCCCAGCGACATTCTAGCAAAATGTAAGTCTGCGGACTGCCTTGCAAACCGCGATGGGGCAGTGATTGACTATAGGTTTATGGCTTTAGGTGCTTTAAGCTTCTCTAAAGTTTCGCATCTGAAGGGGCAAGACGACGGGTTGGCCGCGTGTTCCGACCATTTGTTCCGCCAAAGCTCCAACTCCTCTGAATAGCTTGGCGACTTATTCACTGTTGCAGTACCCCCAGTTCAGCTCGCAAAGACTGTTTTGGAATAGCGAAGAGAGGCGGATATGCGGCTATTTCTGCAATAAAAATTATTTATTGAGGCATTTTTCACTGTTCTCGGTGAGCGTGTGCAATAAAAACAATAAAAACGTAACTATAAGAAAGGGTCGGTGATGTCCGGTATCATATTAGTTCACACTGAAAAGGTGTAAGACTCACTAATGATCGGTTCCTGTAAGAATTCTGTCGTGTTACCTTCAATAAACCTTTTAATCCTTTTAATTCATATAAGGGTACGTAAAGCTGTCTACAAATAATGCTTTCACGGTTTTCGCCCAAGGTTTATACCACACTTTTAGCTTTGAAACGAGAGGACAGGGATGGAAGGATATCATGAGCGTTTCGTTCATTCACCCTTGCGCCACCACGCACATCTTGCGGCTAGTCGGAGAAGCAGCACCATGCACTCCCATGGTGAAGCGGGCGATATGACTGGCATCGAGAAAGGTCAATATAATTTAAGGGCCTTGGATGGTACTGTATTCTACGGGGCTATACGTGAGTGGAAATTCTTATTACTGGGTATGCCGCACATATCTAGAATGGCTACTTTTTTCGCGAAATTTGTAAAAAAAATGGCGACTTTTGGCGACTTTTTGCTCGTAGTTTGGCGACATTTACTCGAAAGTCAGTGGCAACCCTGCATTCTCTAAAAGTTTTCACCTGAGGTAGTGCAGACACTTTTTTTAAAAGCGGAGCTCTTTAATCTTTTCGTTAGGCTGCGTGGCGTGAAACTGGACCCAGCTTGCCTTTGCCACTTTAATCTCTGTGGCCCTGTGCGTGGTATAATCAGCGATTAACTATTTGTTATATTCTAATACCCATGCGACGGCCCTGTGCGGTAATAATAGGAACTACGACGTAATATCGTTCTCACTGAACCAACATTACGGGACAAACTGCGATCATGGGCATCGGCAGGCGGGTGTGCAACAAGGCGGCACTTGCGCACCTGTTCGCAGGACGAAAACAGCGGCGGTGATGCGATCTCCGTTGACGGCCTCGACCGCGCATTCAACAACGTGGTCTGCGTCGTACACCGCCTCGCCCTCGGTGAGGCACCGCTACCTTTCACAAGCTTTATCTACATATTTGTAGATGCTGGAGAACGGCACGCTTACTGAGATATCGAAAGCACCACCCAAACTAATAAGTATCGTACGGCGGAAACAAGATAACGAGCGAGAACACTCACACATAGTTTCACTTTCTTACCAGCAATGCGGTCGGTGACATCGGCGCACTCGTCGGCCATCCGGGGGGTTTCTTGGCCCTGTCGATTAGGCCGCAAGTAAAACAAGTTCAAGATTACACCCGAAAACATTCGTTGCGGGCGTTAGTTGACCGTCGCGAGGCTGTTCGTTCGACAAAGTTCCCGCCTGAAGCAGGCGATCCGCATACAAGAGCAGCGGCTGCTGCAGCGCGGTTGAGAGCGGAGTCCCCGCTCTGACGTCGCACGCGAGAGGGCGCCACTCCAAGATCTCGAGGCCAATATAAATGGAGCGGAGCGCGCGCTCTACTCTCTCGACCCGTTCGCCGGCTTTCGCTGACGCAAGATGGCTGACGTGGAAGACAAGGCTGCGAAACGAAGAGTGCGTGATGCCCAACGCAAGCGCCTGAAGCGAGCTGCCGACGCCGAACTCCGTGCTCGGGAAGCTGCTGTGAAACGCCAACGCCGAGCCGAAGACCACGAAATACGTGTTCGACATGCTGCCAAGCAACGTCAACGACGAGCCGAGAACTCGGAATTGCGTGCTAGCGAAGCGGCTGCGAAACGTCAGCGCCGAGCCGCCGATCCTGAGGTGAAGCGGCGCCAGGCCGAGACCAAGCGGCAGCGGCGCCGGGCCTATCCCGCTGCCGCCCGCGCTCTCGATCGCGGCACGCAAGCGGCGGCGCGCATTCGCATTTCCTCACGATTCCCTTCGGGGAGGTGGGGTGAATTTTTTTTCTATGTTCGCGCGCTGTGATATACGCCATCTTCTTCGACCAGCCTACAAAACATCCTAAAAATATGATTGCAAAGAAGATTGTTAGCAGCTGTCCAATTTTGCCCGCTGATCTGTGGTTTGAACGTTTAACAAACAATGACGACCTTACGTTAACTTCACGAATAAGCCTGACTGTTAGAGCACGGTCGTGCACCAGCAAGTTACACCGTTTACGCATCGGAAAGAGAAATATTTCGGACATTTCTCAGCATTTGACAGTAGGAAATTAGCTTCCACCTCTTATTAGATCATATTGTCACAAGGCAGTAGTGGGTCAGCGGCACAAGGTACTAGAGAGTTTTAGTTTAGCGCACGCAACGGGTGAGACAGCAAGACTGCGCATGCGCTGAACCTAAGAGAGATGCGTGCGTTTGCGCGCGCAAGAGATGCGCACGCTAGATCTCGGCGCTTACGTTGCGCCCGCTACGGCCGTTGCGTACCTTACGGGCGCTTCTCTCGCGAGATCTCGACCGGTCAAGACAAGCAAAATGGCTGCGCCCGACAGCAGCACAAGCGGCACGGCGGTCATGGCAGCGAATAAATCCCGCGTCCATTTCGGAATGGCCCTCGATTTGGAGCTCCTTGCCTACGTGAGTAGCTTGAATCTGTTCGCGAACCAAGTGCAGTGGACATTGAGCACTGCAAAGGTGCAGGAGATATTCGATGTCGTCGAGACTGCAGTCGCCCTTCAAAAGCCACCGCTCTCGGTTTGTGAGCATCAAATCGTCTATCTCTTCCGATGAAAGAGTGGCCAAAAGGCGCTGATTCGAAAGGATGCTGGAAGGCATTTTTCCTTCCTCGCTGCTGCTCGCCTCGTAGAAGTCGTACCAACCGTCACCGTTCACCACAGATCACCTCAACAAACGTTGCGCCATCGTAAAATCTTGCCTTGTCTCGTCCCTTGACTGGTGTCAACTATGATCGGCTATTGTAGTTTATTTCTTAGCGACTAGATGGCGCAGAAAAACACGCCGAGACGAAGGTGCTGACGCCTAGACGCACTCCACGTTTGGGTTGTTGCGTACGGTAAACTAAAAAGGTAGGAGACAGCCTCAACTCTAACGTACGCAGCGCGCAGGCCGTTACGTACGTACAGGTTTGCGCGCGCTAAACTAAAACTCTCTAATAGTGGGATCCTCTCTGAGAAGAGTAACAACGACGAAGTGCTGGAGGGACAGGCTCCGGACCATCATTGCCTCAGCCATTATTTCTGCTTGTACATATCTGTAAATATACGTTTTCTTGTAACATTATTGGTGGAGGTGCGGGGTACGCCTGCCTGCATTTCCTAGGAAAACCAACACGGAACTTCGGAGCGGTCGCCGCCTGCACACTGCAAAGACTGAACGCGGATCGCCGGCGCAGCAGCAGCTGCAGCCCCATGTGGTTCTCCTGCCTCCTCAAGACCCAGGAACCTTTTCGGGCACTGACAAAGACAAGGTGAATGTGCAAGATTGGGGCGCAATGTACGAGCGCGTCAGCTAGTATTACAGGTAGGACCCCACGTTGGTGCTCGCCAACGTGGTCTTCTACCTCAGGGAGACGGCACTCGTTTGGTACGAGACGTACGAGTCTGAATTAAACAGCTGGGTCGCCTGCATGTCGAAGCTCATCGAGTTGGTCAGCATGCCATTTGGTGGACAGCAGCCCGCAAGAAAAGATCTGGAATCCCGCGTTCAGACGTCGACGGAGTCTTACGTTTGCTACATCCAGGATGTACTGGGTCTTCCCCCCAGTACATCCTGGATGACGTGAACATGACCGAGGCTGACAAGATTGCGCATATCTTGAAGGGGATTGCCGACGACGCGTTCAATCTACTAATCGTGAAGTATTGCACTACCGTGGACGCCGTGGTCAAGGAATGTCAGCGTTTTGAGCAGGCCAAGAGTTTGTCGCATCAGTCGCCAGTTCGTACAACTACCTAATACTGCAGCCACGTCGACCTGCGAAGACCCCCCAATGTTCACGCAAGATACGTCGTCAGAAAATGTCGCCCGCATCGTCCGCGTGAACTGAAAGCATTGGTTCCTGCAGACGTTCCACAGGCTAACACATCCACTGTATCTCTCATACAAGCAGTCGTACGCCAATAGATTGCGAATCTCGGCATAGCACCTGTTTGCTCTATCCGCACTCCCGAGAATAATCCTGCCGTCGTAAACCAGATTCCACTGTACCCTTCACGCTACCGAAACCCTGCTGACTGGAGGACGACTGATGATCGGCCAATCTGCTTTCACTGCTCTCGCGTAGGACACATTGCGCGCCACTGTCGCAATCGGTGGTCGTCGACTTCCTCCTGGAACACCGGGACATGGCGTCGATTTGAAGGCAACTCGCGCAGGTTTTCTCCTCCTTCCGATCTCCAGGATGTCAACGTTCCACGCAGAAGTTTCAGCCGATCCTCGTAACTCCAAGGCCGTCGATCTCTGTCGCCGCTTGTTCGTCGATCAACGTCCCCTACACGGCCTGGCCCCTCGGCCTCGGGAAACTAGCCCATGCAGCTTCCGGAGGTGACGCTGCAACAACGACCCGGTCTTCAAATCCTCTGTTGACGATTCGTACGTGCCGAAACAGTTTAGAAATCTTGGTGGATAACGTTACCGTCATAGCCCTAATAGACACTAGTGCACAGATTTCAGGGATGAGTGTTGCTCTCCGGAAAAAATAGCGCAAATTTCTCACGCCTTCTGTTCAGTGTGCAGTAAAGTTGCCGATGGGAGCACATGTACAGTTCTTGGTATGTGCACCTCTAGCGTGTGTATTGCTGGCCGTCAGACCATCGCATTGTTCATCGTGCTTGCGCAGGGCCCACATGACGCGATCCTCGGTCTCGACTTTATTTCGACGCACTTCGCTCTTATCGACTGCTCGATGGGCTTTCTTCAGCTGGAACTCCCTCTAGACGCCTACGTTGACCATGACGCTCCCAGTCGCTTATTTGCCATGGAGTTTGTGCATCTTCCGCCTCAAGCCGCGACGTACGTCCAGCTAATCCTTGATCCACCTGTGCGCGATGGTGAATATGTTGTTTCACCGATTACCGACGTCGTCTTGAAGCATTCTGTTGCCCTACCGCACACTGTGGTCACAGTATGATGCAACCAGGCTTGTTTACCTCTTTTGAACTTCGGTGTGCTGCCTGCAGGTATTGCGCTGGGCGTCGTGTCGTCACTGAAAGAATGCCATATCTCTCAGTTATCAGCAGATGTTCCTAGTCACCATGCCAACTCGCTCACTGCATTCGACCTTGCACGCATTGACATTGAGAAAATGATAGCGCCCGATCTTCCGCCCACTGAAGCACAAGATCTGCGTGGTCTCTTGACATCCTATGCCAACATATTCGATCTTGACAACCGCCCTTCAGGCCAGACATCGGTTGTGACCCACCACGTCAACACCGGCGATGCCAACCCAATTCACCGGCGCCCTTACTATGTGTCCACTGCCGAACGCGCTGTCATCCAGAAAGAAGTCAAAAAGATGCTCGCCAAAGGTGTCGTCGAACAATCGGCTAGTCCGTGGGCATCTCCTGTCGTGCTTGTAAAGAAGAAGGACATTACATGGTGATTTTGCGTTGACTACAGGCACCTCAACAAGGTCACTAAGAAGGACGTTTACCCCTTGCCACGCATAGATGACGCACTCGAGTGCCTTCATGGCGCCAAGTTTTTCTCATCCATTCACCTTCAATCTGGTTATTGGCAGATCGCTGTTGATCCGCAAGACCGAGAAAAAACCGCATTTGTAACCCCAAATGACCTGTACCAATTCAAGGTCATGCCGTTTGAGCTTTGCAATGCTCCCGCCACCTTTGAGCGGATGATTGATTCCCTTCTACGCGGCTACAAGTGGTCAACATGCTTTTGCTACCTGGATAATGTCATCGTTTTTTCACCAACATTCGCAAGCCATCTTGAGCGGCTCTCCACTATTCTCGAGGCATTCCGCAACGCTGATCTGCAGTTGAACTCCTCCAAATGCCGTTTTGGCCGCCGTGAAATAACTGTACTGGGTCACCTCGTTAACGCAGCTGGCGTCCAGCCTGATCCCGACAAAATTCGCGCAGTGACACAATTTTCCGTACCCTGTTCGGCTAAAGATGTCCGCAGATTTCTGGGGTTGTGTTCGTATTTTCGCCGCTTCATCCGGAATTTTGCTGATATTGCGCGTCCTCTCACAGAACTACTAAAGAAAGACGTCAGTTTTACTTGGGGTTCGCCTCAAGCTGTTGCAGTTTCGGCGCTCGTTACTGCCCTCACAACTACTCCAGTGTAGGCCCAATTTGATCCCACAGAGGTTCGCACCGACGCAGGTGGCCATGTGATTGGTGCTGTTCTCGCTCAGCGTCAACACGGACGGGGCTGCGTCATCGCCTACGCCAGCCGACTGTTGTCCTCGGCGGAGAAGAACCATTCAATCACCGTAAGAGAGTGCCTTGCTCTAGTTTGGGCAGTTGCTAAGTTTCGCCCATACCTGTACGGCCGCAGCTTTACTGTTGTAACTGACCATCACGCCCTCTGCTGGCTCTCTTCGCTCAATGATCCCGCGGGCCGCCTCGGTCGTTGGTCTCTCCGCCTTCAAGAATACACCTTCGCGGTGGTTTGCATACGATGCTCAAACAGGCCAATGTTCGTGAATATGGGTATATGGCATGGTCATTAGGCTAAATAGCATCGTTTGTAGAAAGAAGGGGGAACGATTTCTAGATGACTTTGAAAATTAATTGTAAACACCAGGGCGCGCGTGCTGCGCTATGTTTCGCTCGCGTGTTCACGGAAGTCTCGACTACCGGTCCGCAGCGTTTTCTGACGATGCTGAAAAAGTGTTGCAGGGCCTTGTTAAAGTACTGAACTCTTGGAAATGAGCGCCTCGCTGTTGTACAGTAGCAGATAAAACGCGTTTGTCTGCACAATTGATGTGTAGTTTAAACATTCTAAAATGAACAAGAAAATCAATCAGACGATCTTTTGTCTTATTCCAGATAGATTACCTTAGCCAGCAGTGCAAGATGAAGTGCTGCATGAAAGACTCTTTCGGAGACAAGTGCTACACAGTAAATATACTAGAAGGAATGGGGTGCACCAAAGGAAAGGTGAGAATTGAACTTTTTTTCACGGAGCAGTCGAAATGTTTGCTTTCGTCTCCATTCAATGAATATACGCAATTTCGCAGGCAATGGCATTTTATTCAAATTTTTTCCACAAACAACAATTTTTGTTGGTGACGCAATTTAGCGATAGCATTATTATTATTATTTGTAAATAACAAGCGTCCTTTGGGAATTTCGACAGACGTATTGAACGAAATCAATGTCAGCTTCTCAGTAGGGATGAAGCTTCATTACTGGAAGCAATTTTGTTTCACATCTTGCTCGTTTTGTGCTCCTGCTTCCTAGCTTTCGTTCCTCTGCACAGCTGTCCTCGCAGCTCACGAAATTGTGAAAGTAACCATACGATGGAGTTGTACTTCATACCACGGAGCACCACCTTTGATTTGGCGTGAAATATGTGTAATTGTATCGGATTGACATTTACACTGGAGAAATGGTACAAAGGAACCCACTGCCCAATTGTCCCCGCGCCCATTTTCTTGGCTACAAATTTTCTTGTAGTTGCGGGTCGGTAACCGTGGGAAAATGCATGCTATCGCTGTGCAGTACGTGTGTCATATTTCAATAATCGTTAATCCACAGGCATTGAAGCCAAGAAAGTCACATGAGTCGTTATTTGTGCGTACTGACTTACGTGTCGAAAATATTAGGCGAAGGGAAATTAAAAAAAAAAAAAAGTCACAGTTTCGCCGCAACGTTCAAGCAATGAATGCGATAGCAACAAAGTGGAATGCAACGCGAAGAACGGAAAACAGCTCGAAATTGCCAGCGCATCACTCAAGCGCAAAAAACACACGAAAAGAACACACAAAGGACGAGCGCGAACTATCCTGCGTCACAGCCTGATACTTGAAGCGCACTGCTGAAACATAAAGCAGGACGCACAAAACGAACGAACAGGTACACACAGGACGAGCGCGAACGAAATGTCGCAGTTGTTACTTATTTCTGTTTGAACAGCGTGCTCCTTTCGCAAACGCGGCCGCTGCAGCGAGCGAAGTCACCTTCGTTGCGCTCATCGCGCCATCTCGCTGGCAATGAAGGAACGCTTATAAGCGCCTGCCGTCTCTGAGTCCGGCCAGCGGTAAAGGGTGTGTATATAACGCTCGCCGTTACCTTCCTAGAGGTTCGGCGGTTCCTGGCGTAGTGGCTAGCGCCACGGGCTTCCGAGCGAGAGGTCGGTGGTTCGACTCCGCGCTTCGGAAGTGTTGTTCTGAATTATTTTTCTCTGGGACTTATATATATATATATATATATATATATATATATATACTTATACATATACGGTGAATGACGGCGGCGGCGACGGGGACGGACAAAAACCAGCCGAGGCTGTCCATATAATTGCTATAGCAATAAAAGGACAGAAAGCAACTTCGAACTAATGCCGATCGAACCCAGAACGTTCACATTACGCGTGCGATGCCCTTTCAATACTGCTAAGATGGCGGCCGTAACCGCGTCTACTTTCTCGGGTGTTTCAATATGTGTAACCCTGGAACTGTTGGCAATTGTCAGTGGAATTAGCCAGCGCCACTTGTAACTGTGACTGTCACATTTGGCGCTCTTACATTTTTTTTACCCGATGGCGTCACTTGGCACGTAATTATCTAAACGCGATAAACATATCGTAATCAGGAAAATCGCTATGAATGGAATGTGGGGAATGGATCGAGGGGCCTGTAGCAATGAACAGATAACGAAGGCAAGAAAATGAACACACGCGCAATTTATAGTTCCTAAGCGAAAAGTACCGATAACGCGATAAATCAATATTTAGAAAAAAAACGACATGCCGCCACCGTTCACTGATCCGACAAGCCTCTCTTTGCGCATAGTTCCATAACTTTTCTCTATTACTCTGTGAAAAGGAAAGGTGGATAGTCCGTAGAACATGTACTAAAAACAAAGCCGTCACGGCATAACTTTACAGAGATTGGCATAATTCGAACACACTCTAAATTTAAAACAGGAAAAATATATGCAGCGTGCCCATGAGAAGGTAAAAAAAAACTGGCTCATATATATATATATATATATATATATATATATATATATATATATATATATATATATATATATATATATATATATATAGACGATGTGTATATCTATATCTATATATATATATATACGATGTATATATATATATACGATCACGGCTCGTACGAATATCGGGGTGATATGAATTTTTCTGTGGCTCCGGCCACAGCCCATTAACCTGCGATGTATTCGAGTACGGTCGTTGTGAACCGATTTTCACCCCGCGACGTTTGATACGAACGTACGCTAGCGCACAGTGTACGAACAGGTGCTGCCCGCGCTGTTGCGGAAGACGCGGCCGTCGCGGCGGGTGCGGGCATGCGCGCTGCGCGACCGTCAAAGGTGCATCGTTGCCTCCGAGAGTGTGCGCGCGAATCTTGGAGGCCTTTATGCGCCTTCGCGTTTAGATTACAGATGGCGTTGACGTCGCGTTTCTTTCTTTTTTTTCCCAAAGCGCTGATGCGTGCTGCTGTGCTCGAGGCAGTAGCGTCTTTGTGCTGTATTAACACGTGCCTGCCACGTCGATGCAAGCCATATCCTCGCAATCAGGCGTTCTATGAAACAAGACTGAAACTTGGGCTTCGGGTCCATCATGAAGTCCCATGAAAGGTGGACGAAGACCCGGAGACGAAGCGGACGGTCTTGGCGAAGGAGCTATGCCTCGCAACGTACGCGCACACCTGCCAACTCTATGATTTGCACGGTAGACTCCCGAATTTTGAGCAAACCTCCCGATTGTGCGGGAACGGCCGCAAATCTCCCGAAAAACATCCCCAACACCACCGTGATAAGAAAGTAACAGCAACAAAAGACAGGGATTATAATTTTTTTTCCTTCATCCATCTCGTGCAAAGCGCTTCCTAAAGTTGCTTTCGCCGCTGTACTTTGGTATTATGCAGGAAAGCGTAGTAAGATTAGGAAGCAACTACTAGCGGTCACGGGTCACAACACATCTGGTTCATTAATTACACACGCGCTCACGCACTGTATATTTACGGGTACAAGTACGATCGTTGACGTCTAAGAACTTTACTGGCAATCATTTAGAGCTGTTCATAACGTCTGTGCGGCCCAGAGAAACACTAAATCAAAACGTATGCCAACTTTCTTTTGTCGCGTACTAACTTTACATGTTTTCTGGTGATACGAATTTCGGATGATACGAATATTTTTTGCAACCGCGCGAGATTCGTATCACCGAGGTTTTGCTGTATTTATTTGCAAGTTACCTGTGGCTTGATAAGGAGGGCTTAATAACTAAGGAGCGTTAGCGCAACAAAACAAAAATGCAAGTAATGAAATACATTTCTATACATCACTAGTGTACCCTCTTGTGTTTCAGACGTGTAGAAGGGGAACCTGTGGAAACTATAAATGGCCGTTGTAAAGGATACGAATACTATCCAGACTCCTTGCCAACTAAATAAAAAAGTTTCAGTTTCTCGTCTATTGCTGTCGTTTTGGGGGGGAGGGGGGTTTGCCAGCTCGTGACTGAAAAGTTTACACCGTCTATGGTGGCATAACGCAAATGGCATTGAACCGCTAAAAATGAGGGTGCCGTTGTGATTCGAAGCTATGGTGGCAGCATTTCGCCGTGCCTGAAGTACAAAGACACCCGTGCGCCTTGAATTAGCTGCACACTAAAGTGCCCCGAACGCGCAGCATTATTTCTTAGTGAAACAGCGGGTCACGTGTTTCATAATCGTCTCGCGGTGGAGATTGATTTTCTTCGCGCAGAAACGCTGACAGCATGCGGTAAGATTACTGATCCTAAAACAACAATATGATTATGAGTAATACCCTACTAGCTTTGACTACTCATTATAACGCGCTCCTGAATCTGAGTATACGGGCGGTTTCGTCATATTCAAACTGTGGTCGCTGCAATTGAGAATGAACGAGCGATCTCGAGCTCTTTAAATCGACGGAACCGCCATGGGGCTACTTAAGCGGTCTTTGCGTTGCACGACAGTGTTGCCGTTGGCGGCTACATTGCGCCAAATTGGCTACCATACGATGATGTCTAGCGCTAAGAGCTTCAGATTGGCACAATGGCTACGGCGCACTTAGTGGACATTTTTCTTATTATTGGCATGTAAAATGCCATTCAAGGACAAAACCTAATTGTTTCCTAGTTTCTCTGCCGCGTTGCCGATGCGCGCGCATGTCCTCCTTCCGCCGGCTGGCTGGTGTGCATCGAGGCACCCAAGGTGCGCCCCGACTGGCAAAATTGGCTGATGATATTGCACGCATGTAAGCAAAAGCGTGCAGCGCGTGCACTGCTGTGAAATTGACAAAATGATATCTCCAACAAAATGAAGCTGGCTTCTTCATTTCGAACCAGGCTTCGCTATCTGGAGTTGGACAGGTATCATGGTAACCTAGGAACCAATTTCACTCGACAGATTCAAGGAACAACAGATTGGATCTTTGATGCTATTTCTGAGTTATTGGCCCAAAATTACTTTAGTAAGAGCTTTAGTATAGACGATGTGCATGCAGGCGCAATTAACTTATAAATATGTATTCATTTATTTGGAACCTACCTGTGGCTTGAAGGGCCCAGCAAGGTTCGAAACGTATTGGGCTGTTCATCTTGTTCTCGCTTAGTCAAAATTATATTATTACTGTTCAATGTTGAAAATTCTATTCGTAATATCACTTTTGTTCTATTTGGCTATAACATTGGCACTATAATAAAATTACATGGCTGTTTTGGCTAAGTTGAACTTGGCTACGTTGAGTGTTGGCTCCTTTTCAGGTCTTCTTCACATCATCATTCCGAACATCTTCAGATCTGGCTCCTTTTCAGATCCTTTCAGACCGAACGGCAACCCTGTCACGATCTCCTTGACATTGCCTCTATATACTATTTCGACTTTTAACGCAGTTCCTTAGCTTCTGACAGAAATTTTACATCTAAATTTAAGCGACAGCATTTGAAACTGCCATGTTGCTTACTGAAGAAGTGGCGCGAAACGTCACGGGAGGTACTCAACCTGACTCCCAAACAGAGCTATACCTCCCCGAAAAACAGTCATCACAGGAGCAACACAAACACCAGTAATACTAGTACCTAGTACTACTATCACTTCTCTCTGCCCAACCGCCAGTTTACGCTGCACCCCACTTGACGCTCCTGCTTCTCGCCGAGGAGACAGACACCTAGAGCGCCTAGACCACAAGCTCCAGTGAAACATGTGCCGGCAACCAAGAACAAGCTAGTCCCCTAGCAAACGCCGCTCACTTCTCCACCTCCATCTCCCTTTCAGCATCAGGTGAAGGAGATTAGAGTGAACACTAAGCAAACGCGCTCTCAGCTAGCAGCTGCTAACAACCAAATTCGAGAGTTCAAGCGCGTCCCATTTCGTGCTAGACCGCATACTGGCGAAACTGGACGCCAGCCTGTAAACACTCCCACTCCCGCGCAGCCTGTTTCACATGCGAGCGATTTTGCTCCAAGAGCGGAGCTGCTGCCGTCGCGGGAGCCCAAAAACAGGTTTTAAGAGCGACCAGTGGGCGCTCGTAACGCCGGCGATCGAGATCGCCGGAGTTGGAAAAATTCGCTCGCGGCAGAGCGTCTGCCCAAGGTCAACCAATGGGGGAGCAGTGACGTGAGGAGCACGTCATTGCAGGGGCGGAGTCGAGGACCGGGTGCGTGCGCCTGGAGGAACTCGGTTTCCTAGAAGACGACATTCGCTGTAACGAGCTGGCAGTGTAGAAACGCCGTTCCTTTCCTTTTGTTGTTCTCTACTGCGCTTCCATCAAAGCAGACAAGTCGTTTGCACGTGTCATTTTGTTCTGTTGTGTCTTTATCGAATCGTGGCACCAACACAGGTCCGTACAGGGGGACCCTACGGCACTGAGCACTTGTTGGTCACTGTTTCAGTTTTTTTAACACGAAAGTGTTTTATGCCGGGGTCCACCAAGACTTCAGTGACGTATTTCCGTCACGGAAATGACGTCGAAAAAATATACACAATCAGATGGCAAAGAAAAAAAGCTACCGTCAACGGGCATCGAACCCACGACCGCTCGGTCCGCAACAACAAATGCCGGGCACGCTATCCACTGCGCCACGGTCACAGACTCTGGAAGCTTTACGAACGCGCCTTTTATATCTACCACTCTCCCGGTCGGCTGGGTTGTGTTGACCTCTGGGAGTGGTAAGGTAAAGTAATTCGTCATTGTTGTGGCCTCCGCGACTAGCACCTGCAACGCGTTTACGCGTCCGTCCCATTCGGCGCGTTTTCAATAGAAGTTGAGTTTTGTCAATGCCTTAACACACCGCGAGGTGGCGACCTTTGCCCAAGCGTCGTAGAGTTACTGTATTCGCAACTTTCACGGCCTAGAGAGGGCGCTAGTGAAAATCCAAGATGGCTGTCGTTTAGGGGACCGTTCCGACTCCGCCTGAGAGTGTGTCTGTCACTTCGAACCGCGTAGTCTTTCGGCTACAGCGGTCGTGTTGTCACGGCTTTTTTTAGAAGGTCATTGACTCTTGGATGTATTACATCGCACATTGGGGGTTCAGAAACGCGTGTGCGGTGTACTTTTGAAGGAGGAGATGTTTTGAACGTCTGGCATATGATTTGCTGTGGTGTGAAGGAATGCACAGCTTCGTCGTACAAGGATTATGCCTGCAGACTTTCCAACTGCGGAAATGCCCACACGAGCTGTGGTTGGAATTCAGGCGCGACCAAACGATAAAGGTAAGTCCACGTACGTACTGGCTTGTTTGCTTTTCTCGTGTCCCTTTCTTCGATGGGGTATTCTCGCCGACTTTGCGTGTGTGACCGCACTTATGGAAGTGTAATTATTTTGTTTTTCCGCTGATAGATAGTACAGAAACACCTGTTGCTCCCCGGGCCCGAACGCTGCCCGCGAACGAAGCGCTTGCTGCTGATGCGTGTGGTATGGAGCATATGCACACGGTCGTTCACTCTCCGATCATGCCAGTGGATGGCTGCGCTCTAGAGGATCAGTTCGTCCGAGGCGCCTTGCACGGAAGCAAAAGTAGGACAGGTGTAGAGCAACCTGAAGCTACTGCTTCTTGTCCTATTTTCGTTTCGATGCACGGCTACGACGGAAGCAACGACGCTCTGAAGAGCCCAGCCATCCGCTCGCACGATCTAGCTAAGAGTGAGCGACCGTGTGCCTACAGTCGCAACGTCGCTGTTCGAACCCTATTATCGCTTTGCACGGCAGAAACTACGCTGCTTTTATGCGCCTGTAAACAAAAGGCACTTCGTTGTATTTGACTGCTGAAGCAGGATTTATGGGGTAGCACAGCAGATGAGACATGCTTGGAAGCTGATTTCATCACCGCAGAAACACTAATTTCAAATCAAAATCTTATTTCCATCATTTATATGTTCACAGATAGAGGACAACAGAAAAGAAATCCGCCAGTAGGCTGCTGCACTAATCCGTCCAGCCCCACGCAATGATTGGCGTGTGTGCAACAGAAATAAAGACCAGTCAATAAACAAATGATGATATGTGATCAGTGCAGAATATAAGTAAAAAACGACAGTCTACAAAAGAAGTATTTTGATGACAAAAAATTTGATGGAGTAATCCCCCACGCAGCTGAAGTGCTTCTTCACTACTACAGAAATAAATGCCGCGAGTACAAATGTTTCTTATTCTCTTCCAGGGTCACTGCTCGTGCAAAGCAGGAAACCTCGCCTTTGACTGCACGGCGTGTGCACTGCGGCACGCAGCAAATTTTGTGATTCTTGTACCTCTTGCCCATACTGAGGAAACAATAAAGCAAATAATTGCCACTACGACTCGCAGTACCTGTCCGACTTCAGTAGTTCACTACAGCGTTCAAAAAAGCCGTCGTTAAACTCGCCGTCGACTAAAAATAAAGCACCAGCGAACCGCCGAAGTGGTGCCGACTGAACGCGGGAATGGGCTGGCTGCGTGGGCATCCCCTAAAGGACAGTTTTGACGGCTGCCGCATGGCGTCGCTACCATCTGTGAAAGTTGCGAATATGCTACCTTTAGGTAGCAGAGTTGCGCATCTGTCTTCCAACGCCGCTAGCAACCATGTATTGTGGAGAAGCTGCCGCTTGGGCCAATTTTTTTATTTCTCGACGCCTCCGCTGCAGCGAACTGAATTAACACTAGCCATCGACAGCCAATGTTTATCGCCGGTCTTCGACACGCCAGACAGGTTAATCGGCGACACGGTAGGCATATCGCCTGCATAAACGAAGTGCGACTTCACCGCATAGCTGTGGTTGCTAGCCGGACCTATGCGCTACTCTGCTACCTAAAAGTAGCATATACAGTGACTCTAAAGCGTCGTAAAAGCGTCGGCCTCGCTGAGCACCACGCTAATACAAACCAAAAATAGCTCTGCGACGCGCGCCTGCATCACCTGGCTGTAACACCGCGTTCCATGCTCACGCGCTCGCCCCGAGAAGAATCGCGGCCGGGCTACCGGGGCGGCACGACGCACTTTGCGTTTCCCTCTAGTCCGGCCGTGGTGTTCAATCACATTTTAACATGCCGCGGGATGGCGACCAAGTTCTGCGTCTAATATGCGACGCTCTTCTGGCTATCACACCTCGTTCTCTGATTACGCTTTCACCGTTAACTACTACACCTACCACAAGGGTTTGTTTAACCATTTAACATGGACTTTAGTCGTCGGGATGGAGATCTACCAGCAATCGTCAAAGTGAGTGCATACACGTTAACGGCGCCATTAGCTGCCAGCCATCAATATACATTGTACAAACTCTTTCATATAAATGTACAGTAAACATTCAGTTACTTCTGTAAGGGCACGCTTTACTTTCGTGTTATTCCGATTCCTATGACGGAGGGATCAACCGTGTTTTTTTTACTACTCTGGCCCAGCACGTTCGAATGGTTTACTGTTTTCTTTTTTTTTTTTTTCAATGGTCACGTACCCCGAAGACGACAAATGCGAGCCCCCCCAGACGACGACATTGTGGGTTTGCAATGGTTGCCGGCCCAGGCGGCGCACCAACGCCTTGCGGCATTCGAGAGCAAAAGTCACCGAAAGCACCGTGAAAGCTTAAAAACACAAAAGCCAATTCTTTCTCTTGCTTTTCCATGGCCAAGTGTATGAGCGTGCAAGAAGACTTGCGTGGTAAAAAAAGAAAGCTGGAACAGAAATAAACGTGACTACTGAAGTTGTTTAATTGCACTCTGATACACTGCACATTTTCGTCATTCAAGGTTTAGGCTCGTGAAAATCGAGCAACGAAGTAGAATGCTGATGAAACTCGCAACCCAAATGCACCAAAACAAGCGAACTCGGAGAAAGGAAACCCGCGGGTAACGGCCGCTTTCCACAACCATCACTGCGCATCGCAGAGGCGCGCGCCGCGCAAGAGCGGTGCTTGTGAAATGAAGCCGCGTCCGAGCGTCCTGTCGCCGCTCAATCGCCGCGGGCCCCGCCGCTCAGTCGCTCGCATGTGAAAATGCACCTGCCGCTGTGAACGCTGATAATCCTCCAAGGCCGAAGAGCCGCACCCCACCATGAGGATCAGCGGCCCCACCGTACTGAAATATTCCGTATGCCATCCAAATGATTCGATATGCTTTCTACGGATTCCATGAGGAGTCTACACAAATTTCGGTAAATATTTCAATATTGCCGTAAGCATCTTTCGGAAACGTATGCGATGACTGGGATGACATACGGATTGTTTCAATAGCACACGGCAGAGGCAGGATCTTGGCGCACGATTTGATAAGATCGAGCTCCTTGAAACTTCTCTCATGCAGCTTCTGCAGCAAGTCACATCTCGCGTTTCTCGACACTGTCACGCGACCGATCACTTATGGCAGACCACTACCGCGCAGGCTGCTGCACAACAAGGAGCGCCAAGTTGCCGCTCCCTATTCTGAACTATGGATATATTTCAACAGCTCGGGCCTACATGCCACGCATGTTACGCTGTAGCACTGCTACGAATTCTCATTAAGCTAGAGGAGCCATAATTCGACTTTGTTTGGCACTGGCACTGCAGAAACTTGCCCCGCAAGCGGGTCCACCTACAGCAATTGATTAGACGCTGCCACAGTCTACCCAATTTTCTACAGGAAATCGGCACACCATCCAAGTTGACGGGTGGCACTGTCATCAGCAAACACTAATTTAGGCTTCCAGCTAGTTACTACCATTAGGGTGCCTTCATGCGCGATTTCTCCGATTTAGGGTGAGGACATCTGTGGCGTCTACTACGGCGCGGCTGCCATATTTGTGCTCACGGCGTCTCACCCCTCTACGACGGCGCCTCTAAGACATAGCTGAGAGGCGCGGGACGCTGGCTAAAAAATGGCGGCGCGGCAGCATCACCCCGTTCAAGTAATGGCACCACCCTAAGGGGCCGCACGCATCGAGGTACACTAACTACCACTTTATTCCAGCGCAACCCAGCGGCGACCCCGTAAAATGGTGTTCTCACTGACAAGCCTATAGACTGTTTGAAATTTCCTATGCCGCCGCACAGACTGAATTCTGTGCGCAATGTATGTTACCCGATCGAGGCAAACGCTGGAGCCTCTTTTTTTTTTTTTTTTGTCGACGGAATCGCGTTACTGATTGGTGGTTCTGAGCTCATAACTGGTGTTAATTTCAAAGCCCACACAATCAGTCGGACTAACAAGTGCGACAGTGTGGGCACGAAGCTTTGGGACTCCATCCAATATATTGGCTGCACATGAGACGGGCATCGGGAACAGCGCTTCTCATGAGGCATCGCCGTGCCTGAGGCTATTAAAGCACGTGTCGCACACTAACTGGACAAACACCCTGTAGAACCTGTGCAGTGACCAGCTACGTAGGACAGACAGGCCGCTGCATTAACCAGAGGTTAGAACATAAAAGATCACTAACCGGAGGCTCACCTTCTAATCTATGCTTACATTGTCGGGATTGTAAGTGCACGCCAAAATTCAATAAATGCGCAGTTTTGTACCGACATAGGAACGAAGAAACGCGTCTGATGATTGAGGCATGGCATATCGAGAATAGTGGTAGCGCATGCGTGAGCCAATCGTCGATTAACTTGCATAAAGATGAAATGAAATGCCTTAATAGTTATCTTTTGCGTAGGCCCCACGCGTGCCGGATTGATAGGTTCGCCTATTGCATGGGCATGCGCAGATAAGTCTTCGTGTCTTCTTTCTTTTCCGCCGTTGCATCTATTCAGTTGTTAGTCGGCGTTTGTGGTGTCCTGACTTCTTTCTTGTGTCCGCGTTTGCACGTCCTGTCTTTTTAGAATGAATACTTACCAACTACATCAACTCTCCGTTATTCTCCAAGGTGATTTCTTGTTGTGATTAGCGAATTTAATGCAGATGGCCATAGTGTACAATCTCTCAATGCTGGTCACTCTTTTTTAAACCAAAGCAGTCATAGATTTTGTCTCAGACCCGCTTAAAGCATCAGCCGTTTCTTGAGTGATAATCTCCGAGAGTTCATCGGCTGTCTCATGCCTCATCGTACTCAAATGAGGAGGAACTTATGACGCAACAGTAACTATGTAGTGTTTGTTGTGATGATGCGCTCTAAGCCACGTATGTTTCAAAATCACTGTGCGACGACTCTGCTGGAATATTGATGAATGATGCCGATCGGTGTTACCCCAAGCCGTTGTGCGAAAAACGTGTGACCATGACTCCAATATGCTTGACACTAGCCGGACACAAAAAATAGGTTAGGTGGCTGCTCGCGTATGCACATCTTTCCCTTGGCTGGTTAAAAATTTTGGCTAAATTTACATGAGATTTTAATGTATACCATTCCCGTGAAGCGTCATATGAACAAAAATCTCAGATACGACCGCAATGCGCTCTCATGAGCAGCTGGATACTTTTATGGCTTTGTCGTCAAGGCACCCGTGCTTGCTGGTGACGGGGGATCTGATGTCTCTAAGATCGTTTGTTGCTGCAGCAGATGACACGGCCTTCCCATGTGGTAAGCATAACTGCTGTGTCGTTCTTATATCCCTACGGAGTAATTCTGAGGAACTGCAGAAACTAGTCATGGCGTTTAGCTTTCAGATGTGCACGCAGTGCCATGTAGTCTTGTAATGTCTGGTATACTCTTAGGGCACATCTCGAACTCGCGGCATCCGTAGACATGAACTACGCCTTTGACCCTAAGGAAGTCTGGTCCTCAGAGAGAAGTTAGGAGAACTAAAAGATATATGGCACTGATACGACGCTGTAGCAGTGACATCCCACTCGCGATCGCATTGACGGCATTCCTGCAGGGCGCAGGCTTCCTGGCGTGATGACCGTTGCTTGTGTTCCGCTGCTGCTATTTGTTTCATTCAGGGTTCTCAGCTAATGTTCTTAGTTTCTTGTGCTTTGAATATTTATTAACGACTTCACCAAATGGCTAATCAAACTCGAACATAGAAAATTGATATTTAGTTGCGAAAACGCTGGTTAGACCTACCGTAACAAAGACAGCTTTTTTAAGCTCCATAATATGCAACTGTGATGCAAGTTATGAAATAATTCGCGTAGTTTTTTTTGAAACCTGATTGTGCGTAACTTGCGAAAATTCTGTTGTTTCAAACATTCTGTTGCTTGTTCCTACATTTGCTTGGGAGGATCACTTTCCCTATTACCCACCGTGTAAATGCCCAGGAACAGTGCAGTAGGAAACAAGCAAAAAAAAAAAAAAAACTAGCTCCTATGTGGAAATCTTTCTAGCAAAACTTACATGAAATTGTCCAAAGGACGCCGTTTATATACCTTAGCTGTTTCTTTTTTTGAGGCGGATTAAATTAGTGTACACCAGGGGCCTAACTCTTTCCTTTTATTGCCTTATTAGCTATAGGACTTATATAAAGAACCGCAATATTGAGCACCAGACACAATAAAGTAAACAATGCAGACATTAAGATTCCTTCCTACTTCCCGACTCAAGGTTAAAGACAGGCCCGCTCGTTTATTAAAGACGATAGTCTTTCTTGGGATACTTGAACGCAGAAATTCTGGTCTGTCGGTCTTTCTGTCTATCTGTCTGCCGTACGATTCAGCCACCCGGTCAAAGTGGAAGGATTTGATGAACGCCCAGCCATCTTGAACTGGTAGCTGCGTTCATACTTGTGAGCATTGACGATCAAAAAGCAAATATTACTTATATCTGAGGCGCAAAATCAATATATAAATATTAGGTGGTGTGTTCCTTTACTAGAAAATACATAGATACGTAATTCTAAAGACTCTAGTGTATCTTAGGCTGCGCTGAAAATGCGAGGCTATGCACGAAAATGTAATAATAATAATAATAATAATAATAATAATAATAATAATAATAATAATAATAATATTTGGGGTTAACGTCCCAAAACCACCATATGATTATGAGAGACGCCGTAGTGGAGGGCTCCGGAAATTTCTACCACCTGGGGTTCTTTAACGTGCACCTAAATCTAGGTACACGGGCCTCAAACATTTTCGCCTCCATCGAAAATGCAGCCGCCGCGGCCGGGATTCGATCCCGCGACCTTCGGGTCAGCAGTCAAGCGCCATAACCATTAGAATGCACGAAAAAGCCCTCTGCCGACGATATGGTGCTGCCACCTGGCAGTGGCCCTGGGCTATGCACAAACTCATGTTTCCCGACGCCACTGCCAGATGGCGTCTATATCTCACGCAGGGCCTCCTCTATTTTATCAATGCCAGCCAGATGCGGCCGATTCGTCATGGCGGAGGCGCTGCCCGAGGCGAAGCATAACATAAATGGCGCTTGATGAAATACAACCCACCGGTGGCCGCGGATGAGACCAGGACTCATGTAGTACGGCCGGCAGAAAACTATCGCCTTTCGACGACATTTGCTGCAAAGTACGCAGGTACGCGGCCAATTTTTTGAAGATGCGGATTCAAATGCAGATGTGTAGGCTTCAGCTAGGCAAGTGTTTAGTAAGTAGACTTGGAGGCACTCCAGAGTGGCGCTTCGAAATTGCAGGGGCGAATAGTAATGAGGACTCCAGATATGTTTAATAAATAGCTCGGCAATTAAGAGCTGCTACATAAACCACAAAAGAGCATATTTATATTAGACTTCCAGGTTATAAAGTAATACAACGTGTCGTGCACTAGAGTTACGACAACAAGGATGCAAACTCTCTGAACCACTTACGGCTGTCCTCACGTAACTTTCATCGTCGCGGTTGCCATTGCGGATGGGCACACAGTTTCTTTAGACATAGTCTTCAGACAAATACCTCGGATGCTACCTGCTTTGACAGTCGCATGCTCTAAAGCAGTATGAAAATAATGTTAATACGAAAAGCCCGATATCATTATAAGGTAACCCGTAGTGGTGGACTACAGAATAACTCGAACACCTGGGGCTTTTTTGCAGCTGAGTGCTGCAACCTGCAGCTGAATCTAAGTACATGGGTCTCCTTGCGTGTTGCCCTCATCGAAATGCGGTCGCCTTGGCCGCTAATCAAACCCACACCTTCGAGCTTAGCATTGCGGCTCTTTACCCGCTAAGCCACCAAGGCAGGCGCGAGTCATCATTCGGCCAAGGTTACATATATGTACAGGTGAATAGCAGAAAAAGTCAAATGCCCATTCGCCGCGATCAGCTGGCAGTCAGATTACCAGCTGCCCGGACGCCGAGAGTCAAACGAAAGTATTGTAAGGGAAGACCCGTCGAAATTAACAGGCTGGTTCCTTCTGACACTTGTTCACCCCCGTACTCAAGGAATACAGCAAGACACAAGCACATGCAACTCACTAAGGCGTGCGGTTGAGCTGCTGATATGTCATACATACAGTAATTCGCACGAGAACACTAATCGAACACACATGCAACAGTTTCGTTTCACAGTGACTCGCCTAGTATTCTCAGCTTGTGCACTCCATCTTGCTGAGAAAATTAAGAAGACGCCATGAATAATGATCACTAGAGACCGGATTTTAGGCAAATGCCTACTTTGTTCCTGGCGCTCCTATTGCGCCATTTTGATATATGAGCATGAATTAGAGGTTAAGAAGGGCTTTTAAAGTGTTTCATAGTGCCTATAAATGCCTATTTTTGGCGTTCGTGCCTAAATCCTTATAAATGCCTATAAATGCCTATTTTCAAAATTGGTGCTTATATTAACAGTGTTAAGCCTCAAGTTTCGCTCCCCGGTGCTGTTAGAGATCGTTATTCATGTTACCGCGTAACATTGACTGTTGGAAACTACAGGATTCAACCTAGTACTGTATTTCAAGCAACTCCCGGAAACAACCGCTAGCAGCAGTAAGCGGGACACGACATGGCGCGAGTGGTTGGCGAATGCCAAACCGCGGAGAGCCGTCAGCGGAAAGGAGAGTGAGGAGCAAAAAAAAAAAAAAAGAAAGAAAAATGTGATGTGCTCCGAGCTTTTGTTTTGGGTGTAATTTACTTTTCAAGGTGTTCACTGCAGTAACGTAGCCAGAAATCATTTTCAGGGGGGGGGGGGAGGGGGACAACCATACTTTATATATGCTCGTGTATGCCTTTGTATGTGTGCCTGTATATACACACACGCAAAACTGAAAAGTTTCGGGGGAGGGGGGGAGGTTGAACACCCCCCCCCCCCCCCCCGCCTGGCTACGCCAGTGGTTCACTGCCAGCGGAGAAATTGGCTCTACGCAATTCGACCCGGCCAATAGGAGGAATCCCTCCCTTCTGGTGTTTTGGCAATTTGGCAGTCTGCTCCTGCTCTGCACTTCTCAGTCATGCCGGAAGACGCTCAGGAGTGCGTTGATTCGACAGTGGACACTTCACTCACTCTGCAGAACACGGGAGTGCGAACCGTGTGGGACAAATCACGCTATGTTCAAATGTTGGCGCCTTTGTGTCATCTTAAGCAATAACATTTTTGTTTTCCTGTCGTAGATAGAGGTCGCGCACGTCTTCGTTTGAACTTATTTCCACTTATGTGAAAATTTATTGTGTCTATATTTACGATTTTGGAAGCCTAAAACATTGTTTGCCTGCCTATTTTTGGCGCCTAAAACGAGCTTTTTTAGTGTCAAAAAATCCGGCCACTAATGATCACCATTCGTTTCTTCCGGAACTAGGCTGCTACGCTATAACAATTTTAAGTCCTTTTGTAAGCTCCAAGTTCTCTTGGTTAATATATTTTAGCACAACGGACATCCCACATGTGCGTGAGGTGAATTTTCAAATGGAACACATGTTGAACATTTCGAGTACTTGTTGCTTGCCAGTGGCCTATTGAATAAGCTTTAGTACTCCCGCTCTACACCTTCCTTTTGTTTATATTTTTTGCGTGCCAGTGGCCTATTGTTAGGCTTTAGTACTCCCGCTCTACACCTTCCTTTTGTTCATATTTTTTTGCGTGTAAGTGGCCTATTGTTAGGCTTTAGTACTCCCGCTGTACACCTTTCTTTTGTTCATATTTTTTGCGTGCAAGTGTCCTATTGTTAGGCTTTAGTACTCCCGCTGTACACCTTCCTTTTTTTCATATTTTTTTGCGTGCCAGTGGCCTATTGAATAGGCTTTAGTACTCCCGCTCTACACCTTCCTTTTGTTTATATTTTTTGCGTGCAAGTGGCCTATTGTTAGGCTTTAGTACTCCTGCTGTACACCTTCCTTTTGTTCATATTTTTTGCGTGCCAGTGGCCTATTGAATGGGCTTTAGTACTCCCGCTCTACACCTTCCTTTTGTTTATATTTCTTTTATCGCGCGCCTGCTCTTCTCTCCGCTTTCCTTTCCATCTTTCTTGCCCCCTCCCCTTAGTGTAGGGTAGCGAACCGGAGGCTACAGTTCTGGTTGACCTTCCTGCCTTTCTCTCGTTTTATTCTCTCTGTCTCTCTCCCTCGGTCTAGTATTCACAGACCCGTGCATTTATTTTGAATGAGGCAGAAACCATCTCTGCATCACACAGCGTCACACATTGCCGGACACTGTTGGTTACGTTCCCATTCATTTCGGTCATAGATGTTTGATTGATGGTGATTCATTTTCAAAGTTGCGGTGTTTACTACGAAGAATGGAGAAAGTTATGTTACGTGTGCACTAGAAAACATGGCGTTGAAGAAGTTTATTAGGTATCCGCACATATGCAGGAGTAAATAGCTTTAGGAATACACAGACAGTCTGCGGCTGGCACTTAAAAAGTGAGGAAAAGCGAGCTCTTCTTCCACCGACAGTGACAACTTGACTAGTCATTTTAAAGTTTGCCTAATACAGAAGGTGTTACAAAACAGCGGCACAAGAGTGATCTAAAACGCCCAAATTAAAATTTGTGACAAACTCGGATGACAGCCGCAAGGTGAACATGTGCTGAGAGTATCTACATACGTATTGAGACATTTCAATAATGCAAACGATTACGCGATGCTACACTCCCTAACATGCAATCAATGCTTCTTATAATTTGTTGAAGTGAGCCTCTGTATCACGCATGGTTAGCTAGCCTCAACTGTAAGCATTTCGTGCAGATGTCGCTAACCTTCGTTAGAGTTGCGAACTGGTTGTGTGAACTTGTTGTGTTTTCGATGCCCTTACTTTTTTCTGTTTGAATTGGTTACTTCGAAGCGCCAACTTAGAGGCTGAGGACAATTGCCAGGTCGCACCTGAGTCATTTGCGACCGGAAGACGACACTATGCAGAAGCAGTTTTCATTACACATCATCAATACCAAAGAGAGGGGACGAAGACGGATGTGGCATAACCGAAAAAAAGACATGTAGCACTAGGGTTCCATTAGACGTTCGATTAACGTCACAGGGAGGGAGAATGTCCCCCGCAGACACGCTCGTCATTCGCTGCGAGAGGGGGGCGAGCAGTCCACATAGTCCCTCCCCTCTCACATTCATATGCTTCCCATAAATTGATGTTGTGCAAGCGTGGGTGTATAGGCTAGGGGTTACTACACTTGTCTTCAGACCGTGAGGGCCTTGAGTTAAAAACCACACCTCGCCAAGGAAAACTGCCGGTTTTTTTTAATGCGGTAACGTTAAAGAGCTGGTTTCGCAGAAATTCCGGTGTCGCCGTCTGTGTCGGCGTTGTTGGTTGTGAGCGAAAAATCAAGAAAGATGAAAAGAAAATAACTAATAAAAACCCTCCGTTAGAGGGAAAGCATGATAAGGGACGACTTTTGTATGCTAATTTCGGTATATAGCAAGCTAAGGAGAAGATCACCAGAGCGCCCTCGATAAGATAGATAGATAGATAGATAGATAGATAGATAGATAGATAGATAGATAGATAGATAGATAGATAGATAGATAGATAGATAGATAGATAGATAGATAGATAGATAGATAGATAGATAGATAGATAGATAGATAGATAGATAGATAGATAGATAGATAGATATGTTCAATGTAGCTTTGGTTAGCCAAGAAAAGTTCATATAAAAAAGCTGCATGTGTGTATTACAGACAGCTTGACAATAATGGTATTTGAGGGTCGCGCGCAAATAGCGGAAGCGCTTCTGTTGTGCGAAGCGTAGCATGGATGGCGCCACATCTGCGTTGTAGAAATTGGTTTGCATCAAGAGCAGCAGGGAGGCGTTAGCGGTGCGTACCGAGCGAGGAATGTCGGTTTTCTTCTATCTGGCCCAGGTGCAAGCAAGATGTCGAAGCCCTATGGCTCTGTGGGGGCAAAAGATACATTCTAAGTATAACTGAAACATAAGACCCTTCTATGTAACCGTAAACTATAGAATGCTTCGGTCGATTGCCTAAAAAAGCACGTTGCTCGTATCGAAATATGATTTTGCAGCACTTATATTGGAGATAGGTTAGAAGGATTGAATGTTGGGATTTGCTTTCATCATGGAGATAGGTGATGAGAGGGGTAACGCGAGTAGGTGAGGCAGAAGGAGAACTTTCGCATGCTACGCTACATTTCACGGGCGAACTAACTAAAGGAACAGAACAATACGGGGAAGGGAACGTTTGTGTACGCCGGCACCAAGGCACAGGATGGCGTTCGCTCCTCCACAAGTTAATGTATTGACCTCGTGCTATAAGGCCTTCAGTTAAAATGTAACTTTATTCCCTCCAACCAAGCCCAGGAATTAAGAGGAACCTCTGTTGCTTATAGCTAGAAAATTTTTCCTTTAGCGGAAGATTCCAAAACATATCGGAGATGATTTCTTTCAGTATGCAGTACGTGACAAAGACGACCGCTAGTTCTTAGTTACGTGATATATCGCCATTGCGAGACAATGCGCGTAAACATACACGACGAATGCTTAAAAAAGCACTGGGTTATGGGTTCGCGCAGCATAGCGAAGTCGCTTAAGATTGCTGATGGCCAGCAATTGACCAGCGATTTCCACATTAATTCTATGTTTCAGCACATGTGAGTGTGAAGTTACACGCCTGTATTATTTGGTCAATGTTTTCGCAGCCTGAAGGGGATACCTGGATATGATTACCAAGAACGTTTAGTGGTGGACTGCGATGTTAATGTGTCCACTTCGAGCTCTTTAAATTACGCCCAAATTCACGGTTCCATGCAGTATTTGTATCCTTCGCACAACGAAATGGTGGCCCCAGCGCCGTTATTTTAGTACCGAGTCCTTGTCTTCTAAGTTGGGTTCCCTTAGGTTGGCCATGTAAACAGGGATTAATCATGGTGCACGCAATGGTGCCAACATAGGCATGCATTCTGCAAGATTAGAAAGATGTTCAATAGCAAACACTTCAGCACACTGTAGTCGCACTGGGCGTAATTGTCTATTGTACGACTCTAGAGACAGGATGGCGCAGGCAGGAGTCACTGGGACGCTTTTGTCGATGATAGCTAGAGCAACAAAGACCGCGCTTGAATACATAGGCCATATTACTTACAGCTTGTTAGAATTCCTTGCCATTCCGCTGCAGGAAGGCCGAAATAAGTATATGGACAATGAACTATAGTATAACGCTTAAACGCATTGGTGAAACAAGAAATGTTCCGCAGTTTTGAAACTTCTAACGAATTCAGCACAATACAGCCTTCATTCGACGCTACTTCAGGATATTTTAAAGCGATTTTATTTAGAAAACTGAATTCACACGATTATTTAAAAAAAAAACACATCGTTGATTTGTCAATCATAGGATTCGGTATAATACGAAAGTGAACCGTGTCTTCACAGGAAGGAATAGTTGATTCTTTATTCAACATTGCTGTACGAGAGATTGTACAATGTCTACAGGTGTTTGGTAGCTATAACACCGTTGGGTGTGGATGCACGGACGTCTAGTGGCACATCTCCATTCCGATGACAAACGTCCATTGTCTTGACTTAACCCTTTATGGTAGCTGAAGTAGTTAACGTACACCCGGGCGCAGCATAGGGTCAATCCCGCGCAAAGATGGCATCAACAAGCACGTAATGAACTCTGGTACTCAATATGCATTCATTCAACTCATTCAAAGCGACGTCGTCTGACGAGACGAGGGCCAAGACATGCGCTATCCAGTAACAGGGTAACCTATGCCTGTGCTCATGCATATACCACACAGCTCTTCACAAACGCGAGAAGCACAGCTCGCAGCTTGAGCCGTGAACGCCGCAAGGCGCTGCGCTTACGCTGGAGTTTGTCACTGCACCAAGTCATTCAATGCGCGACATTCGCTCGTAGATGCCATCGCCTTTCTGTGCCGCTTATTGCACCAGTTTCATTAGCCGGTGTTATCGCTCTCGAATCAGTAGGCGGCGGAGAAACGCCGTTGGTGCATGTGGAAGCGGCACTACTCTGTCGACGAGTCGTCACACTAGCACGACGCCAAAGCCAAAGCACGTGCTACGTCCTCACCTAGCTGCAACGGGTTTGAGCCTTTTAGGGAGTTTCGTGCTCGTTGCGCACCGTGCATCCTAAAGGTACTACGCAAAACCCCCTTCAAAATGAGGTTTTATGTACATCCTTTGTTAAGGGCGTGATTCGATGGAACTAACAGAGTTAAGGAGGTCATTTCGGTGTTTCTATTTAACTCATTTTGGGGGCTTGAACAAAGCACATTGGCAGTTTTTCTGCTTCTTTTGAGAGCTTTAAAGCCTCCTTGTACACGCGGCCCTAAAGCAGTTGCGAAATGAAAAACAAACTCATTTTAAAGTCTGATGAACACATTCTGCTGATATTTATCACTAGGACAGATTAGAAAACGACATCAATGTATTTATACGCGAACATGATGTTTACATCCAAGTACGCACGACACAAGAATCGAACTCGCGACCACACACACCGAAAGCAAACACCATAACCATTACTCTACAGCGCCACCTGTTGAATGCGCGCTTTTTTCGTTGGCTTATATATGTACCAATGCGGCTGGTAACCCGTCGGCAGAACTCCGAACTTCTGTTATTGTACCATCGGCATGTGTTTGCGCTTGAGTAAGCTCAATACATAATTTTGGGGCTTCATGCAGTCCGACGTAAACACCTTCGGCTCTGAATTCATTGGTTCGTCGTACGCGCCACTAGAAAAATAATAAACGAGTGCCCTCTTGAGTGCTTCTTCACATATCGTATACGGGCTACTTTGCAACAAACAGATCAGCGCATGCGAAACTGTCCCGTCTTTGGATCACACCACGCACTAGAGGAGTGTAGTTACTCACTACTAGGCGCTACGCAGCAGCCCTAACAGTCAGAGCTGGACCCCTAACCCGTGGTTCGCGTTGAGTCGCGACCACGGCGGGTTTCAGGCCAGTGGTAACAGAGACAAGTTCTTTGCCTGACACAGTTTATTGTGCCAAAAGCGCCACCAACGCAACAAAAATACAGATAACAACGAAGCGGTGGAGAAGTTCCGCACGACAACGTGAAAACAACAACAAAATGGGAAGCACACGAGATTTAGAGCGATAAGGCTCGACTAACCTCTCGTGGCTTCGCAGTCCGGCCCTGAGGCAGTAAGTCACCTCACAATAGACCGGGCGTTGCGCAGGGGGTGATGGCGGCTGGGTGGCTCCCGACTCAATCGAGCTGTGGTCGTCACCGCTGCTCGAGTCGAAAGACGAGGCGGTCCTCAAGAAAGCGGCGCGCGTTCCTTGGGGTCGGGAGAGGAGTCCCTCCAGAAAAGGGCAAGGGGAGAAAATGGGGCATCTCGACTTCGGCCAGGGAGTAGGGCGCGAAGGGCTGCGGGAGCGGTAGAATGCCCTCTCCCACGCAACCCCCCTCGCCGCTGCGCATGCAAACGTAGCGCGAAGCCGAGGTGCGTTAAAGACAATGGGTTCCGTGTGCAACCCCATAATCGACAATGCTTCGCTCGCCCGAAATTCGTGAATACCAGGGCGACAAAGGTATCTTCAGATGGTCGAACGTATGTGCGTTCCATGAACGTATGCTGTGGAGCAATATTCGTAATTTCTGCCGCCGCGAGCTGAACGCGTCCAGAGGCGGGAGCATGTACTGAGCTGTTTGAAGACCACCTGCATTCGCATAAGAAAGTTATACACGCAGATGCCAGAGTAACAAGGACATTGTAACGTGCCTACATAAAGTGCATTTAATGCCCGCGTACTGTCGAGAGCTGCACGCAGGACAGCAGCGCGCTCTGGGAAGCTGAACGATCATCTATTCCCACAGTTAGCTCTTTTTCGCAATGCATGCTTTAGTGCGGTATACAGTGATTCTTTATAACTCATATTCAGTATTTAGTTGCTTTCATACTCGGAAAATACCTACTATCTTAATACTTAACCTTTATTGCGAAGCATCACGCCACCACGCTAACGTGAATGCCTAACGCGTGCCCATGTCAAGGACAAACTCCCTAAATTTACCAGTGCAAGGTCTCCCGCAAAACAAAAAGGTTAATATACTTGCACTTCTCTCTTGTGAACGTCCATGTGTACTTGGCCCTCCTCTTGCACAGATGATGCAGTACGAATTTTAAAGAAATGCATGACAGTCATCCTCAATGAAACAGCTGCTCTTCGGGAAATAATGGTTCTTTTAAATTACTAGTATGGCATTTTCACATCAGCAGACAGGTTGGCTTGCTGCAATGCAGAATTTCACACTCATACCAGAGAAACACGAGGACGGTTGCAAATGAGTACAAAACTGGAAAACCTTGGTCATATGTGCACTCCCTCGTCCATCTGCACATTATGTTGAGGTTCACTTACACTACAGGCACCTTCAATTATGCTACGATTGACGAAATAGCACCCAACCTAGATTAGAACACAGTGATGACTTGTCTAACTGCCTGTCACCTATTTCTCTTCCACGATGTGTTCTAATGTGCAAATCATCTGTTCAACTAGTTTAGTAATAAAACACAAGGCGTTACATTGAGCGAGCCGTGTTTCACCAATTTGTATTGCATGCAAAAGTTCATTTCTTCCCTTTGCATACACGACAAGGAGTCATACTTCAACTGATACAAGAAACAGTGCTTGAACTATTTTATTGGAATCAGAACAGTAGCAGTTCTCATGTCAGTGTAAGCATATGTATATTTCCATCGTGGCGCACGGAACCTAACCCAATTTCTGAACACGTGGAACAACATACACAGTACAGCCCGAGCACTATACATATTTCACAGCAGTAAAGCAACAGAAAAGTGTAAAATCTCATCATAATGCCTACATACATGTGCATTTCACCGTGCCAGTATGTAAGTACTATTCAAAGAATTGGGATACCCAAGGAACTTGCTGCCACCCTACACATGAAGGCAACTAAATTAGTGCAATAAGGCTGGCATCACTTTTGAGAAATATGAAAGCGTGTAGATAGGCAGGTTGTAAAGTTTTTATTAGATTAGTTTGTCCTATGGCATCAAAACATGTCACACATGATTGTGCAGTTACGTTTCCTGCAGAAAAGTCCAAAATGGACCAGTGGTGTTGACTGTAGGTCCAGTTACCGAGATTCATAAAAGCATTCAACAATACCCACAAAATGACAAGGTTGCCTTCATATATTGCTGTACATATTTACTCACAGATATCTGAAAACTATTGTAAATTTCTGGAAGTGTGCTTGGGAACTTCTCAGCATAATCGCATGACTGCAATGTACCAGTACTTCTAATATGCATAATTAGTGCAGCTGTGTTTCAATGTTATCATGCAGGCTAGTGCCAACTGCAACTGAAAAGTTCATCTTTAATTCCTTATTTTATGGCTTATGCATAATTGCCCCATTGAAAATTAATCCAAGTACCATGGCTGCAAAGTCAACTTGGAATTAGGCAATCACATGCAGTGAAGAAAAAATTTCCTATAAATACTGACTGGTGCCTTTCACATTGGAACCTAGGACTTGATATGCCATGAGATTGAATAAAAATTGACCACACATGTGTACATGGTGTAAAGCAGTCAGGACATCAGTTCATACATAAAGAAAATGCAAAACAAAACCCCAACACATAGAAATGAAGGGGATAGGACGATGAACTGCTAGCAACTGAGCTTGAACACATGTTTGGCTTTTTTAGTGATGTTCATGCTGTTGCTGTGGATATGTGATTGTTTAATCATGTAATTTTTCCGTACTGCGTGTTTATATTTTTCTGTGGTTTCGAATAAACTTCACTTGCTAGTAGCGCGTCGTCCTGTCCCCTTCCTTTCTCTGTGTTGTGATTTTCTTCACACCCTTTTGAACAATGAGTATACAACAAACAACTCGCCCGACTGTCCCTGTTAGGACTTAAGTTTGCTGAATAATGCTGGATCCACTCAGCATCTTTTTAAATAATGCAAAATTTTCAAATGCACACGATATCAGAGAAGTTGCACGCAGTATTGCGCGTAACACTCTGCATCAATCCCAGTGCTGGCCCAAATAAAGTAAGATGTACGAGCTGTTCGACATGGTGTACAGTGAGACGCAGCAGAGTTTTCCCACAATCATGGGCGTCGGCGTGGGGTTGCAAAAAGGGCACCTGACCCCTCAAGGCACACTAGCACTTGACCCACCCAAGCTACAACAATGCTCTGTCGCACACCCGGCCGCTGTGTTACAGCGGATTGCACCTCTGAAGAAAAATTCCTGCCGACACTCATGCCCACAATACAGTGTCGAGCACAAAAAAGCGGGCAGGTAACTCATGCTGGTTTGCCGGAAGTGTATTCCTGAAAATAACACAAAAAAGAAGTCCATTAAGGTTTCTGTATCCATAAAAATGAATGTCTTACCAAAGACTCTCAACTCACTTTCCTTATTGCAGGCTTTTTGTCAAAACACTAAGTAAATATAAAAATTGAGATGCTGCTATCTATTTCCTTGTGATCTTTTCACTTAGTGTACACGGGGCAAAAAATACACGGAGTTAAAAAAATGCGAAACACCAAAGGTGTACTTTTGTCATGTTTACCATTATTCGGGTAACTTTTGATGTCGGCAAAGTTATCATTATAAGTGCACTTTGAAAGGGGTGTGAATGTTAGTTAGGTCTTCTTGATGCTCTGTTTAGGAGTGAAGATTGGGCAACTTGGTATTGATTCAATGCAAAAATAAATAGTGCATGAGGATAATTCATGGAGATAAACTAAGGTCTGGACAAAAGAACAGCACTTTCACCTTGTCGAATTGTGTGAACAGTTGTGATACTCTGTATTGATCATAAAAAATATGGCAACATAATGCAATACAGCAAATAACGAGAGGGAATAAACAAGGTGATTCAACAAGGTGGTTCAACAGATTCAACTGACTTGATGTGATTAAATTAGCCTTGCACATCTCCTAATGACTAAGAATATTCTCATGTAATCTTGACAAGTTCCACTGGTGATATCTGACTATTGAAGCTGCATTCCTTCCGTGCCGTTCAACAGCCGTTCATTGTTTTCTGTTCTCAATTTTTTGTGGTTTTCATTGTTTTCAATAGCGTAAATGTTCACTCTTTTTTATTTTTTCACTTTTCAGTTCGCGTGTGTGTTTCGAATTTGAATGTGCTCGCGTTTCTGCTGCTCTGTTTTTCTTTTTTTTTTTTGAATGCATATGTGTTTTGCGTTTGAAAGTGCACATGTTTCTGCTGTTCGGTCTTTTTTTTTTTTTTGCTCTACTGGGCCTCGTGCACTTCGCAAGCTACCATTGCAACTTTTTGCTCGTGGCCCATTTCTTTTATTTTGCTCGAATAAAGATTCATTCATTCATTCATTCAATACCATAAAATGCATGTGCTTCATAATACACCCTGTCACTTAGCAGATGTCTTTCACATGATATGGCCGCCATTATATCGCTTTACATTACTTATTTTTTCTAGCTAAATGAACCCAAGCTAATGATGTTAGCGTACCTAGATGTGCTATTTCACTGTACCTTGATGCATATGCATCAAGGTACAGTGCTTATGTACCTTAATATGTTATTTCAGGAGATAGGTACAGTGCGCAATGCAAAATTGTTCTCGAAAAGTCTTCTCACTTTCTGATAATCTGTCCTTCGGTGGTTTCTGACAGTTGCGTGGCGGCAGAAAGATGTCCAGGGTAGTTCACAGTATGCAAAGTAGACGCTGCAAAACGAGAGCGCACGGTTATGTCACATGTCAATGCGCAAAAATCGACACCGAGATGAAGGATCAAAGCAAACAAATGAAGGCTGAGAACAGAATAAGTAGAAAAGAAAGTGGGCCTTTATACACATCTCATCACATGACAATGTGATAACCGTGGCTTTTGCTCTAGTGTATGCTCCCTGAAAGCATTCTGCCTCATTCATGCTTTATCGCAAGCAAGAAAAGTATATCGAGCAAGCGAATTTTTCAGGGCGCACTCATGCGTGATTAGCTGGTCGTGCGAAGCATGAGCTATATTCACAGGAGTTTCAAAGCACGCATCACACATCTCTGAGCTTAAAGGGACACTAAAGGCCATTAAGTCGACGTTGATTGTTGAAATGAAGGTCCAGAAACCTCGTAGTGCTACTTTTGTGCCGAAGAAGTGCTTATTTTGAATCAAAATCACGTTTTAGTGGGCCGCATCGCGTTAGCGCACTTCAAATCACCCGCCTGAAAGCGGTGTTTCTCACGTCACTGCTGCCGTGCCCAAGGTTGCCCGCCTTTACTGCGCGGCGGCGTGCACTGGCTGCGTGCGCCATTCGGGCGTCCGGCAACACCACATGCATGCGGCATTTCATCGAACTTTATGTCTATGTCAGAGCGACTTTCGCGAGCGTGCAAAACACACGCGGCCGTACGCGATACCGAAACTACCACTGAGACGCGACCGCGTGAGCGAAGCAGGGTGTCGGGCGAAGCTCAGTTCGGCGAAAACGGAACCTTTGAACCACGCGCGCCATTCCCCGTGGCAGCACCAAAGAGGATCATTTTTCCATGAATCAAACAGAAACGAACAAGCAATATTTTATTACGTCTCTTGATGTACGGAAGGTTCTTTCTTTATTGCAGCTAGTTTGATTACGAGTGACTAATTGTAGTCGAACTCTCTCACGTCATCGGGATCACTTCCAAGATGTGCCGCTCGTGGCGCTTATCGTGTGATAGATTTAGCTTAATTTCTCGGTAAGTGGGGCACTGCTGTGAGAATATTGCCGTTTTAGAAGTTGTCATACATTGAGCTTTCACTTGTTAGTTGCCTTTCACTTGTTAATTGCTTTCAATTGTTAATTGCCTTTAGTGTCCCTTTATTGACTTTTAAATGCGAAGCATTTCTTAGCGAACTTCTGCGACTCTGAGAACATCAATCTGTCCATCTATCTACCTAGCCGCCTACAACTCTGTGCTCATGTGGTCGCTCAGGCTGCAGGTACAATACGCGCACACACGGCCGACACAGCTGAGCAGTTGACCAGTGGCGTTTACAAGGCCAAGCTTCGATATGACGAATTCCACGACGGCTTCGCATCGGCATCACGCCGTCGTGTGGAATTCGGAACTTCATCGATGCTTCAACGACGCTCTCCTCGCCCTCCTTCCTCATTTTTTAAATTTTTTTCCTTCGCGCACGCATGCGCCGCGAAGCTTTCTTCCATATAAATTGGGTTGCGCCGCGTCTCGCTGTCGCTCGGCGATCTGGCTGGCCACAGCCTCCAAGGTCAAACGGCGCTTTCTCGCTTCCTCTCGAACGCATACAGTGCCCGTTCGAGAGGCCGCTTGAAGAGAGTCACGTATATTTTTTCTTAGGGTTATCTGTGCATGGGATTTTATTCAGTGCGCTGAAGCATGCCGCCTCTAGCCATTTTGTTATACACAAGCGTATACTGAGTGCACTTGCGGTGCCGATCGGTCAAATCGAGGGCTCGCAGGCTTTTCCTTTTAGTTTCTTTATTCTTTCCCCCGCACAGCTGCATACATACCGGCCAGCACTGGAGGAATTATAGAAAGCTTCGGGAAAACTAAAGAGAAAACATGCCAGAGGAATTGAAATTGGAGTTTTTTGTTCTTGAACTCCATTTGACGAATGGCGTCAGATAGTGAATTTACCTCCTTTCTCCCACATAATTTTGTAACGAAGTAAAACTGAGGACGCAGAACCTTATTACGCCAACCTCATTACTCCCTAATGGAGTACTGTCCAGATGCTGGTAGTGTCAAGATGGATTGCAGCCCTTAAAACGCCCAATTAGTCTAGTTTGCGTTTGCAGTATGAATCAACACGTACGCCGCATAGCACCGACCGTACAATTTCCTAAAATAATGCATTCGAAGCCTCCGTTGCGCTGAAACTACCGAAGCACTTCCTGTCGGCTCTCGTTAGTGTCATGACGCAGTACTTCATTTCACCGTTTCTAGGCAGCGACACCAACCCGAGAAAGCAGATCACCGTGAGAGGGAGGTGTGAGAGATATAAGGCGCGCTTGTAAGGGCTCGTGCATGAGCGTCGGTGGCGCAGTGGGTAAAGCGCCGGGCACCTGCCTTCGTGGACTGAGAGGTCGTGGGTTCGGTTCCCAGCTCATATAAGCCAACGAAATATTTTCTTCTTGTTTTTTCTTCTTTATCTGTTAATGTACATTTTAACGACGTCTTTTCTGTGACGGGAATGATGTCAGCAGTCTTGGTGGACTCCGGCATGAAACACTGCCGCGTAAAAAACGCCATGGAAAACTCATTCTAGATCGCAAAGCAAAAGTTGTAGTTTTTCAAGTATATTATAGACCTTTAGTACTTATGAACCGACGCGTCGCCCTTAATTACATGCTGACATGTGTAAATGCGATTGTGGGATAGATGACGGATGGAAGATATTTTTTTCCGTAAGTAAATGTATTGAATTCGAACAACTAGCGGAAAAAAGTCACTAACTTGCCGCTGTGTCGCCACCTTATGGTGGACGCTACGAAATAACCGATCAAGTTCACATACCAAGGTGCTGATAGCTCTCGTCTACAATCCCTAAGACCTTTCCTACAGCTCATATAGGGGTATTTAGAGTAGAAAATTCATCATAAAAGGCGCAAATATTTGTGCAATCTATTTCAACAAAGAAGAAAGCTTGTGCCTATCCCTTCTAACACTTTTCCCTGCATTTCGTGGCAAGACGTAAAGTCCATGTGAGATATTTTCTTTCTTTGGCGCGTTCCTTGATTTCTGGGTTAAATTACGCATGAAGTGAAGCAGGCAAAATAGCTGCACAATTTCTTAATGTCTCAAATAAAGTTGCAATAGTGAAACACTGCGCAGCACGGCACTGGCGAATGCATGACTTTACTTTAATTGCTCAAATTTAGTCCCACCGAATCAAAGTAGGCACAGCGCACAAACATAGCGGGGAGAACACACGTAAACCGTCTAGATCTCATCTACGAATGAAATATCAATTTATGACTTTTCATGCGCAGTCGCGGTTGCTCAAGTATAGGTTCCAAAATATACTACGCGTTGCGAATGAAATCCGATCTCAAACAATAAAATCGTGCCATATCACTGGCGGAAATATTTGTGAAATTTCAATTACGGAATGGCACGTTTTCTGCCAAGTAGTAAACGTAAGGCTTCTGTAGCCGGAGATAACGGGTCACCGGCATATATAATATATTACTTCGCGGTTTTGCACAATATTAATGAGAACTAACAGACAATAATGCCAAGGAAAGTATGGGGACCTTATTTGTAGTAATTATGGAAAAATGTGAAGTCCCTGTCGGTGGCAAGTCATCTTTTTCGTACGCTTTCTTTCTTCACATTTATACCATGAAAAATACAAATAAGGTCCGCTATACTTTCCTTGGCCTAGCGAGGGTCTCGTCCTGGCAGATTTGATGCCTTCAGGTAGAATGCGAGGGAATATTGATCAGGGGTGCTATTCTGGACATTGTCAAATTCCGCCATGTTGATGATTTGATTGGTCACGCGAAGTCGTTCGCATTGTGGCGCTGCAATGGCGTTACGACACAGGAATCCGCGATGACGTAACGTGCCAGAAATAGTAAATTTTTTCCGAAGCAACGCTCGCCGTACTCTGTCATGTAGAAATAAAGGTTTGGGTGAAACAACGAAACCGAAATATGGTACTGAGCTGTGCCTACGGTCAACTTGCGGTTTGTCGAAACTACTGCTCGCTTGACGAAGAGCCGCCATGTCTGCAACACGATTGGACATTGCACTGATGGCGCCCATTGCGTCACAGGATCTCACTTTTTGTAGCGTCAAATTGACGTTGCGTGACGTTGCATCCTGCCAAATTTGCAGCTTAAAATGTGAGAACGATGAAGTGCCCAAAATTGGCCGCCATATTGTTGTAAATTGAGTTGCTTGTTCGATGTGCAGCCTCACATACGTATGTGTAGATGCCATTCCGTGAGTTACTTTACAAGCATGTTTTCGGTTAGTAATATTATAAAGTGTTGTACATGAAGCTTGCCTGTTAAAATAAAAGGTTATTGTTTAATTTGGCTTGTTCGAATTTGCGGTTCTCGCCGCAAGAGAACGCTAGATAAGCGAAGAAAAATGGCGCTGCCCTTTGTTGTGTAGTGGCTGGAGCTGTAGGAAGCATCGCGAGTACCGCGATGCTTTTGTGATGACCGATCAATTATTTCAACTGTGGTGCCGGCTGACGAAGGACAGTGTGCGATGGCTGTGCGGGGAGCTTCGCCAGGACCTGGAGAGGCGGAGTACGGACACGAGAACAGCCCCGACCGTTGTTGTTGTTTTTGTTGAGCTACAAGTGCTTTGCGCCCTTCGCTTGTTCGCCACCGGCAGTTACCACGACGCGATCTCGAACAACGAGGACGTGGCGACGAGCTAGTCCAGTGTGGGTCTCACGATTCATGCTGTCATGGAAGTGATCGTCGAGCGCCTCGGTAATGAGTGGATCGCCCTCCCTGCCAAAAGGAAGGCTTTGTCCACATAGATGCAAGATTTGAAGGCTGCATTGAGGTGGTCGACGACACGTTCGTGTGCATAAGTGGGCCGTATGAAAAGGGCGATGGCAACAAGGCTGCTTACTTTTGCCGCAAGAACTTTTACGCCCCCAGCGTCATGGTGGTGAGAACAAATTTCATCTTATTCAATCTCGCGCATGCTGTTAGTAGAATGCAAATGAGGAACGTGAAAGACAGCTTTTCGCCACTCTCCAGTATTTTAACGACATTTGCCGTGGCTCCAACTGCAGTGATAGAAAAGAACGCAGTAGTCGCGGTAACGGAGTTTCCGTCACTATTTAGTTTTGGCAGGGGTGACGTGACACCATAAAAAGTTTATCGAGCTTCATATTTGATCGTGGTAGCGTTTAAGAAAAATAATGCATGAAAGGAAATCAAACGTGCTGATTGCGCTCTAATTTCATAAACAGTGATATGCAGACATGCAGTAACTGCCACATATGAAATGAAGGATACAGCTGTCGAAGCTGCGCTCCGAAAGCAACTCGAGAGAAATAAGTGCGTTGGACCACACAGTTACAGTTGTTCTGCGTGCAGCTGGTTTTATTGCTGTTGCCGACTTCCTTCCAAAGCAAACAACACTCTGCAGGTATGTGACCAACCCTGCCGATGACTGCCCTCGCACTCGGGGCCCGTGCACGACGCCTTTATGTGGAAGACCTCCACCGTGAGCCAGGACTGGGCAGTGGACGCCGTAGCCAGGTTGGTGAATAGCTGCTTGGTATGCAAGCGTGAGAATGCTTGTGTGGTGTCTTAGTGTAGCAAAAACATTATTCATGGTAATTTTATTACACGCTGCATGGTTCTTAACTACTCAAGTCTCTTTGCCCAAATTTCTGCCCCGTATGTTAGTACTGGCAACTACCTTGGTCGAACACTATCTACTTTAGTGGCACTCATGTTACCTTGAATGAAAATTCTCTCATGCACACATTTCAGAAAACAAGTCATACTGAGACCCGAGGCGGCACACAATAATCCGACTTGCTCTCAGTGTATAATGGCAACTTGTCTTTCTATGGTCATGGGAAAGACTACTAGTGCAATGAAAGGTCAAGCATGAAATAAACTTTCGTGAAGAGATTGTATGATCCGTTATTATAAAGTGGTGAAATAATAAATAGTAAGCATGCGATGATACAGAAAATGCTACACTGTGAGGCTATGTTAAAAAAAGAATACATCGAATACAACTGCCATAGATGTTGCACATTCATAAATACAATTAGGTGTAGAAAGGACAACTTGTATAAAAAATACAAATAAGCAAGCACAGCCATGTGCTATATAGCAATAAATAAGGTCAACTGACAACTCAAAGGTATTTCAGTCATGGTTCATAAAAAGCGCTAAAAAACAACTCAAACGGTTGCAAAAGAAACCTGCTGTCACGTTTCATTGACGGCCTAAGCACAAAAAAAATCTAAGGGAAACCAAGCCTTGAGTGCGCTGACCGTCTGCAGCCGCACATCAGTCCCAAAAGAAAGAACAACACCCTTACCACCAAAGAAGATGCGCCTTCTGTCACTCGCCCCTTCTTTTCTATGAAAGAGGTTAAGGGCTGCAGTTCAGTAGCTTCGTTGTCATTCCTCCTGACGAAGAAATGAGTTGATAAAGCCATTTTTTCGTTGGAGCATTTCAAAAGCCGTAATTATGTAACCTAACCAGACAAGCAATTCTGTGAATATGTCTAGCTGTAAAAAAAAAGGAAAGCAGTGCATATCAGTGACACGATGTCTTCGAATAAGTTAAAAGAAGTGAGAAAGGAATAGTACATAATCATGTATACATTCATATTATGCTAATTGAAACACTGTCCTCCACAGGTGATAGTGCATATTCGCTTCAACCTTGGCTGCTTAACCCATCCCTGGAGCACATCCTGCAGAATCCTCTGCTGCCCGATTCCACCGCACCCACACTTCACTGCGGGTGCGTCGTGCTTTGTGTCGTGCTTCACAAACCTCGGTGTTGGCAGCAGCTGCTGAGCGAGACGACATCCCTTGCACTGAAGAACTCGAATGAGAATATGGCGGACCTTTAAACAACAATAGCGACGATACGGCTGCAGTAGACATGAACCAGGCGGGTAGGCAAAGCAGGATCACGCTCTGTAGTGGTTCACAGCTGGGCACGAATCGATGTAATGGGGTTTACATTCCTGCGAGATGTGCACAGAAACGTGAAACACAGAAGCCTTGCTGTTTCTCATGACAAAGTAGCCCACTGCATTGTATTCGATCCTATACCTATCCACTTGGACTTGTGTTCTTGCAGGAATTGTATTCTGACAAAAGCTTCATTGTGTTTCGTCATGAGAGCATACTAATTTGTACCAAGCAGTTAGGCAAAAGCATGCTCAGTTTCTGCCGCAATCGTAGGAGGACTAGTTTGTTGAGACCATAGTGACCTCTGTATTATTTGCAGGCAGTGCATGCAACATTGAATGCCATTCCAGAGCATTGTTTTCGGCACTTTATTCACAATGCGAACACATTGTGATGACTGTACGAGTCCTGGCAGGTGTGTACAAAAGCTCTATTCATGTAGTAGCCACTCGTACATTCAAAGCACAAAACTTGCTGTGATTGGTAATCTATGTAAACGCTTATAGGACAAAACGAACCAGTACCGAAAGGCGCAACGTGGGCACAGCACTGTGTAGCTACTTCTGTCCTGGTATTCATCTGGTGGACTATAAAAAGTTTACATGCAAGAGTAACACATGATCTTTCATAATGTATTGTGAGTCAATTGGATCTTCTTGTAATTCATCATTGTGAGTCAATTCATCATCCTTGCAATAACAAAAGCGGTCAAGTGTCTCATTGCTTGCATCATTGTCTTATCATTCACTGCTGCCAACAACAACAAAGGATGCCTCTAATATTGTACCAACCAGTTTTTGAAACCAGCACATCTGCATAAAAGACATCTCTTTGATGCAGTTTGTGCACTTCTAGTGTTGCAGTCCAATGTAACATCAACTGCACGAAATACTACAATTCCTCTTCTTTACTGTGGCCATTACGCACTTCTATCCGTATGTTGTAAGCAACGTGGAAGTACCTTCCACAGTTAACACCTTCGGAGGCATCACTTCGGTGGATTGAGATTCGCCTAGACTTACTTTCAGATTCAACTGGATCGCGCGTAACGTGAGGTCCTGAACTTAACTCTTATTGCTCGCTTATGATATTTACAGATTGTAACTTACTTACAGTAGTCCTTAGCATCCTCAGCAAAACATATAGCCCATCTAATGATCACGACAGTTCAGGAAGATACTTCGCGCGCAGAGCGTTATAAATAACGCGCTGGCTGTTGGGCTAGTTGGCACATTACTTAAGACAAACTGGACGCGGAACAGCCACTGCACCAAAAATACAGAAGGAACAAAGGGCATTATTAACTTGCAATGCTGTGCAGCTCCTTATAGCGCTCTGGACGCCGCGGGCCCTGGGAACGAAGGGCCACCGCAGCCCAGACGGGGTCGATGCGATACTTGTAACGATGCGGGGCGTCGTCCACCGAACGTGCGTCGCCAAATCGAACGGCCATCCGCCTGTTCTCCTGCATAAGCATGTGCATAGCTGAAACTTCAACACCACCCGAGTGAAACGCAAGCTTACCTGACTGCACCGTCATTGCGCGCCTCGAGCTCGAGCTGCCGCCACTCCGGCGGCGGCCTGCTGCTGGGGCGCAGGAAGTAAAGGCGCTCTGTCATCGTCTATCACGGCTCCCATCGTACCTCCGATAGTAAGTTGCAAACCACCCTCCCCATACAGGGACGATCGGTAAAAAAATGCAACATCGCGGCCCACTGTTCGCGATCTGCCGACATAACCACATAACCGCAGAACACCTACACAAAACAACCAGCGAAATAACGATGTCGGCAATGTCGACGCTGGCTTGGCTGGTTCGCTTATTGGCTAAAAATGTTACTATGCTTTGTCGCTCATCTCCAAATATGGCGCTAAATTGCAGACGTTATCGTCTGCTTCACAACTTTAAAACTAAACGCTTCACTTTTCTTTTATTTTTTTTGTGTACATTAACAATTTCAGATACAAAATACTATTTAATTGCACGTTTCTTTGCATCTTATGTCCCCTTCACGTCACGTTTCGCAAGCATTTCATGCGTTTGCGTCATCATTGTGTAACGTCACGACTACGTCAAATTTGACAGAAATGGCGGAAGTCGAGAATAGCACCCCAGCTGCGATCTCTTAAAAAAAAAAGATGACGTGCTACGTGACGCCAACAGGCAAAAAGAGTGTTCCACACTCTTCACCATGGCTGTGATCGGCGCTGACTAACACTCCTAGGTTGAAATGCACATATAAACCCTATAATCTGGACGGGAAGATGACCGCCGCCGTATATCAGTGGTAGAGCATCGGACGCGTTTTTAGAAGGTCGCAGGTTCGGTCCCTGCCGTCGGCAAGTCATCTTTTCGTCCACTTCTTTCTTCACAATTATACCATAAAAACTACAAATAGGTCCCCTGTACTTTCCTTGGCATTATAGTCTGTTAGTTCTCATTAATATTGTGTCTAACAAAGAAAAAAACGAGCCCTTAAAGTCATTTTTTTCTTTATTCGCGGGTTTTAGTTTTTTTTTACTCACATACTACACCCTAATAAAGTAAATGTCGCAGAGGTACGCTTCTTTGGCCGCTTTCTTTCAAACCATGTGACACCGGGTACGGCAGTAATGGTGGCCGGATAGTGGTTCCACATGTTAGCCATTCTTGCAATGCATGAACTAAAACAGCATTGGCAGACTACATGGAACAGCCAATTCGATCGATTTTCCAGGTGACAGAAGACACATAGATCAGTACTGCAACAATTGGTGCGCGAAAATGGGGGTTCAAGTATCACACATTGTACCTAATGCATACGCGGTGAAATTTATGATGGGGAGTTAACTTTTGTAAGTTTCAGGTCTTGTTTGATTTATAGCAACTGGACGAACGCGTAAAGTTATGCTTAAACATCGTAGCTAGTATCTGCTTTTCATTAATAATGAAGTATGTGTTAGCCTTGAAGACTCCATTCGAAAGTGCGCATACTGTTACGTTTGGCCTAAAAATTCATCGAGGCCGACGCTATTGAGCGTACAGCTGTCTACCGGAATGCTGTCTTCTCCCCCCGTATCGGCGCTTAGACGGAGGCAGGAATGCCGATTCTTCCTGTAGGAGCTTTTGCCGGGCGGGCGGACATGTCGCTGTCGACGGATTTCCCAGAAAAAGGACGTCGGAATTCGGAGACCCCTTTTTGGCTTGTTGTTCTCTGCGTGAGAAAGCACCGCGGGAGAGTTTCTCACCCACCATCTGCCTTCTACCCTACCGCAGCAGGGAAAATTAACCTGCGCCGGAGGGAGCGGTCTGCGTGTTTTCCGGAATTCGACACAACCCCGCTTTGTCGTGCGTTTTGGTCAGCGTGGGACTGCGCCGTTGAAGACGCTCCCATCAACCCAGGTGGGGCCTTCACCCGAGGCAGCCATCATTCAACACTTCTTCCAAGTATTACTGGCAGTGGAAACGGAGGTCATCGGCCCTTTCCCCTTTGGACTGAAACTCCTCGCCGACCTTCTCACCTACGAGTCTTCGGGGCGTGGCGAGTGTATTGTGTGACTCTTTGCCTCCTTTCGGGAGGCCGGACGCCAGGACGACAGGTCACCGGATTGGCGGGAGACGTTGACACCGGTTTGCCAGTGCTTATGCAGTGACAGTCTCGGGGCTATAAAAGCCGAAGACTTTTGCTGTTATTTCTCTTCTTTTCACCTCCTGACTTCATCATGTAAATAAACACGTTCCTTCTTGAAAGACGCGTCTCTTCCCTGGGAGCCAGCTACCGTAACGAGACCCGCCGAACCCCACTCCTTACAATACCTATTCATTTAAACCTGACTAAGAATTTATAACGTTGCAGTTTACCAGGGTGCTATGCAGGATGGCCCGAGTTTCGCGAAACTCGGGATCTTTCCGAGCTCTGGCGACACTCCCTTTTGAACGAGCTAACAGTACGAGAAGGTGAAATCCATCCCTCAGCGCGCGCTCCGTTCCATTGGCTACGATGGAACGCGGCGTCACGTCAAGTGTGGTCGAGAAGGTTGGGTTGTGTCTTAAAACTAGAGGCACCTTCTTTCATTTGTTTTTTGTTCCACTGAGTGCAGAAGTGGACCAATGCAAGAAAAGTGACAGAAACTTACTAACTCTATTTCTTATGTGTGCGCGGGCAGTTTGAACCCATTTCAAGTGTTTATGTCTGCACTAAGTATCCTTTAGAATAATCAGCACCGTGGCCTCTGAGATTAGTTCCGACCGAGCGCCTTACAACACCGCGGCTAGAGCTAATCGACGAGGCCACGTGTATAATCACCATGGTAATAATAATATTATCTGGGGTTTAACGTCCCAAAACCACGATATGATTATGAGAGACGCCGTAGTGGTGGGCTCCGGAAATTTCGACCACCTGGGGTTCTTTAACGTGCACCTAAATCTAAGTGCACGGGCCTCAAACATTTTCGCCTCCATCGAAAATGCAGCCGCCGCGGCCAGGATTCGATCCCGCGACCTTAATCACCATGGTCGGTGTGTACATTCTAGCGTGTTGCCCAGCCGGCGCGCGCCCTCTTCGTCCTCTTATTAATCGTCTGCTCGCTCCTCGAGCAGGTGCCCGGCTAATTAGCTAATTGGTTGGGCGATATACCTAGCTAAGTCAGGATATGCTATGACGAAGCTGATTAAGCCAAATCATGCTAAAGACGAGCTAATTAAGCAACGTCTTACGAAGACCATGCTAATGAAGCCGTGTAAAGCTAAGAACAAACTAAATAAGCTCATGCTAATTAACACGGAGCTGATTAGGAGTGTGTAATTAAACCAAGATAATCAAGATGTTACTCACCGAGATCGTGTTCATTAGTATAAAGCTAATTAGGATTACGCTAATTATCTCTGTACTATTCAGGACCTTGCGAATTAAACGGAGTAATTAATGTCGTTGTAATTGAAACATTTAGCAATCAAGAATGACTATTCAATTACATGTTAGTTAGGACCGAGCTAATTAGGGCCATTCTAATTAACACGGCGCTAATTAGGAGCATACTAATTCAGAACAAGCTAATTAGGTACTTTCTCACCAAGAACGCGGCAATTCTGATCACTCTAATTAGCATTTATTAAGCATATTCGTGCTAATTAGGTCGTTGGTAATAAAATCTGAGTAATTTATGTCGTGTTAATTAAAACATTACCAATTAAGACATAACTTTTCACTACCATGTTAATTAAGGCCTAGCTAATCAATAGCACCAGTATTGAGACCGAACTGACACGGTCATTACTCCGAAGCAAACCAAGAATACTGAGTAAACGAGACACATAATAAGCTCGAAGAAGCTAGGTGACCACAAGCTCCTCCGATGGCATCAGCCTTTTACGAGTAGTGCAAGCTGACCAAATGATTTCATATGCAAAGAAGCTGCTGAGTAGCGTCCACCGCATGAAACACTTGACAGGCACACCGAAACTATGATAGTCACGAGTTCAACTGGGGCCTTTTCAGAATCAACGAGTTTGTGCCCGAGTTCGCACGCCAATCAATTTGATTTGCAGACGCCCGCGGTGAAGATCGGGTTCGCCCACCGCGTTTCCTCTTGCCGAGGAGCAGTGCTCATGACGAAACGCCAGCCAGCGGCACGATTCATCTATCAGCTTAATCGCACAGACTATGCACACACGCACGATGAACTAAAGGTTATATCATCACGTGGCTACGATGTCTCGCATTCAATTTCAGCGCGCTCACGACGTACCACTCACAGCCACGAATCAAGCGCCCCTGGTGGGATTTGCGGCGAGAAATGTTATTACTTATTTGTTTGTCGAGACATTGTTTCTACCGATTCGTTACTACAGAAAAATCTTCAGACGTGTAACGTAAGTATAGCAGTAACCTGTCCATTTATTTATCTGTAATATTCCAGAGAAGCGAAACGAGCTGCACCAGAGTGCTGCGTGTGCGCCCTTGTTGCCTTCGAAAGTGCAAATTTCCATGCTGCAGGTGGAACGAAAGAATTTTCCGAAAGAGGACAAACGCCCACGAGTACGCCCGTGGGAGGCGCGATAATCATTTGGCAAAAAGACGCGACAATCACGCTGACGTCGCTGCACTGTCAAAATGTTGACTGAGTTGCGGCGCTGACGTGTTCGCACGCGGCGTTCCTTTGAAAACCGCCGCAAATGCCGCACGTGCGTTTGTGACGCCATGCTCTTTCTTGTAACTGTTTTTATCAACGCGCTATCGCGTGCTCCGCACTGTCTTCCTGTCATGACCGCCGTAATGCGAGCTCAGAGCAAACTCGTGTGCCCGAGAAGCTCGGGCCATCCTGCATACCACCCCAGGTACGGCTTATTAGCGTTCTTTTCATTATCCTGTGTGCGCGGAGTCGCAAGGTTCGCTTATATCACTGCCTTGTGAGAGAACGCTGCACGCGCTAAGTCGGCATCCATGTTCACATGTGTTTTACATCGACGTAAGTTGCTAGCATATAAACCAGGCTTTTATTCAGAATATTTGGTCGTCATTCGTTTGCGTGTAGTACAGTTAAGGCATGTTCACACCGAACGCGGTGTACGCAAGCGGGCAAATGGATTTTCAAAGCGGAAAGGGAGCGAGCGGGCGCGGCTGATCAGACCAACCGAGTTTGCCTTGCAGCCCACTCCGCCGCGGAGGCGGAGCAATCCACGAATTCATGGTGGACGTGCCACCACCTTAAGGCACTACGGGATACTGCGCGCGCGCGTCTCGAGCCCTGATTGGCTGCGGCAAAAGCGGACACACTTTTCCGCGCGGAGAAATTTGGTCGGGGCGTGACACGGGCAAGCGGCCACGGGTTGTCCGCTTTCGTGGATCCGCCTCTCCGCTTGCACGTTCCGCGTTCTGTGTGAACGTGGCTTTAAGGCAAACACTTTAGATCCCTCATAAAACGCGAAAATTGACCGTTGGTGTTGGCGTCAACACGAGTGTTATAAAATATCATCATCACGTGATCACCATATGACGTCGTCTTAAATTCACAGATGGCCAAGAATTGCGACCTAATCATGGCGTCACTGTGATGTCGCATGAAGATGTCGCTTTGTCAAAGGTGGGCCGATCTCGAGGCAGTACAAAACCAAGTCAGGTGCAGAAAGCTTGCAATTGCCTCCGATCCTGAACGCAGTGCAAAAAAGCATTAGTTACACAAAGCCTTCGGAGAGGGCCGGGAACGATCAGCACATCGATTGAGAAGAAACGCAAGAAGACGATGGCTTTCATCTTCGAATCGCCCTAGGCGAATGCATAAGAGACCCTGTAAGTGTTTCTCTTCCTGTGACCTGTCTGGCTGTACTCCAGAAGTGATTGTAAGCTCCAAGACCATTCATGCGCAAATAACGCAAACTTCAAGGCGCGGTGTTGTATCACCATGTCATTAGGACGTAGTCCGCAGCATAATCGCTAGCTACGATGACCTGCATATTTTTGCATGTACGTATGAGGACGCGCCTGATTAAGGCCATACCTATGTTGATGAGATTCGTGAGCAAGTTGTTTTGATTGTAGCAGTCCTGTCGCTACCAATCAACAGAAATGCTGCATTGCTGCGTATGTTGGTCATGTCTCGGCATACGGCAGCGTAAAGAGCTACAGCAACACCAAGGCGCAGCATGCTCTTGTATCTTCGGAAGCACTGCCGTAGCAAGAGTGGTGGTTCGGGGGATTCAAATCCCCTGGATGTTTTCATTTTAGGGCGAAGCTCCTTAAGGCGTGGGTCGGTCGTCCCCGATGTATGTAGTTGTAGTAGTAGTAGCCACCTGTAGTTTAGTTGTTGGAGTTTCACTAGATGGCGGTACTTGTAGTTGATGAAAAGATGCGAGATGTTATAAAACTAGATGGCGGTACTTGTAGTTGATGATGAAAGATGCGAGATGTTATCATAGGAATTATGTCACATATGGCGCGTGTCATTGGTGGAAGGCAATCGTTCGCGACGCCCGCTAGGGGGCGCGGTGTAATAAACCCGTTCGCTGTTGGCGCGCGCTCGGAGTCGCCGGATGGACAAGGCTGCAGAGCGGCGAGCGCGCAAGGCGGCGGCAGTGCGCGCTCGCAGACAGAATCCCGATGTGCGAGCCCGCGAGGCACATTTACTCAAGTGTTTCACTTTTAATTGTGGGGCGAATTGCACGGAAGAGTTTCACGGTTTACCGATGAGTCCTTCCGGAGCTTCGCCCCACTCATCATCATTCACCCCATGAATATGCTGTGATTTTTTTATTCGGTAGATCTATATACCTGCAGGGGGTCGAACCTGCCCCCTCCTCACTGACATAACTTTCTAGCTACGCGGTGTAAGGCAGCGCGATTCAGAAAAAAAAAACAGTAGATACAGATATACCCCGAGGAGCGCCGACTTAAAAGGGGTTAATTTGCACTTAAACAATCCTTCTTATACGCAACACCTGGCCATATCACCCAAACCATTGATAAGAATGACAAAATAACAGCATCTTGTTACGCACTTTCTATATACACCGCGCGCAAATCTGCTTTTGACCTGAAGGAACTGCGCTACCGGCTGAGTGCGCTTGTACAGGGTGTCGGAACGAAATGTTTTTTGTTCGGTTTTAGTTTCGTTCCACCGCAAAAAGTTCCGTTCCGTTTCTGTTCCGGAACGAAAAAAAAAATGTTCCGTAACGGTTCGTAACGGTTTTTTTTTTTTGCGCAAAAGTTTGAAGTTAAGGTAATCATAAAGAACATTGAATTTGTGATGTAGTGACTTGCCCTCCTCTTTGGAAAGTGGGACAAGGGTAAAACACGTTCTTCAGAGGAGCGGAAGCAACTCTACCACGAATTCCTACTAACTTGCACAAAGCAGTCTTAATTTCAAAGTCATAGTATTTATTTTCTCAAAAGACAAATACGATTTTTTTAGTGGGCTCAGTTCCAGGCCCGAGGCATGATGGCAGTTTGGCGTCCGGCCATGGGGCGTCGCTACCGTCGAAACGATTGCAGCGAACCTGGTACGGGCGGGATGAAGGCCTCAGTAAGCCTAATTAAAATAAAATAACGCGGCCACGGTAGTACACAGTAGTAAATAAAAACGTGCTTCTGCATTAAACTATAACCAGCCACGAGTATTACAAGGCAAAGTTTTAAAGAAGTTTTGTAAACATGACTGTGCGTGGCTCCGCTAGGTACCGCCGCCATCACGCCTGCGCAGCGCACAAGCAGACGCGCAAGCACGAGAGCGCATAGAAACGCAAACTTTACCACCGCAGCGAGGAGCAGCGATGTCGCACCTTTATTGCGGCGTGAAGTGGTGCGATTCCTCGGGGAATGAAGGCGAACACTATTTATACTTTCACTATTAATATTTCCCAAGATGTTCGCAAAGTTTTGATTTGACTGTCGTTGACCGTTATGATTTGAAACTGCTGAATGAACAGCGAATTTTCTTGCTGCCATTCGTTGCTGCAGCTATCTGTTTGAGAAATGGTTACGATAATAAGTTAAAATTAGTGGGCGGGCTGCAGTTTGTGGCTCGACGCGCGTCACCTCTCAAAAGCGGAGCTGTTCGCTAGTTATGGTTCTGCCTGACGTTACCTCTACTATCTCATGAAATCTAACCAATTCGGATTACCGTGTCATGCAACCGTGTCTTCAGGGTGTTTTGTTACGTGTTACTTTAACTTATGCGTGCTAGTAACATTAACGGAGTGGGATAGTTGTTGTGCTCGCTGCAGCTGTTTTTTTAAGCGCTTTAATGCGTGCGTATACATCATGTCCGTGTAGTTTATGGGTGGTGCTCGCAGCCGACGAAAGTATCGCTCGCAAAGTTATTGCGGAGGCCCCAGTAGCGAACTCGGGACACTGCCCTCAGATTCGAATGTGTGCTGCGGTGTTGCACAAGTGAAAACCACCGCGTTCCTCATCTGTGTGTCTGTTTACACACCGACCGCCTGCTCGGATTTTTGTCGCCGTAAATTGTCCGCATTCCTTCCCTTCGGCGTACCTTGCCGCGCTGCTCGACGGGGGACCTTGAACCAAGCGTGATACCCACCTGCCCCTTTTCGCTCTCGGGAAGCTACCGGAAACAGTTTCGCTTATCTCTTCATTACTCCCTCGTGATGCTTCCAACGGGCGAAGGCATGGCCAAGCTCGGTTTTGGATGTTCATGAAACAGGCCGCGCTTATCGCGCGGGGCCACTTTTTTTTCCCTCTCTAATCTGGACCCATCCCCACCGCCACCCTTTCACTTTTCTGTATTTTTTTTTCAATGCGCTGTTTGCGCTTAGCGTTTACACACCATAATTCCTTATAAGCTTTCAATATCGTTTCGACTCGCAAAAGCAGTGGAAAAACAAGAACTCGATCGAGTTGTGTTTCATATATCAAGTTTTAATTCAGAGAATATTGTCGGGATATATGTAATTATCTGTAATTATAATTTAGTGGAGATTAAAAGCAAGCACATTTATTAAGCTTAGTGCCATGCCTTTAAAAGCTTGCAAGTGTATTTACTCTACCAGCTGTTTTTTCACCGTAGGTGACTAAGTTCGAGTACTTTAATTGCAGACAACCAGTTTACTGCAAGCGAGTTGCCGTCCCTGCTGCTGAGACTGCCCCCCTAGTGTGGAAGGTAGGTGTACCGAACAAGGATCTGTTTCACCTTTCTGCTTGGAATGAAAGGGTACAGAATATTTGGTTGGTGGTGCCACTGTAATACTGCACGAATAGCTTGCAAAAATAAAAACAAAGAGCGGTACTATTTTGTATTCTACACCTGCACACTCGAGCAGATTGTTCTCTGAAATTAGAACAGTAGGTAGAAATGCCACAGCTGTTTTTCAATTACCAGTGCTATGAGAACAATTGCTGTACGTAAACCTTAAATGCAGGAAATGTACTCTAGGGGAAAAAAATGTTGTTAGCTTGCACTCATAGAGTAGATTTTGCATGCTTTCCAGAATGTCTGAGTGCACTGTTTACATGGTATGGATGAACTGATAGCATGCTGCACAAACGCAAAATGAAGAAACAGGGAGATAGAGCAGCGAAAATGGCTTTTGGCATCTCACAGTATAAATAGTTTGTACTCTGTCCTGTTTCCGTCCTTACTCCTCTAGTGTTTGTGGAGCTCGGTATGAGTTCACAACAAACCAACCTCCCTGCAAGAAAACTTTGTTGCGTGGTATAGATATCTTTTCTTTTTCTACATCAATGCATAGACTCAGTGCTTTCTTTGTTGAGCTCATTCCATAGAGATGAAAACACTGAGTAGTTTTCCTCAGGCACATGTGAAAATTGCTCCATAAGTCTGTTGCTCAGTATTCACACGTGCAATGCAAAGTGAGGGTATTAAAATACCTGCTTGCCAGCCTTTTATAGCATATTTATTTCTTTTTCAACAGCCGCTTCGCCAAGCACAACCACAAGAAGGCCCACACCACCGTCACAGGTTTCACCAAGTGATGGTAAGTGCAAAAAGTGAGAGAGAGAATTATTGCAAAGTACACATCCTGCATCTGCATAAGGAAGTATGGACCAGTAGTCTTGATGTTTTCCTAGATATGGACACCTAAGCCTGTGTAATATTGTCACAACCTATAATGTTGACAAAACCATACATATAGTTCAGGGCCTGCAACCCGTGATTTAGTTCACGCAATTATTTATATTTCAAATATAAGGTGGGTGCAGTTGGACCTACATGTTCACACTGAAAATTGTGCTGTCCGATTTGTTGTGATGAGTGTAGCTCTGCGAGATAGGCCAGCGGAATATGATGCACAATCAAGGTGTGCATTCATGTAAATGTGGCTTATGCAGCCCAGATAGCTATTTAGATGAATAATTCAAAATCCTCCACTTTGTAAATGTCATTGCCTCTGTTCAGCATTTCATGAAATGTTCATTTTTGCAATGCTTTGTGATATTTCCTTAATCATGGATGATTCTTTGAAGATAAAATGCTTGGAATGTATAAATCAATTATGATTCCTGTCTCAGTCGCAGAATACACATTGCTTCCAATGAAAAATGGCATGGCAGCACATAGTGGTCCGTATATTAGTAGCCCTGTGATTGCGCCCTGATAGCTTAATCGTGATTTTTTTTTCTCTACAAGACTGATGAAAGCCTATACCTTCGCATTCTTCCATGTCTTTTTTTTTCAGCTGAGCCTAGTCCGAGCGGCCTCCAATTTTCCAAGGAGGGCAGCAGCGCGGAGCAGATGCAAGAAACGCCAAGAAAGTGGGCGAAGAAAACGCAGCTCTGTGCACACCCTTCGCACCAAAAAGAAGCTGCTAACACTTCACTCACGAAGTGAAAGGTACCGCAAGGCAGTCGGTCAGATGAAAAAAAGGGACGAGGCGAGGCGAGTAACGCAGCAGGAGGTTTTAAACAAGCTTGAACCGGATTTGTCAAAGGACCTTTTTTGAACTGCTTAAAGCACGAATCAGGCTTGGTACATTCCCAAAAAAAAAAAACATTGGTCCAAATGTGAAACAATTCACTCTCAATTCACGCTTCCTCAGAGAAATGCTTCACTTGCCACATGTGCGGACACTCAGGTGCTGGCTGGCAGACATCCCAATGACACCTGGTATCATTCCAGGTGCCATGGATGCAATAGAATCAATCATTAAAGCTTGGCCTCTGCAAGACAAAGCATGCTGTCTTTTATTCGATTAAATAGCCTTGAAAAGACATTTGATGTACGATCAATCAAAAGATATAGTGATTGGCTACACATATGATGGAAACACAAGGACTTCTCGTGTGGCAAATGCAGCCATTCTAATGGCTGTGTCTGGCATATCGAGAATTTGGATGCAGCCAGTAGCCTTTGCAGTGTCCCGCAATGCAACGTCAGCTCTTGCAATGCACAAGCTGCTATTAGATGTAATTATGCAGCTTGAAAAAAAAGGTCTTTTGGTAAAAGTGGTCATCTATGATCAAGGGTCAAACAATGTCAGCCTGTCAAGAATGCTGATCCATTCTCTTCATGAACCATGTTTTACTGTCAACAACTGCAAACTATACTTCATGTTTGACATCCCACACCTGATAAAATGCACGCGGAATAATTTGAGAAAACACAAGCTCACGATTGGCTCCGAGGTTGTTGACTGGGCGTACATTGAAACCTTTTACAAAAATACTCGCAAATCACGCCTCTAACACACCAACTGAACATCTAAAAAAAAGATTGGCAAGGAAGCTCAAAGAGCAACATATCTACAAGATGCCCTTTGCTGACATAAGAGTGAAGTATGCCACACAAGTATTCAGTGAATCTGTCTCTGTGGCACTCCTCATTCTCATTGCCATTCAAGAGCTTCCTGTTGATGCTAAATTTACAGCTCAGTTCACAGAAAGAATGGATAAGATTTTTGACAGCCTGAACAGTTCGACCCTAAAAAATCAGGACGATAAGTTGCGGTATGCAATGATTGATGGGTCGGAACACCGTGCTTCCCTTGAGTCATGCATCAGTTGGATTGCCCAATGGCACTTTGGTAGTCCTCGGGACAAGCAGCCACGCACTGTTAAAGGTTGGCAGATTACAATCAAAGCCTTGTTGTTGCTGTGGACTGATTTAAAAGAGGACTTTGATTTCACTCATCTTTTCACACGTTGATTGCAGCAAGATCCCCTAGAAACGTTTTTGGAATCATTTGTCAAAGACTGGTTGCAATGAGACACCAAATGTATACCTATTCGTGGCGGCTCGAAAAAATATTTGGATTGGCAAGCTCTTCAAACTTTCTCAAGGAAACTGTGATGTGACAACAATTGCTGTCCTCAACAACTTGGAGAGTGCATCTGCATTGTTGTCACCTAGCAGCACACCAACCGCAAGCCACAGCACGCAGCAGGCCTCTGATTCATCTGATCTGCAGGCATCTTCACAAGATGCCACTGACATGGTGTATGAAAATGTTGTGTACCATGTCGCAGGTACTCTTGTGAACAACTTTCTTGAACTGAGGACTAGTGAGTGCATATACGAGAACACTCCTTGAAGTGGATGGTGGCTCTCTCCATGGACGACACCAATTCTTTTCACTACTCAAGGAAAGTGGTGTACCCGAGAAATTCCTCGGTTCCATTGCAGTAACCACTGAATCATGACTGAATTACATAAAGGAATTAGATTCGGCCTTCAGACATGAAATCAACTATTGTGCACATTTTTCCAATGTGTGCAAAAATCTGGTAGAAAGGATGCCAATCCGGCAAGCTCTTTTCTGTTCAGTTGGCTGCACTGTGAAATTTCTTAAAATGTTCTGCCGCACAAGGCTACATTGGCACATTACATTTGTAAACAAAAACACACAAGAAACAAAGTCAAGGCACCGTGCTGCTGCCAGCAAAAATAAAGTAGCAGGCTAAATTTATCCTGTGCCTTTCTAGAACACGATTATGTAAATTGGATTTCTAATGCAGCCTTCTGCACCCATTTCCTATCCATTTTTTAGATGTGTTGCACTATTTTTTTGTGTATATGTACGTATTTTATGTATATATGTATATTTTATGTAGGTATATATTTATATATGTGTATTTATAATTCTGCTATGGTTGTATGTAATGCATTGACTACTTTTGCTCCTGCTGCATTACTTTTGTATTATACAAGTTTAACCGACTAACTTTTTTTTGAAGCCTTGTGTGCCCCTATCAGCATGAGTATTACAACCAGAGGTTCTGGATTGCTTTAGTATTGGGAAATGCCAACACTTTCCAAAATGCACTGAAAACCCTGCTCGCTCTGCTTTCTTTCTGTTTGCTTGACATGGTTTGAGAGGCAATCAAACATCCAGCCTCCCAAAAATGCCAAAATTTATGTAATACTGATGACTCGTTTTACACTGAAGCAGTCTTTATAAACAGTAACAGTGTGATTAATTCACAATGAACGTTGCAAAAAGGTTTATTAATAAAAATGTGGGGGTTTTATCTCCGAAAACCATGATACGAATACGAGGCATGCAGTAGTGGAGCACTTCAGATATTTTGAGCACCTGGGGTTTTTTTTAACGTGCACCTAAATCTAAGCTGATGGGCCTCAAGCATATTGCATCCATTGATATGCAGCCGGGATTCAATCCCACTACGTTCGGGCCAGTAGTTGAGCACCGTAACCACTAGACCACTGCGACGGGCCACGAAGGTTGAAGCATGCATGAATTCAGGTGCTCACCAAGTCCAAAAGATTTTCAGCACACAGGGGCTCTGTCATTTTCAATTACAAACCTCTGGTCATGACTGTTGTGCCACTGCAAAGAACTGATGGTGTCAGCTATTCACAGGCATAAGAATACATTGATAAAGTGCTCAGCTCTGTGAGGATTCCAGAGGGGTTTGTGCAGAAGCTGCGACTCGGTTGACATGCATGTTAGTTTGAAATAGAAGCATGCATCCATACCCACTGAAACTATTCACAACGTACTGTTTGTGTAGAGCAACTGTGTTTCTTGTTTAACTAAACTCTGCAAACTCTGACATTCCACATCCTGAACCAACGAATGACAAGCGATGCAGTTCTAGTTGGTGACATTATGATGAAACTGTGCAGTGTTCCCCATCTGCAATATAAGTACTGCTCAGAAAATCTTCTGACATTGTGATGGATCCAACATGATACCTGGTAGAAAATAATAGGGAAGCTGCGTTCAACTTTGCACTTTACTATACTTATTTCTTTGATAAGATGCTTATATTCGTGTATATTTCATGTTACCTTGAGTATTTCGCACCACTTCGAACTTAACTAATGACCTGTGATCATTCCTGTTGTTCACCAGTCACACCACAATGTTTCCACATATTTCAACGGTCACCTCTGCAACTGAGTCTAGACCACTCTTCGTTTTGTTTTTCTCCCTTTATTACTTGAAAAATTAAAGCATCGCGTGTCTTGTTCACATCACGTGAGCTTGCCTGCAACACATTTACCTGGAGGAAAACATGATCAGGGATAGCTGAGCCAAATGGTAGATTTGTCTCACTGCTTTTACAAAATGATATGCTGTAGCACTGCAGTATATTATGACATTGATCTACTTATGCTCCATGGGTTCGTCTACATGAGCCAAAGGCTATGACTGTTAGGTGCACTTTCTGTGTACATATATGCAAAAGTATGTGTGTGTGTATATCTGCAAAAGGCAATGACACAACGCAGGGCAATAAAAAAAAGTACAGGAAGCGGTGTTTTTCCTGTACCCCTTGTTTTCTTCGGCTTGCGTTGCGTCATTATCTGTTGCACAGTATGAACCAACCATTCGAACAACTTGCTTTGTTATGATATTTCAATGCGCGGGAATTTTCGCTTCATGCTGTTAGTCATAATCTGTACAACTCGTATGTGTACACTTATTTACGCTGATGTAGCACTTCTTTATATGCTTACCCTGCTTATGTGATTGTATTATGCTGTATTATGCGTTTTCGTATCCTATTTATATTGTACGCGTGCTCGATGTACGCATTCCTGTATTCAGGTTTTACCACAGCAGTATTTCAAATCCTTTTAGTTTTCTTTTGTTATTATTACCGATATTATAGCCCAATATTGCCTAAACGTGCAGAAATTTACGTTTCTTTCAATAAAATATCATGTGAAGAAAGTTATATGCGCTTTTTGCTTCTCGAGCTAGCGCCGAAAGGGGCTGCTGTGCAGCTGCGACGGCGCCGCTCGCCACCATTCGCCATGCTACCACAGAGGCTACAACGAAGCAGAAAAACAACTACCACATTACGTACGTACACCAGCAATAAAGAGAGAAGACATTGCAGTAGCAATTAGTGCGCAAACGCTCGAACCGACGTCGCGGCCGCGAAGCCGGTGGCACCACGAGCGAGGAAGCGACCGCGAACGGGCGCGGCCATATTGGATTTTTCCTTTCGGATTGGCTCGCCTCCAGCAGAAATCCAAAATCCAGTCAATTCCCGCCGCTCCCAGGAACCGCCACCGTCGCCGGAAGCGGAAAAACGTCCCCATTGGCCCTATGGGTATGTCACTCCACTGTCAGTGCTTTGTGTCAAGGGAGGGAGCACGACCTCAGAAGCAGCACGTCACTGAGTGTACTCTCTGATGTCCGAGACCGCTGTCCTGATAAAAAGATCGCCAGACCTGCGGGGAACACGCAGCACAGTCACAGCGAAAGCTGGAAGAGCGGTCTTTGTAGAGCCCGTTGTAGATTCTCTTGGGGCAATACAAGTACACATGCAAGGTACCCACTACGCCATAATCATCGTAATTTTTCTAAAGTACCTTAGTTCCTACTATGCAATTTTTCGTCATTCTTTTTGGAGAAACGTGGTACCCGCCGCTACACATCTGTATAAGTCAGTGCACTTTGTGCTGTAGCTGATGACGATGAGGAATTATGGCTGAGCACTTTGCAGTGGGTGGGAACTTGCAGTGTTGCGGAATGGGAGCCTCCATACCATTCCAGCTCCATTCCGAGGAATTAGGACTTGCCGCAAATCCTTCCTTTCAACTCCTCGGAATGAAAAAACTTAGCCCATTCCCACTCCGGGATTGGCCGGACAGTTCAATTCCATTGCTGTAATTCCTCAAGTAGGAAAGGCATCTTGATAGTTTGATAGAGTCAAGAATGAACGCCCCATTAAGCTGATGCCATCAGATGCATTAAGAACTGCAAAAGTACGCAAAACACGTTACCAAGGTCGAGGGATAGTACCTTGGTGACATCTCGTACTAATTCCCATAGGGACAGTTCTTCCGCTACCTATAGTACTTGCATGGTCAGCATGTTTTAACGAATGGTGTTGTTTGAATAATGTTTAAGCTTAAATGTGCCAATGCTAAAATGACGACATAGCGTATTTTTATCCTGAAAAAAAGATAGTATTCAAGAAGACTAAGCCGTTTTACCACGCGTCTGGAGCGGTCGTGAATATGGAGAAAACTAAGATTTCGTAAATATGGGGAACAAAACCCTCTAGATCTGCTGGTATTAGTTGGAACAGTGCACCTCTCGGGCACCTTGTGCCTTTGCATCGAATACGGAACACTGCGCCGCACTGCTCGTCAGCACTCATGGTTGTCAAGCGTGCCTCGCAAGCATGGATGTGGTGAGGGGAGCATTCTGTGTTCGCCTGTGCGCGGGTATGCAGTGTCTTCGTTGTCGCAAAGGTTATTCACGTGTGTCAGGTTCTAAACTGCTCGTGAGATAAAGATCAGGCTGTGCATAGAGTATCGCCACTTTTGTGAGGGGGTATCACTGCGAACAAACGCGCAGGGGTAGTTTGTTTCTCCCTTCAGTACCTGCTGGATAATGAATTTGTTTGTACACTAACTTATGCCTCTGTTTGTAGTAGGCGCGTTGCTTATAAATGTAGCGTGCTTGTAATCAGCCAAGCCATTTTAAAAATACTGCTTTATTGTTAAATTCGAGGCTTGACTTACTAATGTTTGAAGTTTGAAAAACAGCACTTAGACGAAAACGTGCTCTATTTTCGGAAAAAGGTGTAATTCCATTCCCATTCCATTGCGTGGAAAAGGCGCTTAATTCCATTCTCATTCCGTTCCTCCAAGCGTTGTCCAAATGTGGAATGATTCCGGAGTCATTCCAATTCCGGAGTGGTAACTCCGCAACACTGGTGGGAAGCATTAAACCACACACTTAGTGCTATTAGCATTGTGCGATGACTGGTTGTTAGTTTGCTCTTCTACCACGCTATATTACATATGTTAACACGAATCCCCACCCGACATGACGCCTCGATAGAGTATTTTTGCGAAGGAGCTACAAGCACCAGCGTGACACTGTGGTGAAAGACCCGACTGCCACGCCGAGGGCGCGGGTTAAAATCCCACATCCAACCCTAGAAATATGTTTCTCATTCAATTTTTTCTTATTTCACGCGATAGCGGTCACGGACACCGGCGGCGGCGGACAACTATGGCCCCAAAATCAGCTGTTGTGATCTCATAACAGCTTTCGCTGTAACGAACTTCAGCGCCGACAATGCCTCTCCACTTTGGCCTGCGTGACAGGCGCGCAAAAGTCCACTTGCGTTAATACAAACATCTCTGGTTGCCACTGTTTTCGTTTTTCGCACAATTTCAACATATCTTTGCTTTGGAATTCCTGCCTGAGGTACGCGTTAGTACTGTACCCTGACATATGCTCACATTGCACTAGCTCTGTTGTTCTGGATCGCGAAGTTTTCTCGTGAACCGAAAAACGATTGGAAAAATTTCGGTTTCACTGCGGAACGAAATAATATATAAAGTTTCGGTTACGTTTTCGTTCCGGTCAAAAATATCGTTTTTTTCGTTTTTCGTTTTCGGTTTTCGTTCCGTTCCGACACCCTGCTTGTGTACACCAAATCTGGAAAAACGTTTCAGGGTTCATTAGGCTCGCCTCTTAATTCACTCGCACCATGAAGATTTCTAACCCCATTGAAAGATGGGCCATAAAAGTTAGCAAATAATCGGCCCACCCAAGAAGTACACACACAAAAAGTGTTTCAGTACACCTTTAAGGAATGCTGATATTTCGGTCTTCCGTTATCGCTGCCCATAGCGACAAACGCAGCATGTGGTTTCAGCTGACAGCGTTTCTATAGTCGCTCGCAACCCAAGAATAAATATAGGCGCCGCCCACGAGACTGCACAGCGCTTTTCTTGCGTGCCTCCGCGCAGCATAACAAGTAGTCAACAGAAAATCTACGAGTGTGGTGATCCTCAGACGATATGCATCGTGTATCCGAGCGTTGTTAAACTTGCCGTGTTGAAACTTGCCGCTGTGGAAACGACAGTACGCGATAAGACGCTGTAAAACACTCCGAGCACCTGCCGCGTCGGTATACTTCAAAAGCGGCGTAATCTCCAGCTTCTGCTACCTCGAATGACGACTGGCGAAGGTGGCGCTGGTGAGCGTTTTATTAAAAGTACGACAGACCATCATTTCGAAGAAACAACCATGACAAGAAAATGCGGATGGCGGCTGCCGGTGCAGCAATGTCTCGCCTCTCACCTGAGCAAACGACTCGATGTTGCATTTAGATAGGTTCGCCTTAAGCTTTACGTCATAGAAAAGAGCAGCCGCGATTGAAGGCGCATTTTACGCACGAGCAGTGGTAAATCTTACCCTTACTGGCGTCGAAGTTGGTAGAAGAATGCCACGAGCTATTTCTTCTACCCGCTTCAACACCACAATATACAGTATAAAGAGTACGGAAAACATACCGAGAATGATATATCACCGGAAGTGATCGTTCTGGAATATCGCCCCATCATACGACTTGCATTCGCTCTCTATAGAGTATCAGGCCTGTTCGGGGACTTCAGAAAAAATGCTGCTTCTTTTGAACAGTGCAGTGTCGATTCGATTCGTCATCTGAAGCATATGCTCAAGTTGTTTGACACAGGGTGTGGAATCTGCCTAGTGTCACTTTCTAATTTTTTCATTCTAGTTAAAACATATGACAAATATAGTTTTCGAATAGTTCCTTGGCATTATTTGGGACCTTGAAGTATCCATGTAAAGACATATGAGCATAAAATGCACGACTAAACCAATAACAACGTATCGCACTGACAAAGTGGCATGCGCCTTATGGCCTCCCGGCACTGGCTTGGTGCAAGCCACACGATAGTGCAGTTCCCCAGCTTTCACATGAGAAGCTTTTCAGGTAATAACGACCTGACAACCTCCGTTTATATCAAATATGAACAAGGACGCGTTAAACGTCCTTCACTAGGGCCTTAGTGAATGGTTTACGTGTTTGCGGACTCTGGACATCGCCATGAACCGGCTGTTACAGCGGACGTGTTGTGACTTCTCCATGCAGCGGCCTGAATAGTGGTTATCCCAATATCGCATATATCTCAAAGAGCTTCGTAACCAGGGTTTTCTTTGTACATGTCACATTGTACATAGAATAGGCCTACCTTCGTTACTGAAGACGCATTCTGTCCAAGTCCTCACAAGTTAGTGCAAAGTAGTGTTAGTCTAGACCACGACGCAAATTAGGAACGTTTACATATATTTCGTTTCAGGCGCTCTTGAGCCCTCTTTTGTGAAGGCAACTTTTTCTAAGAGAATAGCCTATACCTTTCGTCTGCCTAATTAGTCTTGCTCGCTCATACATTACTTTATTATTTGGTCGTTTCAAATTCTCCCTAAACAATGTCTTTGGCATTAACTTCAATCCTGCAAAGTGAAAGCTATTCACTATGTTTTCCTTCATTCAAGGAGCTAATGAATGCTAATACTGAAGCAGTAAATGATCCTTGACGCAGAGCAGAATCACGTTAGGGGCGGAAAGCTCTCGGTGGGTGGCGGGGGGATAAATACATCGACTGCAACGAAAAAGAAGATAGCTTTCGCCTTCGAGTCGTCTTACGTGAATGAATAACGGACCCTGTGATTTTTTTATGAGCATAGGACTTAAAATTTTGCTGAAGTTCACCTCAGGTGACATGAGCGGTTTTGTGCTTATAAGTTTATGCTACGTTCCAATCAACTGTCAGTTGTGTGTGCAGCGCTGCGTGTCTTTCCCTCTCTTTCTTGTGTATGCTTTTTCCTGCCTAGTTTTTCTTTAAAAATGATCGTAAGGGCCTCAGTGGGTGGGGGGCAGCTCCAGGGAAAATCCGCCCACTTTGCCTTCTCCCCCCACTCCCTCCTCTAAAGGACAACCCTGCGCACGCCTATGGGTCTTAGAAAATGTACCTGCAGTAGGCGCCTTCGGAGAGTTTGCAACTGCAATGTCACGCTCGTCGCTGCAGCCACCATTTGCAGGTACCGGAGACTCGATACAAAGATGCAGAGGCGGCATGAAGAGACTGAAAGGAAACTTAGCGTGGTTTATTCACCTTTTTTACATGGCGAGCATTTAGTTCTTACATGACGAACATCTTGCGTCGAGTGAGGCCGCGGGGGATCCTTATAAAGGGTTTCTTTGTCCAAGTTCCATAGATAGGGGAACTGCACCAAGTTGGGACGGTCAAATCACGTCACACATAGAACTAATGAGGGTGCCGCTCACACCCACCCAAGACAACGCCCTCGAAGGGGGCGTAGTCACCGCACCTTTCCCTTGTGGCACTAAGTGGGTCCTTTCTTGACATGTGAAGGCTCCAGGGTGATGGGTAACACGCGGGGACATCAAAAGGCCCGCCGCCCCGAAGTACTTCACCGCTAGGGCACCGGTCGTCATCCGTGCTGACGCCGTTGTCTCCCCGAGGATGATTTGGAGACAAGAAACCGTTACGGTCGTCTTGTCGAATCTTGATTCGTCAGACAGCACGGCGCCTCATTTTGCGACCCGGGACGTCCATTCAAGTGCTTGAACGGCTGTCAGCAGGCGAGCAGCCCTCCGGCACCTTGTTCGAAGAACTGAGGACGCCGCTTCCCCTTTGGACCAGGCGTCAATTGTAACAACGTGCGAAGATATTCATACCCTCACGACACAGTTGAGGTTTCCACCGACAAGCAAAATACGATAAGCGACAAATGCAGGCCAAATAACGCTATCGCACTGCACTCTTAACGGCGAAGCCTAAACTTCCTATTAGGCTTTGGTCTCACTATGCGCCATAGCTGCGACGGACACCGATGGCGGCGGCGGACTACATCAACACCAAAACTGGTTGTTGAAGCGAGCCCAAAGCAGCATACACGTAGGAAATTCACGTTGCATTGCAGGTACACCCTTGCGACGGTTTGAACAATATCACACGAGCGTTGACCCTAGAATATGGTAGCGCCTACACTGTAAGCCAAAGTTAGCCGAGATTGGGGTTTTTGCGGCTCATTACCTCTGAAAACTCCCTCGTTTCTAAAATTGCTACCTCATGTCGGAGTAAAAGTGGTACATGACGTAGTTTTACCACCACCTCTGAGGAACGTAGTAAAATGATGCCACAATTCAATTTTACTACGCGGGGAGTTTTCTGCCACGTGATTTTTAACCACCATTTCAGAGTTTATTACCCAGTGAGCTCAAGCTCCCCCTGCTTCGGCGGTTTTGTCCGCCGATGAGAGCCGCTTCTAGTTCCAGTGAAGGTATACAAACGCCACAAATGTTTCTTTGTTTTTTCAAAGCTGGTATGGCATTGTCGCGTCTCATTGTTGACCTTCAGCCTACGCACTTTCACTGGAACTGCAGCTGCCGAATGCCAAAGCACAATGAGCGAGAAAAGCAGTCTGTAAACGAAAGGGCTTACTCGAAAAAAACAATTCACAGCATATCCACGGGTGAATGATGAAGAGCTTGGGCGAAGCTCCTGAAGCAATCATGGTTACACCATGAAATCTTCAGTGGTTTCGCCCAACAGTATTAAAGCGATAGCCCAGTACCGCATCAAAGACGTGACAAACATTGTATATATTTATACAAGAAATTTTATTATTCGTAAGCGGTAGCTAGACGTGGCTTCCGTTCCCCTTTCATTATAACGGTTTATGGTCGGTGACGTGATGGATCGGTGATGGGTTGTAGTGGGATGTTTGCAAAGACGAAGTAGTGGGCACTTTGCAAAGGTGGCTTTCGTTCCCCTTCATTATAACGGCTTTATGGTCGGTGAAGTAATTAATCGGTGATGGATCGTAGTGTGATGTTTGCAAAGATGAAGTAATGGGCAGTTTGCAAAGGATCGATGATGGGTTGTAGTGGGATGTTTGCAAAGATGAAGTAGTAGGCAGTTTGCAAAGGATCGGTGATGGGTCGTAGTGGGATGTTTGCAAAGACGAAGTAGTGGGCAGTTTGCAAAGGTGGTTACGCCGGACAACGGAGACGTGACAAGGTTAGACTAAGAGGAGCTTCGCCCCTAAAACCTGCTGGAAAGCTGTAATACAGATTTTCGCATATCGTTCCCGTATGTCGTCTAGTGACTCTGGAGACAGGCGAGTGTAAGAAGCTTGCGCTGTATATGTCTGATTGTGGTGATGGCAAGTTCAACTCTCGCCGGCCTTCGGCTGCGCACAACGGGCTGGATCTCATGTGCTTCTTCTGTCATCGAGCGGCCGTGCGCGTACGAGCGCAAGCCTCCAAGCCTAGACGCCGCGGTTACCTCGCTTCCGTGTCGAATTCCGAAGAGCTACGAAGAACGCTCCCAGCGGCAACAAAACCAAGCCGGTGTGATTGTCCGTGGTTGCTTCCTGGAGTGTGACCGGCTACAGCTTCGCATCGATAAGAAAAAGGCTTCGCTACGTCGTCGGCACGGAGCCGGCTAGCGGCAGGTGTGAATGCGCCGCCGGGGCAGGTGAAACAAGCGTGTCATAGGTCTGCTGGAGTAAAGTAGAGTGCGAACTGTATTTCGTTCCATGCGGCCACCGCTGTGAAGCATCTAGCACGAAGGCGAGCCCCGATACGAGGCAGACGGAACCAACGTGCGGCCGCGGGTGCACTGCGAGTACGAGCACGGTGAAAACCGGGCCTGCGAGCCGTCTCGTTCGTTGTAAGTGCAACGCTCCGGAAGACGCCGCCAATAGCGCACACGTATTTTTAATTTGTGTTTAAAATAACGACGGCGAAAATTGCACAGGAGATGCATTCTGTGATCGTTAGCTGTCGTTCATCGCATAGCCGTGCTCCTCGAAAAGGCCTAGCGACGCCTCTTCTTCGCCGACTTTCCTGGATATGCGCTGCTACTGCGCTTGTGCACCACTGCTCAATGAAAAAAATTGAGTGGCCCTGGTTTGTGTGTGCTTAGGTGTATTTTGCGGGTTTGTGCATCAGCACTGCTAACGCGGGTGCGCCCAACACGACGGAGTGCCAGCGAATAATTGGTTAATTGAAAAGATGAGATAAAGCGGCTTTATACTAAAAGGTCGCTGTGACTCATGTTGACTTGCCGCAAACCTTAAAAGTTTACGCGTATGCTGTGAATCTTTATTTTTCGAGCACGCAAAACATGTCTCCTACCGGTACTACATGGCAGGTCAAGATGCGGTGCCTATATATACCGGGTGGCCGGTGTACGGTTATATACATCGCGAGCAGTCTGTTGATGTGTTTTATTCTGCATTGGTTGTGTGTGTGTGTGTGTGTGTGTGTGTGTGTGTGTATGATTTTTACCTCTGCATATGTTATGGATACTGTGTTTTCTACGTTGAAATAAACTCGAATTTCGATGGATCATAGTGCCATCGCACCCCTTAATTTTTTTACCCACCAGAAAGAGCCGCGAAAACTGAGTGACGGGAGTAAATAAATACTACTACATCAGCCACAAGAAACTGGCGACCGAGAAATAACTCAATCACTGAAAAAACTTTTCTCAAGACAGTAAAAAATTACTCTGACTATACTCGCTGAAAGCTTCAGCGGGGTAAAATTTAAAAATTACTACCGTTTCCGCGTTCAAAAGCCCAGTTAGCATGAGAGTAAATTTCTACCTCAACTGGTACATAGTAAAAAAGAAACCAGAAAAGGTAATGCGCCAGAGGAGAAGCAGTTTACTCCCTTTTCTGGTTATTTTTGTTAAATGTGTAACGTCGGCGAGAACTAAGGAGATAGGAGCGCAATGTCACGAAGCCCATTCATGTGCGAAAGCTATCTATTGCGTTGTTTTTTAAAAAAGTCAGTTTCACCGCAAGGGCGAAGCAATGAATGCGATAGCAACAAATTGTAGTGTTATACTAAGTGAGGCTGGCAGCTAACTGTTTTGTATCCGATCTCGCGTAACTATAAAACGCTGGTGTAAGAGAATAGGCTGCGCCAGGGAAAGATGCTCTCCGCATAGTCACTTCGTGTTGAGAGCGGAGCACGTAGAAGGGTATACGAGCCGCCCGCTGTGATGGCTGTCGACATAACTCGCGCGCCAGCGGTCGCGACCGCGCCCTTAGATTCAAAGTTGCTCCTCGCGCGGCAACGCCCCCCCCCCCCTCCAAGCGACAGAAGGTGCATGCGTCTCTCATGCTCGTTAAAGACGGGCGGGGCGTTTCCTGTCTGCTTCGACGGCAGGCCTCCCGAGCAAGGTGTTGTTATCGCATGCACCCTCCGAGCGACGGAAATGGCCCGGCTCGTTTGATCTCTGCTTTGGCAGCGTTCGTCCCCCGTTCGCGCCCTTTTATCCGCGGTAGAACATACGATGCGCGGGGGAACTTATCAATTTAGAATTCATATGGGAGGGATATGACGGCAACGGCGACGGCAAAAATCCGTCGAGACTGTCCATATAATTGCTATCGCAATAAAATAAGTACACATTGTCAGCGTTGTCTGCGCGTCCATGTGTTCAGTAAACCGATGCGAAGGTCATCGGCGCATCGCCGATCTTGTTGCTTCTCGAAGATTATAGACAGTACTGCATTCTAATAGAAAAGCTTCCCCGATATATAAATGATTTAGAGGGTGCCCACTGAAAGTCGTGTGAGGTTTTTTATAAATTGCAATAAATTCACGCCATAAACTGTGCAGTCGGCCGGAAAATATTCCGAAGCACGCGAGCGCGTGCGGAAATATTCATCTGCGCCGTGTAGTGGTGAGCCGTTTGTCTTCGAGAGCATTGGTATGGCGCGTGCGCGGCTTTTTGTGCTCGCAGGCACATCGGGTTGTAGCTTGTGCCAAGCGCTTGCAGATAATCAGAATCCACTTCATTTCCAACGCACTTGTTGGGGGTCCCCCAGGCAAAAAGCTGTGTAAAACAACTTGACGTATCGCAATTATGGCGGCAGAAGGTACCACGACATCGGTCCTCGTATTTTTTTTTTCCTCCGTGGAATGAGGTATCGGATGTCTACAACACATCATCTTTTCGCCTCTCTTTAAATTCATCTTCCACACGACAGCCGTGTTGTCAAAATGATAATTACAGTGTGCTCTAGGGATCAGCTATTAAGAAGAGCATAACAATGGCCAAAGTAACCTACGCAGGTGAAGGTAATGTACGCATCTGCTCAGTTCATAGCACCAAGAGCAGCGCTTCCTTTCCAATAATTATTACAGAGAACAGCAAAGAGTCTTGTTGCTGCGATGACCACTTGCTCCAAATTGTGACTGTCTGCGAGCGTACGGCGGTAGCGACAACGTCAGATGCATGCCAGCAAAGCCGCACATGTGCGAGAGTAATGCTCTCGGCCACGGGCCGGCAACCTTTTGTTGCGGAGAGCCGAGTTGCATAAAACCGTCACGGCGGGGGCCGCACGGCAAATAACGGAGGGAGGGGGATTTGCAGGCACACAGAAAAAAAAAATTGGCGGATTGACAATATTTATGTACAAAACTGGAATAGAAGTCATGTTTTTGTTCAGCACGCATGTCACATGGTTGAAAAAATCTTTAAACAGGGGTTGGGTGCTCGAGCCGTCGTTTCGACAAGTGGACTTGTCTTCTTCAAGGCTGGAACTGACTTCCTTGGCTACCGTGTGTGTTTGCTTCGTGCCCTCTCCCCCACAAGGGAGGAGGGGCGGGCAACTGCCAGAGTGGTGGTGGGGGAGGGAGAGGCCACCGTGACGAACTGGGTGAGTCATAAGGAAGGCGAAAAAAAAGGAAAAAGGAACAAAAAGAGGGGGGGGGGAGGGTATACGTTTCGCTGAATGATTGTCAGTGGAAGCACGTGGCATTTTAACAACTGTCATTGGTTTTCGTTGTGTATGTACCATACCGAATAGATTCAAGAGCCCCCTTAGAAGCGTTAATACCTGCTGGCTGGAGTGTATTGAACTTGTGAATAGGGTATGACTGTATTTTCTCTCTTGGGGACCGGAAGCTTGACTAAAGTATGTAAAGTTTGAGATCTTCGAAGTTGTCACCTGCTACATAAAATGCTGGGCCACTGCTTTGGGTAACTTCTTCGCCGTGTCCGCGCGATGACCGTTTAATCTAACATTAACAGGTTGTCCCGTTTTGCCAATGTACCGTTTTGACACTATGAACATTCGCTCATGTAGATAACGTTTGAACAAGTTGCAGGTAAAACTAGATTTATTTGATGGGTGTAATCACTTCCGGTGCTTTTTAACTATAACGTCATCGTGAAGGTGTTTACAAGTCTTACATCTGGGACGAGAACAAGGTGTTATGTGGGCAGTAGAATGAGGGTTTACTTTTGCATGCACTAACATGTCTTTAAAATTCCTATTGCGGCGATACACGACCTTTGGTACTCCGGGAAACGCTTTTCAAAGGCGCTCGTTGCTTGCCAGTATTGGGTAATACTTACGGAGGATATTTTTTATGTTTGGTTGCGCATTGAGTGGTTATAAATGCTGGAGGCTCGTTAGGCTGTGCTACGGGAGCCCTTTGAGCTAGTGATGATTTCCTATCTAGTTGACATGCTTCGTTGCAAACCTTGCTCAGAGCATCTTGCGGGTCATTTCTTTTAACTAATGTTTCCTTTAGGTTACTGCACGTACTCACTGTCATCGCTACAGATCCTTCTTATACACCTCGCCTGTCCTACAAGTATACCCTGTTTGCAGTGTCGCCGGTGATGACCAGTGTAATCCAGGTATAGGCTCCGTGCAGACGTAACTCCGCAGCCCGAGCGAAGGCGTCTCTAGCGGCATGAAGCGCAGATTTGGCGGGATGCTCACACGCGCTCGCAATGGGGTGAAATCGAGGAACGATGCCTTTTACGATGACTATACTTTTCGTGCTTTTCGCGCTTGGCCAGTGACCAGAGCGACGGTCCGTCCGCGTTATCAACGCGATCAGTCAGCCGCAGGTGGTGGACAGATAAGAATAATATAGCATAAAGCATCGCTCCGCGATTGCACCCCTGCTTGCTCCACGCTCCCGCTCTGACGCCGCGAGGTATTTTCGTGGGCAGTTCGTTTTGGGTCGGTTACTCTATTCGTAGGAATGCCGAACTCCAGAAATAATTGCTACGTTGTGACGTGCAATACCACCTACAGGAATTCTCCGGACACGTGTTTTTACTGGTTTCCATTCAGAGGATATCAACGGAATCGGCGTGAACGGTGGATCGCACTCGTTCGACGACAAAAGTGAGTTTTGTGAATAGATGGGGTATTTCTTTTTTTTTTCTTTGCGAGTGAGAATTTATGAGCGCTACATTGCACTACAGCAGCGATGGGTCTAATTGGACACCCGGGCCGTGCAGCAGATTATGCAGCAGGCACTTTGTAGGAAATGCCAACTCAAACGAAGAGGCACACCTAGCATACAATCCATCGATATTTCCTGAGCGCTACAGGTTCACACAGGTGGAAAGCGCTTTTTGATTCAGCGGCCGTGACAGTGCAATTGCTGGTATCGCCAGTTTCAAGCTGCCGCTGTGTTCGCTGCCGCGTTAGCTCGAGGGTGATAAGCCGTGATTGTTTAGTGAGCGCGGCGGCCCGCGTCACACGTGCGCAGTTTCGCTCAACGGGCTCGCCACCTCCGTTGTCTTCCGCCAGCTCATGCATTTTATCCGCGTTCGCCTGAGGATACACGAGGTCTGGCCAAAAGAAGCACACGCGCTAACGCTACGCTCTTTGAGAGCTGCTAACAATTTGACGTCTTTTGGAAGCAAACTGGAAAGAAAACGCCTCAGGCGAAGCAACAAAGCACGGCGCAGTGGCTTTCCGCCGCCTGTGTGTCTGCTCCCTTATCCCGCCAAATCTGCTGTCATGGCCGCTTTGGCGCTGGAGGCAGCGCGCGACTTGGGCGGCTCCTAACGTATTCGCGGTGCCCATTGCTGGCTGTCTGTTGGTTCTCTATAAAGCGTCGTCTTTAATTTTTCCTGCTTCAATAGATGCCGTCGTGTCTAGGAAGTTATTTCACTAGAAGAATGGTGCATGGTGAATTTAATACTAGAATGAAACTTGTTACAGTGGTCAATAAATGCGTTTAGTGTACTTACGCCATGTTTCCATATTATAAATATGTCGTCTATGTAACGGAGTAGGTGGAAGGCTTCACTGGACATGATTCCAACAGCTCCGATTCTAACTGTCCCATAAATATGTTGTCGTATGTTGGCGCAAAAGGGGTTCCCATACTAGTGCCGAAAGTTTGCAGGTAGTAGGACGAATCAAATTCAAAATAATTTAGCGTCAGGACTGATTTCAGTAACGACAGGTAAACTTCAGCATTATGAGTTCGCTTGCTTTCTATGAGTGATTTTCAGACAGCTTCAATCCCTTCAGCGATAGGTATATTCGTATACAAGGAGCAGACATCTAATTTCACCAGAATGGCCTGATCCGAGAGTGTTTGTCTTTCGTTAATAGAATCTATTATTCGAGGGAAATGAGGTATATCAAACAAGAGACGGCAAGTTATATGGTATTTTAGACAAATTATGATTTCGAAACGTTGATAGCGACTCAGTAGGTGTATTGTTGTTAGATACTATAGGCGAACGTGTTTCGTTAATAAAATCTATTATTCGAAGGAAATGAGGTGTATTTGAACAAAAGACGGTAGGTTATATGGTATTTTAGACAAACGACGATTTAGAAATGTTGATAGCTACTCAGTAGGTCTATTGTTGTTAGATCCTATAGGCCTGCCCAGGATTTGCGCGATAAGCAGTTCATCTATGGACACCTTATGAATCTTCGGAAGAAGGTAGAAGCAGCCTGCTTGCTTGTTTTTAGGCATCAGGAACCGGTGCTCAGAGTGCGCGATTAATTCCCTGGCTAGAAAATCTATTATCGTATGTTGTACGCTATTACTATTGCCACATGCGTTTCTTATTATCACTTTTGCTGCATTCGGTTTTCGCCCGCAAATTCTATCAGCAACGCTGAGCGCAATCCGGCCTCATTGTTCGAGAAGCTTCGCGATTATTGTAGATCGTTTTGTTAAGATTGCACGCAAGACGCGAACACTCGGGCTTATTCTAGAGCTTGAGAGACAACCAGCGACAGCGCTGGAATATTCGACGGCACATGTGTAAATGCCGACGCGCTTCGCCACTTGTCAGTTGATCAACGGTCGATGCTCTTCGCCGCTATCAGTGTATTATTGTAGTTTGACTTTCAGTTTCCCGGCAACAAGTTCGGTCAAATAAAGAGTTTTATCTCGGACGTGCTCACTGCTGCCTTCGTCGACGTCACGACCACGTGACACTATAATCTTGAGTCGGGTCTGAGGCAAATTTTCGATAGTGCGTGTTGTTACTGAGTTGTCTGATAGCTTCGTTTTTATATTTTTCTATAGGCCAGATTATTATTCTACCATACTTGTCCGCTGGTTTTATAACAATGTCCTTTCTGTCTGAAAGTTGTTTCAAGACCTCGTGTTCCGCATATGTTAAGTTCTCCGGCTTTCGACTCCGTGTAGCTGTGCTCAGAATTTTCCTTGAGATAGTTTTATATATTGATCTAACTCTTGGCATTGTTCTATAGCTAGTGTCCACGTGTTTGGCGGACGCAAAGAGTCATTGCTTACGCCTTCCGTGTCAGCCTTATCAAAAAAGAATTCCTTGATGCGCAAACGTCTTGAAAACTCAGTTATATCTTTTTGGAGCTCGTACTCGTTCATGCATTGTTTCTGGGACAAAATATAAGGCGGCGCTTGAGTAGATCTATATCGACTGGACTTAAGGTTTGTGATATGTCTACCACTTCGCTACGGCGTTCTGGGCGTTGAGCTGGGATTGCGGAGCTTTCTACCGTGTTGATTGAATTATTGAGAGCAGAGTTCGTAGCATAGATTTTTTTTGCGCTTTTCCTTGATCCGCAATTTATCTTCTCTACGTTCTACAAATTGGGCAAGTTCTTCAGTTTCTTCAGATAGCTTAACGCTATTAAGTTGGTTGGCCATTAAAGCAAGTTGATTTCCGCAATGTTCTTTTAAAATATGTATTATTAATAAAATATCTATTATATTAAGTTTAGGCGGTAGGGTACCAAAAGAACATGTGAACCTAATTTTAAGACCTTTCGGAATTTTCATTTCTTTAACGTAGCTAGAGTATTTCTTCAAATGTATTCTGTAGTTTGTTTTGCGGCGAGTTTACGGGATTGGAAAAAAAAACGGAGATTTGCGGTCGCCTTTCCTGCCCTTGGTGTTTGTTAGTCATTTCTGTTGGAGTCGGGCAGACCTCCGGGGCACAACGTTTTCAGGGTGTGTTTCTTACTACTCTTTGTGTTAGTGGTGAGGTCTGACCCCATGCGTGTTTCTGTATCTGTTTGTTTGCTAGCGTTCGCAGATGTCTGTTAGGGGAGTGCGTGAATTTCTTGCCTCTGCTTGTTGTGTGGGTTCTGTTACTGGTGTTATTATCACGTCCGCCCTCTGAGTAGATGCTTCTTGTGTCTTGGCTACGGTGGGGCGTGAGGTGCAGCTAGTGCTTGTAGCATGTGGAGTGTGTTCTGCTTCGCGGGACGGCCGTTAGATTGTGTGATTGGCTGTGTCTGTTTAAATTCATTCCCGATTCTGACAGATTACCAGCATTGATTGTATATATCGAAAGTAAAAGTTTCGAGACTTCGAGAAGTAATATGCTTTGTGGTGTATGCAGCAGCTTTATCGAGAGGTTTGCAAATATAGTTTATAAACACGGGACAGTGGTCACTGATATCAGGTGTTGTTGTGCCTGCGCTATGAATTACTGTGTCAATATTGGTAATGCCAAGATCCAGTGCTGATGCAGTGTAGCTTGTAATTCGTGACGGCGTACTAATTAGATGTTTAAATCCGCTAGAAAGTAAAAAGTTATTTAGCTCGCGGGTGACACAGTTTTCCTATAGTACATTCTTATTAAAATCTGCAGAAATAAGGAGGAAGTTATTACAACAAGCATACTCCAAGATGTTATCGTCAAATTGCATGAAACTTACCATGCCTCCATTTGGCGGCTGGTAAATTACCGAGATCAGCTCATCTTTAAACTGGACTGTAAGTATTTCATATATCTGCTATCTTACTGAATTCAGGGACGACGTGGCAATCTTTTTTGTCGTAACGAGCAAAGCGGCCCCTCCTCCTCGCTTATGCGTCCGATTAAGGTAGAATAAATTGTAGCCATCCAGAGTAAGTAAAAGTTGGTTCGTCATTTGTACCTCAAGTTTGAGATATAATGAGATCAAATTTTAATTGGAATTGTTCTAAAAAGAGGGCTACGTCGTCCCTTTTATGGTAAATTAACTTTGCGTTAATATGCAGAACTGAGTTGCTTGTTTGGTTATGTAAGCAGATATTGCGAGAAAAAGCAAGCTCTAGATAATCCATAGCGAATAAACAAAAAAAAAACGTGATTCAAAAGTTTCAAGCAAGCACATCAATTGACATTACGGAGACGCAGAACCATTCTGCCCTCCAAACATCCTGTCGATATCACGCACGCTAGGTATGTGTACAGCAGGTGTTTCGTCAGTCTCTAAACGTATATCTTTCCGTTGTAAGACGACACAGATTTCCATTTCATTTCGTATTTCTTTTTTTACAGCAGTCGCGAACAGTTTTTTCAACGTCGGGCAGAGATGTTCATTCACATACACAGGCGTTGAAAAGGAAGTTGAGTTGCCAATGCCTAAATCTGCATTTGTAAGGCGCGCTTTTTTTTTGCCTTCTTTAGCACACTATCACGTTTGACGTGAGACTTAAATTGAACAACGATGTCGCTCTTGTTCTCCGCTCTGCTCGGCACCGGTGACACGCCTCTATGTCGTCCTTGCCGAGCGGCTCTCCGTTAACCGTGCCTAGTTTACGAAACAAGTCACTGACAGATTCATTCTCCCCCCTCAGAACGCCTTATACCTCTATATTAACATTCCTAGAGTACAGCCGGCGAATCGGTGTTACAACTCAAAGAGGGTCATTTCACGCCAAGCGTCCCAGACATTGCGCTCGACCCTCTACAATTGTATTGTAAAAATTGTGGACGTTCATATCAGTGCACTATTTGCCCTCGGAAAGTAATTCTTGGGAAAACAATGTTCTTCTCTGTTACAGTGATTTTTGGCCGTAGTGGGTGAAATATAGTTTGTGAAAAAATACTCTAAAAAATACAATACTTTACGGAACGCCTTAAATATCTGCTGTTTACTAGAAAAGGAATGGCACTATTTTATTATTGCCCATTGAAGACCACTACTGTGTCTCACGATGTGCTTTGTGGTGAAGCAATGCTGTAATTCTGCGCCCATTTCAATTATTTTTTTTTAAATTCTACGCACACTACAGACAAAATAGGACTATATCACATCGCTGGATAGTTGGCAGTAAGCGTGCCAAAAAAGTATTGAAGTCGTTGACTGAGTAGTTTCGAAGTGGAAGGGGCGCAAACATTGAAAAATATGTGCAATGCTCCACGTTCAGGCACATGTAGAGTGGTGATGCATTCCAAGTAAAAATGCACGCTTGCTCTCGTTAGTACGAGTAAACAAAAAAGATTTATTTGTGAAAGTTTAATCGGAGTGTTTTTTTGTTTTTGGCAAGAAACAAAAATTTATGTTGAGCGTTCGCGGCGTGCCTAGGCGCGTGCCCGTAAGTTCGCTTCACTGTTCCTTTCAATTTCTTGAGAAATTGATTTGCGTTCAGAAAGGGGCGCATTGCTTCGGTTCGGCTGATGTATAATCCTACACTTCACAGTGAAGCTCACTGTTAGTCCTCTCGCATCTTTTAATTCAAAAGCACGTTCTCCTCGGTGTCGATATTGCCACGTGCGTTTCTTTATTACTTTTGCTGTATTCGGTTTTCGGGCACAAAGACTGTTGCCGACTGCTGTCATCGTCGACGTCACGACCACGTGACATCTGGAGGAGGTGCTGCTGCTTCCATGATCCGGACGCCCCCGCGGAGCGCTGACCCAAGCCCGAGCCGCGAGGAGGACGCCGGCAAAGAAAACCCGGATCGTCGAACAAGCCGCAAGCAGAAGGGACTACCGCCAGAGCACGGGCTCCTTCCCGAACAAACCAGGCAGCCCCAAGTCCCAACACCGAGTGCCGCCGAGGTAGCCAAGTTCTTCGTGGAGAACATCGTCTTGCGTCATGGCGCCCCAGAGGTCCTCATCACAGACAGAGGTACCGCCTTTACTGCGGACTTAACTCAGGCGACCTTCAAGTACACTCTAATCACGGTAACGTTTACGACAGCATAAAAAGACATGTAAATTATAAGTTACGTGTCTGTTACAGCAATTTTATCTTTGTGTTTTCTTCATTTCCCTCTCTCATAAAGGTTACATCGACAGCAGCGTGCCAAGTTAAAAGCTAAAGCACCGCGATGAGCATTGTAACCTTTAGATTGTAACTTATAAAAGCGCAATGACTCATCCGTCAGGGGACCTACACTATGGAGTGGAAGTTTATTGATCAATGTGTCACATCGCGATCTGTCTTGTTCAAGGCTGGCTTTATCAATTGAACAGCGCATGATGTACACACAGAACGGGTCTTGACAGCAGAAAAGCAAATCACAGAAGCAGCGATTTTACATTGCGGCGCACTGAGGCAAGCGATGGTGGGGTATGAACCAAAACTGGAGTTCAATAAGGTGAGCCCGCTTCCAAAACCCGTAATTTATGAAGTGACATAATCTGCACAGACATCGGCAGAAGCACAAGAACGAAAAACTATCGTATGTTGGCCAAATGCTTGTGCTAAACAACTTATTAAGTAGCTCTTATATCTATTTTGCTTTTAAGCCGCAGAAGTAATAATTTGCCTCCGGGAAGCTTCGCATATGGCGACAAGATAAAGTACTGTGAGCACACGACAACCGACCAAATTAAACTGACGATGCGATCGAAGAACCATCCCATGGAGCGAGAAAAATATTTTTCCGAATCGCAATGCAATTTATTTGAATTTCGCTGTCGTGTTGTCTAGGTTTTTTTTTTCGCGTTATAATTAACGGATCGTAAAGTGCAGCAAACGTCACGGGCAACATAGCACCAAACACGCTTAACCGTCATCAATTCGCCAACACGGGAGAAAAAGGTGCCGTTGAGTTCACAAAACAACGTGGGACGGCCGCTCCAGTAGAGAGGCCGCGTAGAGAGATGTATGAGCTCGCAGTGAGTAACAAATGTGGCGTCCTCGAGGCGCCGCTTCAACGTTATCGAACCAGGGACGGCGTCATCTCTCCTAGGCTTTGCACAGCTTGAGGTGTATGCCGGGAAGAGCATTCGAATGCGAGGCGGTTTGTGCGGTTGTTGAAGTCGCGTTTGTGCAGTGCTGCTCTTTGTTTCATCGATTTAAACAGATTTTACGCTCCGCGCTTTGTTGACGTGCTTGGTTTAATCGTGTTGTGTACGTGAGTGGCGTGTAACTAGTGATACAGCACGCAGGGACAGTCATTAACGTGTGCGATCCGCCGCAAATAAGCCACGAGGCATTGCAACGGGCACGTTCAGTGGGCTGCGCGGCCGTTGCGATGAGCTGCATTGCTGATTCTTCGCTTGCCCGAGACTGGCAATTGTCGAGCGGGTTGCATCCGTTGTTACGTTGCCTGAGACAGTAGTAAATGTGATTTGCAGGTAAGCAATATTCCCTCTTCGTACGCTATTTGCTTGTGTATATGTACTTATGTCGCGTGTTTACCTGAATTCATGCTCATGCTTACGCTACTGTACGAGATAGGTCGTGTCATACTTTTATAATCGTGTCATAATTTTGTTTTCAATAAATCGTGTCATACTTTTATGTAATGCATTGTTATTGGCAGTATTTGCTCTGCGTTTGACATTACAAGATGAGTGTTTGGGCGTATATTATCAAACATCCGACTAAGATCATTCGTTATCACACACGTTATGTGAAGAGATGAAGGACAGAAGTTTAACCCTCTTGCTGTCGCCGTCTTGGTACCTTCAACACGCTCGATGAAGGCTGCAATCACGGTGCGAAATACTGTAGGCGGCATAAACAAAGTGCCTCAGATCAGCTTTGCCCAGACGAGCTCTGCGTGCGCAGTAACTCGCTCCTGATGTCAATGGCAGTCTGGGCTGTTTGTCATGTCATTGTCACCGGTACATGATATTTCGTGGCGTCTATACGCAACGTGTCGGCTAATTCAACTTTTCGCCATGCTTCAAACTCTGCTGCGGTTGTTTTAGGTGGACGAGTGAGGGTTTAAGGGGTAATGCGGGCCAGTTGGTTGTGATCACTGGTGTTCCTTTCGGTAGCGCAAAGAAAATTAGACACATTAAAAGAAAAAAAAAAGCCCTCGTACAGTGATGTAGCGCGTCGAGCCTGTGCAACGGGTTTTGTGTGTTTTCTTGCAGTAGTCAGTTGATGTCTAGCGCCCGTCCTGTCTACGTGTCCTCTCGTCTTTAATTGTCTTGCGCTACCGAAATGAATAAAGCTTTAAGTACCCGAAAGACAATGAAATGGCGTTAAGAGTGCGTTTTAAGTGTAGTTTTAAGTTTCTTAAAGGAAATCACAGCATCCTTCCGTGTGTAGCTGAATGTAGCGAACCCGAGGCACTGCGCCGACCGAAGTAAACATTTAATACACACACAAAAGGACATTTATGACGTGAAAAAATAAATGGTTAAATCCAGTGCTTTGGCTGAGCACGTTTCAGGGGACACGCAATCGACTGGGGGAAGGCACGTGCTCGCGCTGGAGAAAAATAACTGTCACGACGTCTTTATCTCGAGTAGCTCTTGATACCAACCACTCCGTGTGTGTGCGTGCGTACGTGTGTGTGTGTGCGTGTGTGTGTGCTCGCGCGTGCGTGTGTGCGTGTGCGCGCGTGTGTTTGCTCGCGTGTGTTCGTGCGCGCGTGTGTGTATGTGCTCGCGCGTGCGTGCGTGTTTGTGTGCTCGCGCGAGCGCGGTGTGTGTGTGCGCGTGTGTTTGCTCGCGTGTGTGCTCGTGCGCGTGTGTGTGTGTGCGCGCGCGTGTGTGCTCGTGCGCGTGCGTTTGCTCGCGTGTGTGCTCGTGCGCGCGTGTGTGTGTGCTCGCGCGTGTGTGTGTGTGTTGCTCGAGCGTGCGTGCGTGTGTGTCGCGCCCGCGTGTGTGCTCGTGCGCGTGTTTGGCATGTGTGCTCGTGCGCGCGCGCGTGTGTGTGCGCTCGCGCGTGCGTGTGTGCTCGCGTGTGTGCGCGCGCGTGTGTGTGCGCGCGTGCGTGTGTGTGTGCATGTGTGCGTGCTGCGCTTGTGTGTGTGTGTGTCTGTGTGCGTGATTTTTGCTTTAGTCGGCTCAGTGCCTCGGGTTTTCCAACGTCACCACGTATCATCCTAACCAGACGGGCTTCTGTCAGACTTCGAAATTCTGCGTCTTGATCTAACTTGAAACCTTACTGCAAATATATGCTGAAGTCATCTTCATTTCCATCGTCTGCACTCATTACAAGATCACAATGTACGGCATTCAAAATTCGATAATTCCATGCTCATGCTTACGCTGCTGTAAGAGATTGGGTCGAGGTCACAAAAATAAATTAATCATGCTTTTAACGCATGTTACCGGCAGTATTTTGCTCTGCGTCGCTCAATTAATCGTCTAAATGCTGTCGCTATCGAAAGTGGGGCAGCTGAGAATATGTTAGCAATGAGCGATAGCTGTGGCTTAACGATTTTTCAGGTAGGCACTGAATGCCAGCAATCGTGCAAAGTAGGAATTCAAAGGGGAGACATGGCAGTGTGGTTGGTATGTCTTTCGATGTCCTTAGTTCCTTGGCGATAAAAATTTGTTCTCTGGCACTGAGATGACTTTTTTTGTGTTCTCGTTCTGTTCTAGGGTGCAAGCAACGTGTCAATTGGTGGGTAAGGAAAAAATGAAGTCATTATACATGTGATGTTCACTGTCAAAAGAGGCCGGAAGGTTTTAAAGGTAACGGAGACAACACAAAAGGACCTTGTGTTTTTGCCCGGCCCATAATAAATTGTTGCTGTGTGGAACTGTGTTGCGCATACATCCGCCAATAAGGCAGCTGGGATTATCTCCTAATCAGGGGGCAGCTTGAAAGCTTCCAGACGCCGATATGCCTTAAGTTCGGTGGCAGAGCCGAGGTTATGAACTGTCAAGGTGGAATATGCCCCCTTGAGGAAACAGGCAATATGCAAGCTCCACGTGAAATGCAAGTATGGTCACTGGAAAAATGTAAATTGCAAATGTTTCGGTTTCTAAATCACCTCTGTCGTGTTTTCTGCTAATAAACTGTCACTTACATTATTGTATTGCTGACTCTTGTGCTAAACAGATGTAAATTGCGTTTGGTATTAACGTGCGTTTTCAAATAAGATTTTTGTTTTCCGATAAACGTATTGCACAGGATAGTAGATTTGAGGAACGCTTATGTAGTGGTCAAGTAACACCCTTTTTTTTGGGGGGGGGGGGGTGGAGTATGTGTCTCACATACATGTTATCGGCAGTTGTGTGCAAAGTGGCAGTAACCGTTGGAATAGTGTAAAATAACGGTCCTCTCCTTTTAGGATCGACTGTCCAGCGAGGAGATTGCGGAATCAGCAGCTGACATATTGACTGATGAAACATGATGGTGCGTGCAGCAAGAGAGGGTTTGACTGCAGATCCTGACCACCTGCTCCTGTAAATTTGTACCAACCACAGGCGAAAACAAGGAGAAACGCTTTGAATACCTGCGGTCTTCTATCAGCTAGACAAGTCCCTGAAGCTATAAATCAATAAACTTTGATGTATTCTGCTTTGGAGGTATAAAGCAATGATATGAATTCTTTTCGAATGGTGCATGTTTTTTTTTCTTCAGAAATTTCTTGGGAGCACGCACAACCCGAGCAACAAAAGTAAAGGACTGACAATCACCCTTTTTGGCTGCCCTCTGGGTTTCAGCTGTCCTGCTTATGTGCAAAGTACCAGCAGTTATGGTATGCCGCACACATTAGTGTACTTAAGGAGAAGCACGACGCTGATCACGTATTATTTGCAGGGGGCTCCACTCAGTATGACCGCTCTACCCGTGGCCCACCGACCCAGGTGTCGCCTAACAAAGGGTATGTGCCTCTTTTTTCTTTCGATCTTCTTCTGCGACACATTTCGGACCACTCGCTACGCATGATCGGCCCAGCCAAGTGTCGTCTAGCAAGAGAAGCGTGGCTCTTCCTTTAGGGCTTTTCTGTGCACGCCTAATCTTTTGTACTTCTTTCTGCGGCTTTATTATGCAGCGTACAAATATGTACACAGAGTAATGAGAACTTTCACGGCGGTGTGATATGGCCTGCCCTGTCCTGAATACACACGCTGGAGCTTTGGAATAATTCTGGTACATGTCTGCTTAGAGCACGACAGTTGCGGTGTCCGTGGCAAGAGATGTACGCTTCCCTCATCGCAAGGAAAAGCACAAAACAATTTCCTTTGGAGTTGGCTTAGAGCTTGCATGCATCATAACGTCACACCTTCGCCCACAAGCATCGTGTTGTTCAAATGTGGTCTGCCACTAAAACGATAATTGAAAAGAGCAGGTGATTGCAGATATTCCTAATCATGAGTTGTGCCATGTGTATCAGACAAGTATCCTCTCTTGATCCAATTAAGTAGATGTTTAAGCATTACAATTTGCATCTCTCGAGAAAACCGCGTTGCGGCTCTTGATATGCGCTCTTGGTATTATTTATTTTTGCGTATGCATACATTTACTTTTAGTGCGTCTTTATATCATTCAGCATATATAATATGCACATACGTACCAGCCAGCTACTTATTAAGCGATGATTTCAGACATTTCTTTGGGTTTTGCGAGAAGTACGTAAAACTGACTAAACGTGGCGTATGGCGAACGGTTTGTATATCAATTTTGAATATGCTCTACGCCGTGAGGAGCAGTGTTAATTCTCCGCGCACTTCTTTACGCCTTCAGCAGCTTCCCTGCTTTGTCAACCTCACATTTTGTCAGTATCCACGTTTCCATTGCTGATCCCACATTTGAAGGTGAACAAAATCGCAAATAGCCCTGTAACAAATAGACGGCTGGTATTTATATTTGATAAGATAGTTTGATAAGCACGAATAACACAGTCAATGAAAGTGCACGAGCAGCAGAAAAATATTAAGTGTTATAATCACGCCAACCTATGCTTAAACTGCATAGAAGTTGGACCAAGAGAGGATGCCTGACACGTATATCATGTACTATTATAAAATCTGGTCTTCATGATATTGACGGGTCGACCACATTTTAATAATAATCGCGGTTCATCATTACTGTAGTGCATGCTAACTCCAAGTCGCCTCGAATTCGAATGTTTTGTTAGCTGCCTCTTCTAATGAGCGAAGGCGGCGCGTTTGGCCTCGGTCACGCAATTGTCACGTTCTATAAGCAGTCATGCACTTGAATTATTACAATGCGCCAGCGTGTGTTCCGAGAAGCACTTCCATGTGACACCTTCCGCAAAGGTTCGCATTTCTTAGCGTACGTATAGACGGTGTATTAAAACCGCAAGGAAGCACGGAAAAAACACGAGGCACGCGCAGCACGAAGTGCGAAAGAGTGGAAGGCTGCGCTTCCTTGCTGTGGCACAACTGGCTGATCCAAGCATGCGATGAGCGTAACCTCCTGGAATGCGTCGAAGAAAGAAGAGCGAAGGAAAGAAGAGGCGCAGAGCGGTGGCCGTATAAAATCCTGCAAGCCGTTTTGTGTAAACAGTATACCGTGTACTGTACAACGTAACCTCTAAGAGGCGCAGAGCGGTGGCCGTATAAAATCTCCTGCAAGCCGTTTTGTGTAAACAGTATACCGTGTACTGTACAACGTAACCTCTATTTTTACGCGAGAACGCTCGATACTGTGAACGGGTACTAAAGGTTACTAGATAACTTCTATTTTATAAGTACACAAATTTGTGAAAATGTGCACCTTTAGTAAACGTTACCGTGCTTAGAGTGTACAGCGAGACGAGCCACCGCCGCACCACCGCCTACCACCCGCAGACCAATGGCTTCACCGAACGTCTAAATAAGACCATCGCCGACATGCTGGCCATGTACGTCGACGTTGAGCACAAGACGTGGGACGCCGTCCTTCCGTACGTGACCTTCGCCTACAACACGGCCGTCCAAGAAGCAACGCAGATGACGCCGTACAAGTTGGTCTACGGAAGGAGCCCGGCGACGACGCTCGACGCCATGCTACCAAACGTCACCGACGAAGAAAATCTCGACGCCGCCGCTTACTTACAGCGCGCCGAAGAAGCACGACAGCTCGCCCGCCTACGGATCAAGAACCGGCAGACGACTGACAGCCGCCGCTACAACCTTCGACGACGCCACATGGAATACCCGGTGACCGTGTATGGGTATGGACGCCAATACGCCGACGGGGACTCAGTGAGAAGCTTCTTCGACGATACTTCGGACCGTACAGGGTACTTCGACGCCTCGGCGCACTCGACTACGAGGTTGTCCTTGACGGCATTACGAACTCTCAGCGGCGCTGTGCACGACCTGAAGTCGTCCATGTCGTGCGCCTCAAGCCATATAACGCGCGTTAGCAAATCTGAGGACTGTCATTTTGCTTTATTATTGTGCTTTCTTGTGCTGTTGTTTATTGTACTTTGTTACTTTATTCTTGTTATTTATTGTTGCATGCATCGGCCTGTTCTGTTTTAAGCATCGGGATGATGCTTTTTCAGAGGGGGGCATTGCCATGTGCGTTTCTTTATTACTTTTGCTGTATTCGGTTTTCGCGCACAAAGACTGTCAGCAACGCTCAGCGCGAACCGCGCCTCATTGTTCGAGAACCTTCGCGATCATTGCAGATCGTTTTGTTAAGATTGCGCGCAAGACGCGCACACTCGAGCTTATTCTAGAATTTGCACGACAGCCAGCGATAACGCTGGAATATTCAACGGCACATGTTTAAATGCCGACGCGCTTCTGCGCTGGTCAGTTGATCGACGGTCGACGATCTGTACGCCGCTATCAGTGCATACCGTGTGTATTGCTGTAAATTAACTTTCCGTTTCCCGGCCACAAGTTCGGCCAAATAAACAGTTTGATCTTGACAACGCCGACTGCTCTCTTCGTCGGCGTCACGACCACGTGACAATATGGAGGTCTAATGCGGTTTTTGTTGCCCTCGAGCTCTTTTTTGCTGCCTCTCTTGATGTCATGTCTAGTGCCTATTTTGACTTTGTCAATTTCTCATGCTTCTAGTCCATCAATCACTCAAAAGCAACCTCATGCAATTATTTTCTGAATCCAAGAAACGCGAAAGCGCGAATTGCGCCGTCTTCTATTATTGATTATTTCGAACACACTCACCGTTGTGCAAATTCAAGGGGCAAGAATATTCTGAAGTTGGCCTACGAATTCGTGAGCAGGAGGCAGTAATATAGCAGCCGTTGATTCCTTATAATTTGCGAACTTTCCAGCACGAAACCGGAGGGAATGTTTTTTTGTTTTTTTTTCCTCTCTCATAAAAAGCTGAAACTGCCAAGTATCTAAACCTATTTGGAAAATGCTGGCATCGAAAATAAGGCATTCAAGACCCGGGAAACTTCGGCAGGAATAGGCAAATAAGATTAGTCAACGGAGACGCCAAATGAGCGGCAGCAGCGGGGAAAAAGAAGAGAACAACACGGCAGTATCGTAGAAGGACGCGAATCTAGGTCAATAGGCAATTTAGCATGCGCTGTCACAGTCAAAGTGGACGCGCAGCTCCAATCGCCTACGCTGAGTAGGTGGGAATACAGCAACGGCCATACAGTGGGGGCTCGGATAATAGGTTTCGAGTCGCTCGGGTCAATGTTTTGCGTAACTGGCGGTATTATTTTCACTGGACTGCTGCGACCTCACCGGTGAAAGTCGACGCCTGACACATCGCATAGTGTCCGAATCTTTGCTCGCCTGCGAAAGTATGCACTTCCGTTTGCTGCTCTCAAAGCGAGGCCGGTTTCGAAACTTGTTTGCCGGGAAACTGGGTCACTGTTCCTTATTTCTATGTCACGCATGCTTTCTGTTGTGCTCTTGCTTCCGGATGGACACGTACTTTGGGCTGCGTACCTCACCAGTTCCCGTATGCAGCATCAAGAGCAAGCTCACTACTTTTATAACCAGCAGTGATTACTTTCGCCGAGCACCGTGCATCCGAACGTATCTCTCCAGACACTTTTGTTGTATTTTATTACGTGCTCTGTTTTTTTAACAATGTTGACCGATTTAAATAAGGGAAATAGGTGAAGAGGGATTGCAGAAGAGGCAAGGCCTTTTACTAACCTACGGGCAAACAGCGCTACAACGTGACAAAGAATGAAGGGGCAAGACCAAGCGCTGACTGCCAACAACGAGTTTTATTGCCACAGCAATTATATGGACACTCTCGGCTGATTTTTGCCGTCATGCCTCGGATATTTAAAAAAAAAGATATATATATATATATATATATATATATATATATATATATATATATATATATATATATATATATAACCAGAAGAAAAAATAAACCAGAAGAAAAAAATTTGAAGTACCCGACCACGGATTCTAACCAGCAACCCCTCGCACTCCAGCGCGCTACGTTAGACAAGTCAACCACGTGCCATTTTTTTCCTTTATTGACTCAACCACACGCCATGTGTGCGCCGGCGAAATAACGTCGAGCTATTTATACACACTATGTACCGCTGGTGGTAAGCAAATCTCGGAGTAGCGTGAGCGTGTTTCTATCACGCAACGTTCCTAATTTTCTTTCAGTTTGAAAACTGCCCTTGAGACGTGCACGACAAAGTGGCCCTTTTCTGTACCCACTCGGGATGTGGAAGACAAAAAAAAACGAAAAAAAACACCGGGCACACTTTGCAACAGACGCCCCCGTTTGGCAGGAGACGCAGGGGGTCACTCCACGAGCCGCAGTTTAAAAGAAGAAGAAATATCTAAGAGCGTCTGATTCTCCATTGTCGACACTTGCACCGCGTTGCTCTAGGACATAGACGTAACATCTGTGACAGTTGTTAGGGTAAGGCGGGGCAAAATGAGACGGGGCAAAACGCGACATTTTGACTTTGCCACCCTCTACAGCTAATACAAAATGTACATTTTCTTTGTTTCTCTATTTCAGCGATAGGTGCCGGTAGTTTTCGACGTTTTTGTGTAAAAGTTGCTGATTGCTCACAGCGTTCGCGCGGGAAAAATTGCGCGGCTGATGTCAGTATGTTCGTGACCCGCCAAAAAGGGGCGAAATTTTGCTCAGCCAAATTTTTGGATTCGTCCATGAAGCTACTCCAGCGTCAGTACAACAGCGTAAGTATTTATATTGTTACTTTATACTTTATACTCTATACATTCCACCAAAAGTTTACTTCATTTGGCGCCGTGGGCCAAAGGGCAATTCTTTTTTAAATTCGGGCATGTGACACAACGCGACAAAAAGGCATTGAATTGCCTTAGAGAGTGTCTTATTAAGTGAACCATTTATTTACGCTCATTATAATAATATTTTTGTGTTTAGGATGGTACGGACGTACAAGAGAATATCATCTAGAGTTTCCTGGGAGGAAAACGACATGAAAAATGCACTGAATGCTTTCCAGGAGTTTCGGAGCAACACAACGTCGGGTTCTCTTTGGATTCAATGCGTGGAGTGCAGTGACTGGGCACATGAAGACTACGTGAGGGCCCACGGGGTGAATTTGAAGTGCTTCTACTGCAAGAACTCAAAGGATAAAAATTTTTCACACTGTCTCGTTTTGCCTCACGCAGCGCCTCGTTTTGCCCCGCAGGTTGGGGCTAAACCAGATATCTGGTGCATTTTTGTTTCTTTTTAAAATAAACTTTTGAACAGTCGCAACATCGCCATATTTATGTAGCACCTACCTTGTACCCAAAAGAAAGTTCCTACATTGATGTTTTATGGTAACGGGTGAAATAAAATAAAATACTCGCTATTTTAAAATTTTTGTCGCATTTTACCCTCGCCGTACCCTACTTCACGCTTGCCTTGTGCATGCCTGTGCGCGCCTGTGCGTTCTTTTAGGGCGTCTTTTGTGTTTCAGCGGCACGCTGCACGTATCGAGCTGCTTCTGGTTCTTCATGTGACATTCCGATTTCTTGCTGTCCCATTCATTGCTTCGGCCTTGCGGCGAAACTGTGACATTTTTATTTCGCCGCAGCGGAATATCGCGGTCTTGTTCCTTCTTTCGTTGCCCTGTTGTAGCACTGTTTACCCGTAGTTCAGCATGTACCAACTAGCCCGCATTAACAATCACCGCTTTTACTAAACTATCTCCAGTTTGATACCCTATACGTAAAAAGGTAAATTAGGAAGTAAAAGAGAAAGTATGTGCGCATACAGTTTAGAACACAGCATCAAAGTGCACCGTAGCTACAAGCTATCACGGAAGTAAGTTGAACTGAAAGTTCGGCGAGATGGTTCTCATTGATCGCAAAATTTAAGCGCGCACAAAACACGTTTGTCCCCTTTACTGCGTTCTTGCTATTCATGCGAGCTGAAATGGCGCGATAATTAAGACATTTCCGTTTAAGATCTGCAGGAGGGCCAGTATGTGTTTGTGGGCTGATGAACACTGAAGTCAGGTTCTTTCGATCTTTCCTTGCATAAAAAGGCTGGATATCAAGTCTGCTCATCGCACACTAAATAATATCGAGATCCTTGTCGAATCGCGGACACTGCCACGATAGGTTATCGATCGTTTCTTCACATAAGCAGTTACCGCACGCGGGTGAACTCGCCATTTCAATGTGACAGAGTATGGGTTGGTGAATGCTACGCCTACCCATAGCCGACAGTACTGTAGCGTCAAGTTAAGGAAAGTTTGTAGGCAGTTGCAGCATAATTGATCGTAGAAGATAAGCGGATTATACCAGTTAGCGCCGCATTACGCGCGGTGTGGCCTGTACTTCAAATCTTGTACTTCAGCAAGTATGCTATCATAGGCGAGGAGCACTTGAAGGACCAATCAAAATGACTATTCACCAATAACAAAGCTTTCTTCTTTATAGTTGTTCCTCTTGCCACATCCAATATTTACACTTCTGGGCTGTTTTAGGTGCGTTAAGTATTTTCCAGCCAGGATTCCAAGAGATGGCAAACGCGGGAGGGGGAGACAGAAAATTAGGTGGGCAGATGAGATTAAGAAGTTTGCAGGTATAACGTGGCAGCAGAAAGCACAGGACGGGTGATTGGCGAAACGTGGGAGAGGCCTTTGCCCTGCAGTCGTCGTAGACAGGCTGATGATGATGATGACGATGAAGTATTTTCACGTATACTGAGCCAGTCTGTAGTCTGTGTATAATTAGCAATTGCTTACCATATAAGCCACTACTGGCATAATGATATATCAATTATCCTATGAATGTTGCAGCAAGAACATTGAAAGAATATTTTTTCAGTTGAATACTAGGCTAGAAAAACACTTCTTAACGTTTTATGATTTGGTCGAGTACTCTTGCAGTTCAGAGAAATTTCTTTGCTATTTGGAAGCAGTGCGCTAATTGTGAAAGTTGGAAATCGACAAATACCGATAGTAATGAAAACATCTTCGAATTTTGAGTAGGTTGTCATTTGTGAAATGATATCAAATATGATGTTTGCGCAAATCCGCTTTATACAAGAACCCGGACACGCATAGAAAGGAATTCCAACATACATTGTCCACTTTGGTTATACGTCTGCAAATTGTAAACGATTAAATAATAAACAAATTATTGCCATATTTAGCGAAATTGAAATAA